>NC_140439.1:10237325-10802325 GCF_963576455.1 Neolamprologus multifasciatus
CAGTGCAAAGACTCAGTCAGTTAAAAATGTAAAATAATGTAAATGTCAGTTAAAAAACAGGTGATTGCTCCACCCTTTTAATGTGCTCATTTAATGTGTGTAGAACTACTTCCTTCCCACCCCCACTAAACACACTGGTACTTAAATGGCCATTATTGATAAATTACACCTGGCAATTTCTTTGCAATGTGCCCATTATGCTCTTTATCAAAATATTAAGTGTTACTAACGGAAATCATATGTCAGGGTTCTGCTGCAAATTCAGAAGGACTTTCAATTATGTGGCAACCAAATAAATCAGCAAATAACATCTGAGACTCACCAACATCTTGAGCATTTCTTTTGTGTCTGGATCCACCTCAATGATCTCCTGGTCCAGAGCAGAAATCTACAGGATGAGAGATACAAATGAGCCACCTGAACTGTCCTTTCACCTCCATGTTTACTCCAGCAACAGCTGGAGAGAAATGCTCAGTGACAACCAAGATGCTTAAGGAAACCCGTGGACACTCGAGCGGCAGCTCAACGTAGCCCGACACAAGGTGTGCAACCTAAGGCACGGGGAGCACTACAGTCAGCCGTCACATGTAGGACAGAAGACAGTGAACTGACCTCTGGGACGTAGTTGTCCCTCCTCTCTCTCTCCTCCTCCTGCAGCTTGATTGAGATTCCTCTGACTGGACCGCGCTGGATACGCTTCATAAGGTGTGTCACATACCTGAGACACAAGTGAGCACAAACACACAATTAGAAACCTACAGCAGATTAGCACGCATTTTTTCTGACTGTAAGCAGTTCACATTTCTACGTACTCCAAACCTCCAGCAGCAAAATACAAATGTTTCTAAGTTTAACTTTGCTTTTTTTAAAGAAGTTTTATGATTTAACTTTTGTTCAACATGTCTGAAGTTTTAGTTAATTCAGACCAAACACAGAAAATATTCAAAACAGCAATGGTGGAGTTTAAATGAGTGGCTACTGTGCACCAGCTCTCAGGTTCATAACAGAAGCACATCACACACACAGAATCTAACAATCCGAGAAAAATGACTTCAGCTAAAAACAACCACTTCACATGAATCGTCTTCCAAGCTCATCAACTCGTTTAACCTGCAGAACCATGGTGTGAAACTCATACCAGCTGAGTCTTTTTTTTTTTTTTAATGAACCAACTAACCAAAACCCCCCAAAACAACCTCCCCCCGAATCCCCCCAGGGTACACCATGGACAGGTCAGCAGTCTGTCACAGGGCTTATTCCCACTCACATGCACACTTAACTACATTTTGAGTGTGAGAGGAAGCGGGAGTACCTGGAGAGAACATGCGAACTGCCTAATGGCAGACTTGAACCTGACCTTCTCGCTGTAAAGCAAATGCACTGTCCCTAACCCGAATCACATTTAAACTTTATTGCCACTCTGGTTCTTCACCGGCTTCAGTCAAGAGATCACAAAGAAGATATATCAGTGCTAAATCATGTGAGTGGCACCTTTTTCTCAAAGAAAAATGAGAAAACCCAAAAAGCAACCCCCCAAATAAAAGAAAAAAATAGTAGATGCCACTCGTATAAAACACAACATATCAATCTCATTCAATATCAAAAAACAAACACGCACAAATTAAGACAAAGCCTGAATTCAAGAATAAAACAGCGTTCATGTTTCATTGACATGATGAGCCGTAGGAAATCAGAGGGAGGAATTCTCAGAGGTTCTGACTTGGGGTGCACCATCTCTGAACCCCAAACATGCAACAGCTGAAAACTTCCTTTGTTTTACGTCAACAGCTCCACATGTGCTGTTTTGCGGTCCTTCAAAATCCTTACTTTACGTCACCGGAAACTGATGACATAAGCATTTGCCTAATGCTGATTGGTTGACAAGGGGCACAGATTTGGGAAGTTGGTTTTCACCATGAAAAACAACTTCAGAGATACGGCATGAAAAGCATAGACAGTGTACATTTTTCACTGTTTTTAAACAATCTGCTTCACTTCAGCTCTTTGTTTGTTCCAACTTCACTCTTCTCCATGGCCAATGGGCCAACAGTAGACAAGTAAGAGTGGCCCACAGACCGGTTATACCACATACTTTGTACACTGCCTCCATCTGACAACAAAGCTCACTGCAGGTAGACGGGCCATCCCTGGACTGCCAGCGAACTGCAAACACCCTACCCCTGCTGTCAGACTGAGGTCGGATAAAGTTCAACATAAATTAACTAGTTTTTGTTTTTTTACATCCGTTTTGAGACTCTTTAGGACAAAGGAACCACGCCAACGGGAAAACCAAGCCAGAGTTTGATTTAAAGCTACACTTGGAAAAAATTACTACCATCTACAAGTCAGCTAGCTAAACGCTTGGCCCCACCAGACCTCAAATACATCTATGTGGGCTGCTCTGACATTCTCCTGTGTGGTGTGCTCGGACAGGGACAGAGGTTCATAAATAATGTTTGATCTCTCAGGATAGTGAAGCTGCGCTGAAGAAATAACAGGATGTTGTAGCTGAAATCCTCTGCCTTAAATCTGTGCTTAACAAATCACGATCTGAGGCTAAAGCAGGAGTGCACACAGCTGAAACCCCACTCACCCTGCAATCTTGTTACGCAGAGGTTTGCTAGGGATGATGGCGATCTCCTCACACACCCTCTTGTTGGTGTGGAAGTCATTGCCCAGTCGTGTGTAGTACTTCTCGATGATCACCCTGGCGGCCTTCTTGACCGTCTTCGTCCTGACTCGACCCTGGAGGAGGAGGCACACAGACTTAGATTTCGTGTGTATGAATTGCTGAAGAAGGAATTTCAAATGTCTTCACTGATTCCCCCCAAAAAACACTGCCTGCAGTTTAAAAACTTTGGCATAAGAGAAAAGGTATGACAGCTTTTAGTGGCAAAGTGTGTCACATGTTAAAATCACGTAGTGACAGATCATATGACGGAATGTCAAGTGAGTTTAAACGTCTATAAAACACATTTAACGACTGATTTAACAGACGACACTTATATATTTAGACATTAATGGCCAATAAACGTTAAAACATATTTTGAGTACATTGAACACAAACTCATCACCATCCTCAAGTCACCGAGCAGCTAGTCCCCGTGCAAAACATTGCCACGGTAAAGACGGCTAAACGGAAGTCAAGTTGTCCTTATGAACAAACTTTCCTCCAACAACTAACGGACATAAACTCGGTATGAGAAGCATACAAACACGAGCGGAGCCAAACTGTTAAAGGTGCACCGCGAACCTGCGGCTTGGTGCCCGGTTACTTCGGGAGCAGTCAGTCTGTGTTTACATGGTTAACGCCACCAAAGTGCGTCGAAAACCCGCTTTTATAAATCTTCGTGTCGCCTGTGTGCAGACTGACGGTAGTAGCCGCTCGGTGACGGGACAGCCAGTGAGGATTGTGAAGGATTGTGGAGGACGACTAGATGAAATGTTTTCCGTGAACCCACCATGTTGGCTCGGACCGGTGGAAAAGGGTTAACGCACGCTCACACCGGAAGTTTATAGTTTAGAGGCTGCGCTGCTACAGCGTAGCGAGGAGTGTCGCCGCCTAGCGGTGGGAGGAGAAAACATCACGTTACTGTGAACTATTTTTGTGTTATGCACATAAATCAAGATTTGGGTTTCTATCTCAAAATTTCAATTTAATAAATCAACATTAGAATTAGGATTAGTGTCAGGGTCACGGTTAGTGTTGAGCTGAGCCTTAAAAACTCGAAATGCTGAGAAAATAATTCCAACTGATGCAAAAGAAAATTAAATTAAATCAACATTTTGAGATTTGAACCAAATTTTGTAATTTTGTCTTACAGATGACAAGTTGCTTTAGCAGCACAAGCATTCGTTCATATGCATACATTACTTTGCAGCAATAGAAAAATTGAGAAATAACCAGTTACATTTTTTTAAATTACAGTCACCATTTCATGTCTTTAACTAATTAGACTGATACAGTAAATTAAAACCTGGAGTGCACTGCTCAGAGGTTTAACATTTTGCTACAAAATGAAATTCTTGGTTTATTTTCAAATATTTTCTGTGCAAAGCAGCCCCAAGGGACTAAGACTGTCTCAGTCCAAGATGGATTTGGGGAAATTTGATTTTTGAGCGTGAAATATATTTCATTTTGCTAAGTGACAGTTTTCAAGCTGTCTAGCAACAAAATATAAATCTTAGGAGTAAAGGGATTTATAAATAAAAACATTTAAAAAAAGAAATGTGACCTGTCTTTATTAAAACCATTTCACAACTTACATGATAATGTAGCTGCTGAAGTGGCATTTAAAACTACGTGCAACACCTTATTGGTTGTGACAGATGCAAAACGAAACTTTTGTCAAAATACCTCCAGCACCAGTTTGTTTTGAAATGGTCCGTTTACATTGGCCGGCCATAATGGTGTTAAAAACCTTTAAAGAGCAAAATCTGAGTTTGTTATGAAATTCCAATTCTAATTCAAAGCCTGCAGATTGACCTTTCCACATCTTAATTCAAGTGAGCTCATTTGTGTATTTTCTTTCCTCAGCTATTTGATGGTAAAAGCTTCATTTTAATGAGCCACATTCTTGTTTTGGCTGCTGTGACACAAATGTCCATTTTTAATCAACCCATCTAACTTATTTCCGGTTTTTGAATATGAAGCTCCATATCTGCTGGGTTTATAAGTTACATTAAAAAATTGATCAAAGTCAAAACATTTCCTGAAGCAGACTTTACAAAAATTACGTCACAAGAGACATGCCCACAAGGTGGAGAGATCTTTTATTTTACATAAAAAAGGGTGCAAATTGGAGTTTTCCCTTTAGGTGTGGAGGGAATAAAAAGTGATTTTTATAAGGTTCATGTGTGACACATTGTATTATATGAATCCAAAGAGAAAAACAAAAAACAAAAAAAACAAAACACGAAATAAAACATAGGCATCTCAGATAAAAAGGACCTTTACCTTTCTGCAAATCAAAAATATGAAACCATAAAAAGAAATGTGGGTCCTTCATTCTTGAAGCCCTTGACTAACTCATTCAAATACATTTTTGAAGTGACATTCATATTTCAGCACAATAATATTTATTTACAGTTTTAAGATTCCTCTTAATCATAGGCTCTTAAAAAAAAAAAAAAAAAAAAACAATGCCGAGGGAGGAGGATAAACTCTGGAGCTGTACAATTTGATTTTCCACAGTCAGGGGAAAAAAAAACAAAACAACAACAACAGAAAAAGGAAAAAATGATCAGAGAATTCGATTTTATATGGATTCCCAACAGAAAACAGACTACAATTGTGAACTCTGTACAATTTACAGTTCAAATAATCATCACAATATTGTAGCAAATGTCACCTCTCCCTCAAAAAAAAAAAAAAAAAAAAAAAAAAAAAAAAATACAGTAAATCCAACACACAGTAAGTCTACAGTACAGCAACGAGGAAAAAGTGCCAGAGAACCCAAAGAGACCGAAGCCGTTCATTCACACTTCACACCGTCCTCTGCTTTGACTAAGTTACACACATCCAAAGTCTGACTGAAGTGAACTGTGTAAGAAATAATGGCCGCTGAAAAGGAATGAAGACATGAAAATGTTTGATGTATTTTACATGAGGCCTGGAAGCCAAAACTGACTCACTGACCCAACAGTATACGAGCCCTACAGGTGAGGAAATTCGCTGGAGACAGAGAGAGAGAGAGAGAGAGAGAGAGATCGTGTCCAGGTAAGCCATGCAGATACAAGTCACGCAGAGCACTCCTATACCACTCTGCATGAGGCCAACAGTAAGAAAAGCGGATACATAAGAGTAACATATCGAGCATTTCAGCCGGGAGCTGAAGAGCTGGACAACCCGCAAGCTTTAACGGAAGAAGAAAATGTCGCAAAGATGATCAGTCACAACATCCGACTCGGGAATAATAAACCTGGTGTCCGGTTTCTCTCCAGTGACATTGTGAATGAAAGAAACCAACAGGAACGACTCGTGAAACACTTTCACTGCAACGCTTTGCTGCGCTGAGCCACGTTTGCTCGAGGATTCTTTCCAAAAATGACAGCGGACCCCTTCAAGGACACAAGGTGGAATGCAATCATCCAAAGACAGAAAAAAATAAAATAATAAAACATTCAACTTCATATTTTCCTGGCACAGGTAAAAGGCATGGGCTAGTAGTAGTCTCAGGAAATGGCACTCAGGGAAATCCATGGGGGGAAAGACTGAAGGCTACAGTCTGGATATCCATATCAGAATACTTTGAGTTTTTTCCTCAGGCAGCTGGAATGAAATGGCCGAGCCGCTGCTGATGAAAGCAGGGGCGATCGCAGGCAGCTAACATCACGTGTTTGTCTGGGAAAAAATAATCTTTAAGAGACATTAAGACATATCAGAGACATGAATACCTGTCATTCAGATAGCCTGGTTTCCCCACCGTTCCCCTCAAATCCTATGTGTGGAATTACTATGGTAACGCCCAAGAAAAGAAAAGGGGTAAAAAAAAGAAAAGAAGAAAAGGTCCCGTAGATTTTCAAATTCAAGTACTTTCAATAACACAATAACTTAGACCCCAGAGTAACCAACATGTCAGGGGTTAAAAATAATAATAAACTGGAAGCTATACAGTGTAAATACATATAACAAGCAGGTTTACATACTGATTCATTGAAAAAAATCTGCAACATCTACAACATCATATTTCTAAAGATGATGGAGACAAACCTGAAACTCCACTCATCTTGGTCTTGGATGAATGAGTGTGTGTGTGTGTGAGTGCGTGTGTGTGTGTGTGTGTGTGTGGACAGAGGGAAATGGAGTGAATGGAAGCTGTCATGGCACACACAAACAAAAAAGTGGGTGGGGCAAAAAAACAGAAGTGTGTGTGTGTGTGTGTGTGTGTATTCCCTGCACCCTATAGGGAAGGCCTAGCACACGAGGCAGCTACAATTAAAGTAATAAGCACATTTAAAGTACAGTATTAAGAAGGCAGGGTCTCGTCAGGGAAAGCCGGGGTCAACAAATGTAGTGCAGTCATGGTCTCAAGCTTTTTTTGTTTGTTTGTTTAACCTCTCTTTCCCCATAAAACCATGGCTATTTGGAATGAATGGAAAAAAAATTGCATTCAACAAATTCACATTAGCATAAGATGTAAAATGTAAAAGAAAAAGAACACACATATGGTAATTCATTCTGTTAGGAGGATAGGCAAGGTGACGTACTGAGGATTTTGTTTCAAGGCAGTCCTCCGTGACACTAAAAGAGTGAGAATGGTACAGACACGTTCACTTCTCCGCCCTCTTTTCTCCTCTCCCGGTGCTGACAAGGAGAAGGGGGTTCAGCAGTCGTCCAAACGTCACACACCACTTTGCAGCACGTGGGGTCTTTACACTGGTACGCACAAGGGTAACTGGGGGACGGGGGACATCTGGGGGACATCTGGGGGACATCTGGAACACCGTTACACATCATTACACCAAAACGTTCCATTTGGCATCACTTTCTTGGGAATACATCTTCAGTGTGTCAACAAAGGGGAAGTCGTTACCTGCTCTCACACTAGCTGGGAACAGTCTGGTACTCTTCATTACACAGGATGCCCAAAAGGGGAGGGGACGGGAAAAAGAAAAGAAGGGGAAAAAAAAAAAAAAAAAGACACTGAAATCTCACATTAACTATGCCGCCAACGTGTCATCCAACTGGTGATGTGACTGCGGTCGGTTGGTCGGTCAGTAGGTTGGTCGGGGGGTTAAGGCATTGGACAGAAGCGTTTCAGAGGCTGTGATTCTCCAAAAGTGCCTCACATCACTTTTTCCTCATGTTATTCCAAAGCATCCCCCAATGTCTACAAGATCAACAACATTTAAGACCCTCCCACCTAGTTTTGGTCACCTTTTTTTTCTTCTTTTTTTTTAAACATTGGTCTCAGCTCCCCAACTGCAATTTCATTCCCGTGCACGTGACAGATTATATAAATGCTTTAAAGTCATTTATTTTACTGTCCATACATTCAGTGCGTATGTTTAAGAATTAGTAGGAAAAACAGGTGGAAACCGAGAGATAAATAGCATAAATAGCATTTGTTTTTCCACCCCCTGCATCTACAAGTGTCATGTTGCTGCTCAGTGAAGGGTAGGAGCAAAAACTGCAGGAGAGTCCAAAGAGACTGTAGTGTGTTTTGACAGCAGCGAGGTTAAGGGGAGCGTTTTAACCAAGCAGCATGAGCAGAAATCATCCACAGAGAACACTGTACACGAGGCGTCTCTGTTTTCTGATGTCTCAGGCCCCGGTCCCAGTGCCAGAGTTGACCTCTTTGGAGGACGGGGGGAAAAAGAAAACGACAACAACAACAAAAAATATAACGTGCAGAGGCCAAATGGCAGACTGATGCTCTTTGTGCCTGTATGAGATGATAGGCGGTTACACTCTTGGCTCTTCTTGTGTTACATTCAGTTCCTACATCAGGAATCATCATAAAGGGCTTTGTGTCATAATGAGTTTGCAAACTGAGGGCAGGATGCATTTAGGAGATTAGAAGGGAACTGAAGTTGATGATTTTATGAGTCAAGCAGGAATCGTAGTGAAGCAAGTTTCCACAGGAGGTGCCATCTCTTCCTCTTCAGGAGAAAAAAGAGGAAAAAAAATACTGATGTTGGGAGTCTTGGGGGAGGAAGGAAAAAAGATTATCCTCTGCAAAATTCCATCAGAAAGGTTTTTTCCCCATTTGGCCGACTGACCTGCAACACAACCCGGCACAGCTTGACAGAGGGGTGGAGGGCGAAGAAGAAAAAGGACAAAAAAAAAAAAAAAAAAAAAAAAATCCCACAAGAAGACACAAGCATCTTGTACATCTCAGCAAACCGTTTTTAAACTTGTCCAAAAAACGGAGAACAATTCAATCAAGATCTCTCAGATGACTCCCTCTTCTATTCTGAACGGGACCTTACTGATTTCTAATAAAATCACAATCGACTGAGCCGAACAGCTGGAACGTTTCAAGCTGGTGCTGCGTGATCATTTTTGCCGTGGCGTGTTCTTCTTCCGTTTCCGCTTGAAGAAACAGCAACACCTGCAGAAAGACGTGGACGTTAAATGAGCGCGTGGATGAGAGAAGCGTCAGATGAAGCACGAGAAAGAACAAACACGGCAGTGTGTTAAATATCACAGGAGCCTCATCTGAGTCTTATTTCTTTGTCTTTTAAATCAGAACAGTAAGAACTCAGTAACACCTTAACATGGACACGATGGATGTGTTCCCATCCACCAAGCTTTTGTGTATTCACCTCCCACCATTTTAACAGACAAATGGCAGAGGAACAAAAACTACAAACTGACTCTGAAGGCAATACTTCTCCTAGGTAAAATCTTTAAAAATAAATGAAAAAGGAAGCAGTGAACACAAAAGTCACAGGACACGGTGAGCCTGAACGGTTAATAAGAACATACAAAGACAAGAAAAAAGCAGATTAGGACATAGGACAGTGACTGGGTACCCTCAGATTCATTTAATATTTAACAAATAGTGATGTTCCATGCACAAAGGCTGTAACCTAAAGTCAAATAAAGGAGCCATAATTAAAAAGACTGAGTTTTTCTTTCTGGCCTGATATTATTTATTAATGTTTGTCAGGCAGCAAGGTTTACTAAATGCAGAAAACAGGCAGAAACCTGGCAGTAAACACAGCTGACAGTGTTTGTGGGCACTATATAATATGCACCAGTGAGAGTCTGGTTACATTTAGTAAATAACTCCACTGGGCCCAGCCTAGGCTGGTCCACTCCCTGTCCCATGAGTCTGATGTGGACGAGCAGAGAGGGACTCACCACAGGTTGAGCATTTTCACGCAGCTACAGAAGGAGAAGGAGAAGGAGGAGGAGCAGGAGGAGGAGAGAGGGAGGAGTGTAAAGAGAAAAGAAAGATAGATTAATACAGCGAGACCGAGATGATGGGGCTGGGAACATGCCACACAAACATGCACACCCACGCACCAACAGGACACAGGTGGACACAGAGACAGAAAGTTAAGAGAGGTTAAAAGAGAGAAGGTCACAGAACATCCCTGCAGCTTATTATGTCTCCTAGAATTCCCGGGAACGGGGGTGATACGGCATCACGTTTTGAGCATCTTCCTAAAATGTTAGCGTAGGAAAAAAAAATTCTTTAACGAAAGTTGTTTGGTGTGTAGATCATTGTGTCCTTATACTTACTGTATTTTGCTTTTCTCTGAATATTTCATTTTCTATGTTAAACACAATCGACCACAAGAGTTGACATTTACGTGCTCACTTAAAAAACTGGCCAAATGTGCACTGTGGGTGACCAGACTAATGCTACAACAACTACTAACATAATGTAGTGTAACTATTTTTGTTTAGTAAAACAATTAAGCAACTAGATTTGTTCTATCCCATAAATAGGTGAAAATATTAATGCAACCCCCCCCCCCCCCCCCCCCCCCCCCCTCCGGAACATGTGGGTATTCAGTCACATGACCACTAATCATGTGACTTTAACTTGTCTCCTATTTTGGACACAGGATGCTGTAGAGTCTAATGGACCAGTCTCTAGGCCCACAGGCTTAGTTCCACTACAGCTCACAATGTTTGCAGACAAGTTCGTTTCATGCAAACTACAAACGATCGTGTCAGTATCATTAGCGCCCAAACCGAGGTCTTCACTGCGACGCACTCTTTGTGACTACTTTCACATGGAAAAAGCCGGCAACAGCCAACAACTACTTGCCAATAAAGCTGGGGAGAATAGACATTTTTCCCTAGCAACCTGTGTTTGCCAGACGATCACCAACCAGTCTCTAGGGCTGTGCAACTGAGGTTTAACATTTTAAACTGGTCCTATAAAGACAGCCTTTTGTCTTTTTTAGATTGAGTAGATGATTGTGAATAAAAATGTCGTATTATTTCAGCTTAACTACACCAAATATTTCCTATAAGGCCAATTTTAAATCAATTTGCCATCATTATGTCATTAAAAAAATAAAAATAAATTTCTTGTTTGATGGGGCATCAAAGAGAATCGGAGATTCAGGAGGCGACTCGCAACAAGGAAACACTTTATAAACACTGTTGTTAAAGCTGGTTCATGGTTAATCGCTTCAGCATTAAACTTTCCCAGACAGCTGAACTGAAGCTTATCTAAAACGTTAGAAAGTTCATAGGTAATTATATGTAAAGCATATTAAAACGCAGTACGCAATGAGTGATTTTTTTCCTGGGGTGTTTAGGGGTTCAATAGTGCGCTCGCTCTCATTTTGATGTGTTACTAGAACACCAGTGTGTAGATAAACTACATGAAGTAAGAGCCTAAAATGGACCAGCAATTCCAGTTTGTCAGGGACGTGCTATGAAGTTCAGTCCTCACGACGTTTTAGCTGTCGAGCAGCTGCCCAAAGGCTGCGGCCAGAAATGTCTTAAAATCATCAAAACAATTTTGTTTTTGGGTTAACTACTTCATTTTTTTTAAGGCTCAGTTGGGCTGTTGCTGATTCTGAGGTTACTTACTCAGTGGGGCGGTTATTAAAAATTGATTTTAATTGAAGAAATTTGTGAATAATTGAAAATAAAAAAGTAAAAAGTAAATAATTGATTATCCTCTGCTCGAATTTTCTCAAATTTTGTTTATTTGCATGTAAAATTAAAAGTTACGCACAATCTAATCTAATTTGCTTACTTATATTTCTTTTCTTTTTTAAAACTCCTCTATTTTTATTGGTCTTATTTGACTTCGTTTGATGTCTGGACTGTTATTTAAAGCACTTGGAGCTGAAAGCGCTGTATGAAATGGGCCCAGCATCATAAATCTTTCCACTGCAGACTTGAATCTAGACCAGTCAAGTGGTCCAGTGCTGAAGTTAAATTGGAATGGCTGCCTCCCTCAATCAATATCATAAAGCATGGTGGATAAAGAAAATGCGTTTAAAGTTGATTCCTACATTTCTGTTATTACTTCCGTTTCAAACTATGCATCTCCTCATTATTATATACCGTTTTGTCTGAGAGCTGTGTGAATCCTAAGAGCTGCCCTCACTTCTTGTCAGTCAGATGAACCGTGTGATCTTCAGCTTGCACAGCAGTTTTTTCAGTGGCTGGCCAGCCATGCAGCGTGGCACCATTCCAGCTGCTGATGCTTAAGACTGGCACCATTTACCGGTTAGTTCCTGCTACCAGCTCAAACCAGTGCCAACACTAATTTCAATGATTTTTACACGACTTGTGTGCTGTAGAGATTGTAGTCTATGTTAATGGTTGATTGGCTGGGCACAGGCACGAGGGGGTGCATTAGTTAATCTACAGTACTGTCTAAGTCTTGAGGCAACCCTTCATTTCTTTATTTTTTGCTGCCATGGAGACAGGCTTTCCTGTAATTTTTTAGGAGCAATAGTTCTCCAGGCATTCTGTCGGCCAGTGGCTGCTTTTTTTCTTCAGTATGTTAAACCACTTAACACTGACCTATGAATCACTCAAGGATAAAATGGCACCTAACTCAACGGATGAACTAGTGTTGTGTCTACACATAAACAACTTTGCAAAGAACTTTAGGCATATTGTTACTAGCAGCCCATCGTAAAAACAAAACTTGTTTCCATTTTAAGTTGAATCTAGGAAAAATCTTAAAGATAACATAGTTTGATAGATATAAAATAATAGTTTTGTATTTTTGCTCCACCAGGGTGATTTCCAAAGAGCTATTAAAGAAATGAGGGCTGGCTTTTACTTTTGCACAGTACTATTTTTACAGAAAATGAAAATTCACTGAGGGATATAGAGACTGGTTGCAGATCGTAAACCCACACACCCAGACAGATAAGAGGGGCAGGTGGAAGATGACAGCTGGTGGCTGGAGCTGTCACAATTCCAGACGATAGCAAAAGGAGACAGAGGGAGGGAAAGAGGGAAAGAGAGGAAGCGACAGATGGACATGGAAGAGAGTCGTGGTGGCTATATGACACATACTTGGCCTCGTCGGGCGGATGCTCCTCTGGCGGAGCTGTAATTGGGGCGTTGGAATGAACAGCCAGCGGATCGTCTGCATTCAGCTCCCCGTTGGTTGAACTGACCACCTGTGACACAGACTGGTGTTAAGTTCAGTTAAACCACTTATGTGTGTCCACACAACAGATACGTATGGAAAAACCAGATACTGCTGTGACAGAAAGTTTACCTGGTTAACAAAGAACAAGTTAACACAAATACCCTAGTTCATTTAGTTTTGCTTATACTGGGAGAAACTGGTTTCGTGGCAGCAAAAACAACAAAACAAAACAAAAAAAACACCACAACATGAAGAAAAACCTGGCTTGCAGTCTGTGAATGGTTCTGCTACTTTTTTTTTTACTATTATGTAGCTTTAAGTCATACAAGCATAGTCTTGTTTGTTATCAGTGTGTATCGATATTTGCCCCAAAACAGCAACGAGTCACCAAAGTTAGAATGCTGAAATGCTCCAGAGAGAAAAAATAAAAGACTTTCAAGAGTCAAAACTTAATCCCAAAAGACAGCAGAGGTTGGGAGGGAGGCAAGCAAATTTCAGATTGCAGTAATTACAATATCACGTAAATACAGGGCTATAGTCCAGTTTAGCTTTCCATCAACAAACAAGCTGTGTCCCTACAGTATACAAGGGCTAGGTTTCACCAGTGACCACACCTGAAACTCAAGTAAAGACTTCACCAAACATGGGGAATTACAACTACATGTAGAAAACTCATTTTAATAGATTTGTATAGAACAGGGGAGGGCAACTGATTTTCCCCAAAGGGCCCATGAGAAACTGGGACTACTGAGAAGGGCTGCACTGGTAAGCTAACAAAGAAATAGTTCATATTGAGCAGAACTGAGTTCAGCTTATTGGTGCAGTCCTCAACAGTCTTGGTTTATCATGTGACCCCTTGGGAAAATCAATTGCCCACCCCTGGTATAAAGCGAAACTGCACCAACATCTTTCTGTTGCTTGTGGAATCCATTCAGCAAACCTATAGACGCATTACTTAAAAATAAAACTAAATGAGTAAAAGGACTTCTTAAACATACATAAGAGGATCGGGGCGGCCACTGAAGAAAAACAAACAAACATTATTTTTATTATAAGTATTCATGGGTGATGACTCTTCCACCCTTTTCGGAATTCTAAAAAGAATCAGAATTTTTACTTTTCAGCCTCAGAATTCTGGTGTTTTCTTTAGTTCTGTGAAGAACTGATCAGGATTCTGAGATGAAAGTCAAAATTTTTAGTTATTAAAAATAAAGCAGGAATTCTGGGGAGGAAAAAAACAAAAAAGTCACACCCCTTGTGACTGTAATCCTGCTCTGTAAAAAACATGTTTAGATGAAGGACAAATCATAAAATCAAGATGCCAGTAGCAGCCATTTATTCTTGAACTTATGAGCCTGTAAAAAGAAGCAATGTTTTTATTTGTCACAAAAATGGGTTTGTGTGCGCCCACATGCACTCATGAGTACATATAGATCGTGAAAAGTGGATTTGTTGGCTTTTTGGATATATTTAGGAAAGCAAACATATCTTCTTTGATCTACCACAATGAAAATTCTCAATATTCCTGTCTAGAAGAAGTAAACAAACACTTGGTTTCAAGCTAGTATTGCGATGTTAAGCATAAATAATAATTTCTTGTATGCATTCTTGAAAGCAACTGTCCAGACATATTTCATATATGAAATGTGACTATTGTAGCCAATCTCATAACCCTCCATGTGTTCTTGCTCGGCCTTGGTGGATTTGCTGTGTGCTTACAATCATTACACTGTTAAAAGGTGACCTCCAGGATTAATAGTTCAATCGATTAGCTTTCTAGTCCCTGGGGAAGAAACCCCAAACCATATCTACTGACATGCTTCACACTGTGTGTGTGGGTCTTCTCCTGAAAAGCTCTTTGGTCTGTGCCAAACACATCTACTCCTACTGTCTTTGATTGGCCCAGGGCCTAGTAGGCACAAAAAGACGCCTCATTCAGGCATCCTTTTCCCCCCAATGTTTGAATTTATAAGAATCCTGACAGAAGAATATGCAAAGGATAGGACAGGACAGATAGGATAAGACAAACTAGCAGTGCAGATGGTGGGGTAGTAAAGTGTAGCCAGACTGTAAAAAATTAAATGTGACTGTACGTCTACTCACACATTTAATTTCATTTCACATCACGCACTTGTTGTGGACCTACTTTATCATACGCAATCAGTCAGCAGCATTGCTCACACATATGAGCCAAGGCACCATAGAGACGAGTAAAATCAAATCTCAACTTGAATTCCACTCAGTGTCTCTCTGTTTCCCAGAAAGGCACATCCCAGATGTCTGAACGAGTGTCTAATTACAAGCACACCTATTCAGTCTTTTTTTTTTTTTAACCTTCTCTGAACTGAGAGAGAATTCCTGAGCTGTATAATGACTTTTAAGGAAACATTTCGTGCTAAAAAAAGATATTATTAACTTGGCTTCCTTTTGTTTTTTCATGGTACAGGAAGAAAAAAAAAGGAAAAGAAAAAACACAACAGAAAGTCCCTGCCTGCCTCTTTAAAAGCCAAGCCTGTCTTGCTGATATGCTGACTTTTTTCCCCCAACACAATAAAAGAAAAGAATCTGTGTTTATCTGTGAACTTCCAGGTTTACTTGCCCAAATATATGAAAAAAAAGCCAACAACTTCCCCTTACACTTTCACCTGATTGAATATGTACGCATCAGTAGATCAGGATAATGCACCTGATTGTGTACGAAATGTTGGAAAAAAAGAACATTTAAAAAAAAAAAAAAGAGCTTTCTGTAACAGTGTAGCAGTTATTCTAAAAGACATAAGCTGCGTTTGCATTAAAGGACAAGAGAGATTTCGCTTTTCGATGATCTATACTTTAACGAGTTAAATAACTGATTCTGATGTGTAATATAATAAAGCCTGAAAAAGCCAAGTCTGATGACCACTGCGTTGGTCACAGCACCCTTTTCTCCACACTGTGTTCACAGAGTGCCATGCTTCTACCAATGGCACTCCAGGGAATGATCTAGTTTCACAATATATGTATAAAAATGTTTACATTTCCAAACTATTTTTAAGTGAATGCCATTTAGTAAAAGGAATCCCCAGAAGCAAAACAAACCCTGTTGAAGACAGAGACAATCTTTGGAATGGGCTAGGAGACAAAATTACACCAATATGTTCCTTTAAGCATAAAGGCCTATAATGGTTTAGAAGCATGCAATTAGCTAGCTATGCCAGGTCGTTCTGCCATGCAGAAGGCTTCTTGATCTTGCAAAGAATGTCCAAGCATCATGAAGAGTTGTAGGACCGGAGATCAAAATGCCCCAAGAAGGGCTGCTGTTTATAAAGCTAAATCACACTTTCACCATCTGGGGTGGGTAGCACCAGATGACATGCATATGGTGGAGCAGAAAATTAACATTTCCCAGCCAGGGGCAAAAGGGTTGGAGGGGGGGGAGGTATATGGTTGTAGATCTGTCTCACACATGAAGCTAAAACACTTAACAAATGCAATTCATGTCTGGCATAAAGCATTAGTTACTATATCAGTGTTTTATGATTAATTATGAGCTTTTAGATAATGAAGATGAATAAAAAAAATGCCAGTTCAGTAGCAAAATTTTTTGCAAAATAATATGAATTAAATGCTTGAGTACTTTGCTAAACACGAGTTTTCTAAGTATTCATAGTTGTTTAACTCGCAAATAAAAAATAAGCTTTGTCTCAAAATAAGACTAATCCCTTCAAAATATATCGTTACCCCAAGCGGGGGGGGGGGGGGGGGGGGGGGGGGGAATTGTGTCACACAAAAATGCCTTTGTGCCTTTCCCTTCCATTTACAAGCCATATTTATGAGTGTATTTATCTTTGTTGGGATTATTTGAGACAGATCTGACTCCATGGAGATTGGGTGGGGGCTGCCGGTTGATCAGGTGAGGGGTGTATACCTGCACTGAGCCCCCGTGCCTGTCCGCTGTCAGGTGGGAGGTCAGATAGGAGGAGTTTGCTTGGCGTGCGGGCTGCACCTCCCATGCTCCTCGTCGATCTGAGGCTGCTGTCTGCTTAGGAATCGGGGGTGGCGTCGGTGATGTGAAGGGAAGTGGGTTTGAAAGTGCAATGGGAAGGGGAGGGGGGTGAAGGAAAGATGGATATTTGGGTGTGCGAGGCAAGGTAACCATGCAAAGCAGCATGAGATATGGAGAAGAAAAAATAAATAAATGAACAAAATTGAAAAAAAAAAAAAAAAAAGTGAATCAAAATCATAGCAAGGCTTCAGCCATAAAACTGAATCAGAAACTAATGAGCCTGAAGCCTAATGGAGCCAAGCTCACAGGTCTCAAACTTTGGCCTCAATCTCATTACACCTGAATAACAAAAAAATAAGCATAAACCACTAACAAGTAACCTATTTAAATGCTCAGAGCTTTATAAAGCCAGCAATTTATTTTACAGCTCATCTTCATACCAGCAATGAATTAAATTGCAATCAAAGCAAATGTGTTTACACACGCAAAATTGTAGATCAAATTCAACCAGACTAACTAACAGCTATTCAAATCCTTCATTTGTAGCATAGACTGCTACAATTCAACCCTGGCTCTGAAATTTGCATTTAAAGCACCCAAATAGCATCGAAAAGCAGATGCATTGACAACATGGGCACAAAACCCATATATACCCAAAAGGTTCTCCCTAAGTGCATCTATTCTACACTGTAGAATATGTGAATGATTACAAAGCTTTATTTCAGTCAGCCTTCATCTTTGTGGGCTGCTTTTAATTACCAGAATTTAGTTTAATTTAATTTATGGTCTTAAACACTTGCCAAAAGTTTATCTACAATATCTAAAGCGCACAGTGAATCCAAAAACACGAAGGCAAAGATGACTGGGATAAATTTGCCCTGATGCCTTAAAACTAATTTTCCAGCATTTAAATATACACAGATGTTCAAAAGAATACTTGCATCCTATTGTCACTGCATGCACATAAGCTTTGCTTGGCAAAGAGATCATCATACAGAGAGTAAAGGGAGTTTCAGGCTGTAATGCACCATGGGTCCATCCACTGGACCACAGCATGGCAAGAAGCAGTCTGGTCCCCATTGCTCAACCGGACGTACCTGGTTTCTGATTGGTGGGTGCTGTGAGGGTCGGTCTCTGTGAGGATGGCTCTCTCTCGTGACTGCAGATGCTCCAGAGTCTATATGGACAGACCCCACCGGTGTGGGCTGAGGGGAATAACAATGAATTCAGCTCTGCAGTCAAACAGGTGAAATTACTGACATGTAAAATGTGATCCGTTACTCACAATCTGCCTGCCAACCCAGTCGTAGGTGTAGTCAAAGGTGTATCCTTTTCTCTCAAACAGTTCCGTGAACAAAGTCCTCAAATATTCATAGTCTGGCTTTTCAAAGAAGTCCAACCGCCTCACATATCGCAAGTAGGTGGCCATCTCCTCTGTATTACACAGAACCAACAAGAATGTTCTCACCTTTCATGAGGATAAATCCGTACAAATTGTGTAGTGGGACGACATTTAGATCATTTTATCTGAAAAATCAGGTTACATCACAGCCAGTATTCACACTATCAAGGTTCACAAACTGATCCAAAAGTGAGATTACAGCCATCAATAGCATACCTGGAAAGTTCTCACAGAGGACCTCGATGGGAGTGTTTCGTTTTGTGTCTCCAATCTTCTGGTATCGTTCTTTCAGTGTGTCAGCCTGAAAAAGATTCAAAGCAAAGTGTTTTTTCTTGTTTAATGTGTCTGAAGTAAACGCTCTCTCTGAAAAATCAACTGAGCTTCCATGACTGGAGTATTATGTGTTTCACAAAGACAGTTACAGCATGATACTACTGATCACTTTATTGCCATCAAGACCATTTAAGGTTTCTTGTTGCATGTTCAATCAAAGTAAGGAAATCTCAGAAAGCTGATTCTGTTCATCCGGACGTAGCGTTTTCAGTGGGAGAAACGTTTTGTCAAGTGATGAACAGAATCAACTTTCTGGGAGATTTTCAGGTGGTTAAGCAGAAAGGATTCAGAGTAGTAAACAAAGAGGAATAGGAAGCTTACTGCTTCAATTAACAACCAACTGTACCACTCTGTACACATTAGCCTGAAGAAAAGCTTCTAAAGATTATGAATTTTGAACTGTGAGCACAAAATAACAGCTGGTTCATTTTCAACTGTAACCTTTGTTTAGTCTTATTTTTTTTAATATTCATTAAGAGAGACTTAAATGTGCCAATGGAGAGATAAACACAATGAAAGCTGAAGTCTTCAGAAGTAAATTTTCTCAGTCATTTTGAACAGACTTTCAGCACATGCTGAAGCTACTGATGGGTAAATAATATAAATTACACAGCAACTCAGAGTGTGTTAGAATTTAATGACGAGAGTCCTGATGAAAGAATCTCGGAAACTGTCGATATACTTTACATACCTTTAGCCCTTGCCAAGGTAGACTCCCACGAAGAAAATACATGAACATGTGGCCCAGAGCCTCCAGGTCATCTCGCCGACTTTGCTCTGTATCAATAGATATGATAACATCTCACTGACACAATTCAACAACTACGTACCAAAGCATCTGTTTTACAAACAGACGTCCCAGAACAACAACAATAAAATCATTCTTACCTTTGCCTAAGTGTGTATTGATGGACATATATCGCGCAGTACCAGTCAAGCTCTTGTGCTCCCGGTAGGGAATGTGTTTTTTGGTCTCGGGGTCGATGTACTCTTTGGCCAGGCCAAAGTCAATGATGTGAATGATGTGTTCCTTTTTATTTCCTTGCCGTCCAATGAGAAAGTTTTCGGGCTTTACATCTCTATAGATGAGATTTTTAGAGTGCACATACTCCATTCGTGAAATCTGGTGACGAAGAACACATCAGTCATGGTAAATGAACAAAATTCCTTAAATTGGCCACTAAATCAGAGTCACAGTTATTGAAAATGGGTTTTTCTGCTAAACCAAGTTGACATTATTTTCTCAGTTATAATGAATTTCAGCATTATGGTTTATTATAAAAAAGCACGACAACTTTTTAACACTTAAGGTTAACTTGTTGCACTTACAGTGGAATCGCGGTCTTTTTTTTAGGAAAGAATTAAAGGTGAGCAACATAATAAATTCATAATGTGAGCTGGTTGCGATGCAGTCTTTAGGAAACCTCTGTGCTGAGCTTCTATGTAGGTCTTTACATTTTTTCAGAGGATATCTATATTACAAGAGCACTGCAGTTTTTGTGCTGACAAAATGAAACATCAGAAATTTTGATGTGCATAAAGCGCCTCAAAGACTGGGTTATTACACCCTCTGAGCAGCTCAGACTTGATGTGAATCAGTGGTGGCTTTGCGCTTCATGACAGCTTCCAGTCTACCCAAATCTGCCCAGAAGAATGCATATACTAACAGATTGCTAATTTGCATACTAGGTAATAGGAGACACACTCTCCAAAAGCTCCAAGAACCTCAGGTATTCAGGCAAGACTTGTAAAATCAGCTATATGGACAGTTTACTCAATTGACTATGTGCACGTTAGCATATGCTACTTCTGGTGCGGAAACTCCTGTGGGGAGCTTTGTTTCCGGTGTCCTTTTCGCGCCTTGTTTACGGTCCAAAACAAGTTAAGCAAATGAATGAATCAAGCGGCGATTTGCATTTCTATAGATGTCTTGGGCATTTACCCAATATATCTGTAAATGATGTTCATCGACTTGTCAATATTTTTTCCTGCACCTCAGGGCAAAAGAGAAAATGGATTCAAATGTTATATTTCTCAGCTGTCCCTTGTTTATCGCAGGTGTTATGTTCTAAAAATAGCCAGCTATAGGTGAAATCAAGTTGCCAATTTTATTTTTTGATGGTGCAAAACGTTTTGTGGACATCGTGGACATACAGTACTGCACTTCAGAGTCACACTGCTAGCGATCGATGCAGCGATTCTGTACTGTACAGGAGAGACGTCACGGAGGAGATCGTCTGCAGCGATCAGGACGCAGGACACAATGTGACGTAAAAAAGCATGCAAACTTGCACTAAAAAAAATCTGCGAAACAGTGAGGTGAAAGGTGAACCGCGTTATAGCGAGGGACCACTGTAGTTTTGAAGGTAAGTCACAACATACCTTTCGTAAATATTAATGTATAGAAACCCTTACCAGCAATCATTCATTTTTTGTGTGGCTTTTTTTCACGGTTTGTTAACATGCTGTGTAGGTGTGTACTTGACTAGCTGATATCGACATAACGGGGAAACATCTGGTTTGACTATTCTTCACCTGTAGTTTGAATGCTGAACATTTGCCTGTTTAAATTATAAGACCAGTCACTATACAGAGATGTGCTTCTGAATGTGGACGATGTGTCTTCTGCATGCAGTAATGCAGTTCTGCTTGTGTTGAGTGATGTAAACAACTGATCAATCTAAACGCTTTAAACGTCAAAATTGATCATTCGATTTTTTATGACACAACAGTGGTGAGTGTTCCCACCTTCTCCTATTTGTAACTTAACGCGATCTTTCCGTTTTTGAGTTTTGGACATGATTTTGGAGTATATCTTCGCAGTAGCAATTGACCGCAAAGTAAAGATACCGGAAATGCACAACCCCACATCCGGTCTCAAACCAGGAATTAGCATTTTCTCGTGCACAGGGTCAATACCAATCATTTTGTACTGGGGATTCTGGAGCATACTATAAAATGTAAAGGCTTGGTGGATTAAGCCTCTGAAATATCCAGCCAGGATAGTTTTTGAAACAAGGGTTCATTCCTATAGTATGAAAATGGATTGTACTGAAAATATGTCATTAACTGGAAATGTAAATTGTGCTGAACTTGCCATGCAAATTGTTAAACTACAGTAAACATTTTATTTTTTGATTATGAACTTGTTAGTCTAACTCCAGCTACTATATTAAGTAGCAAATCGTTTTGTGCCATTTCTGCATCTAGGTAGATGGTGATTTGAACCATTTCATAGAAATTTCAGAGTTTTTATGTTCAATGTATTTGATTTCATCAGTCATAGTAAGTGAGTAGAAGTTTTGGTGATGGTGTCATACAAAGCTCCAAACCCACCAGCTGAATTGCTATCATTAACACGGTCTTCAGTGAAAAGGTCCGGTCGCACAGGTCAAAGAGGTCTTCTAGACTTGGGCCGAGCAGCTCCAGTACCATGGCATTGTACTTCCCACAGGGCCCAAAGTAAAACACCTGAGGCACACCTTCTGCTAAAATACGAGGAGGAAAGAAACAAAAATTACAAAGAGACACAAACCCAGTAGTTGTCTTTATATATGTTATATATTTTAAAGTATCTAAAAGAAATCCAAGACAACACTCAAAAGCTGGGGTAGTAAACACGACATACAGAAAAAGCTTAGTGTTTTTCATTTGTATACAGTATTTAAAATCTGTTTATTATTCCCGTCTCCCTTGACTAATGACGTTTCCAACTTGGGTCCAAGGTCAACCATAAGAGGCCCTCAAATGGACCGATAGGAGGAGGAGCACTACGAGGTCGTTGAGGACAGAGAACAGAGAACGCTGCAAGGTAAACATTAACCCTGAGGTGAAATACTGTGTCATTCTGCCTCTGCAAGCTGAAAACTAATCTTTTCTCTGGCTCATATCACAACCTCCCAACTGAATTATGATCTGTCTGCTCTACTCACTCTCACTGCTCAAAAATCCTGTCCATCTGTCAACCCAGCTCTTATTTTACCTCTTGCCACAGTGTAATTTAGTCTTGGGTGATCAGTCCGATGCCACTGGAACTTGCATAAAGGTTAGTGCTCTTTTAAGTCGTGTATGTGTAATCTGGGAATGAAAGCTCCTTCTAACAGTTAAACTTGGAGGAAAAAAAAAAGAGCAACATGTGCACTGATTTCCTCCTGCAGTTTTAATTTCAATTATAGGCACAAAAAGGCTGCACATCACAGAATCTACATATATATTCCATCTGCAGGATTTACAGTTATATGCACATGCAATCGTAATTGGTGGTACATTTGTATTCTTTGTTGTTATCCTGACCACCGCCTGAACTTTAGTTTCAAAGAACAGGAAATCAGGTCAAACTGTTAACTGCCTTCAGGGAAGTATGACTCAAAGTTTGGCTGTGCTTACTTCTAGTCAGACTCCTATTAAAAAGGTCCTCTCAAGAAACTTCAAAGGGAGATCCAATCATAAGGACCTTGCTATAACAGAATAATAAAGCTATACTCAGTCCTTGGACATACAGTATAATTGCAAAGTTCCAAAAAAAAAAAAAAAGGATCCTAAAGTCAGTCTTTCAATCATCAATCATCTTTTGCATCTGACTTTGAAAGTAACCGTCTTCTTTCTTGTGTGTGTAATGCAAGTATGAAAGTATATATGTAGATTAGATACATATGTAGATTTAAAATGCATACATCATTAAAACTCCCCTCATCCAAACAACCCCTAAGCAAATAATTTTATAGTGAAATCTAACAAAGCTCTAATAATCCCTTTAAACACAACACTGAAATGTAAATTTGCATCTCTTTCAATGGACAAGCTTGAATAGAAAAGAAAAGAAAAAGTTATGGACAGGATGTCAGTCCCCATTATAATGGTTTGGTGTATTATTATATGCCATATGAAGGTGTGATGACACTGTTTGTTTGTTTTTCAAAATAATGGCAAAACAAACAAACAAAAAGCTAAATACAAATAATACTCCCAAATTTTGTGCACTCATGTATTTATATTAAACATGTTGCTGGAGACATTTGGCTTGCCAGCTGGGTAATGGGAAATGCACTGCAGTATGAAAGGTGGCATAAATGCTGTCAGCAAGCATATGGGCATGTAGGAGTCATGCTGCGCTCCATCCTGTGCTTCTGGACACCATTATGTAGTTCTGTGGGTTGCTAATTGTACCAAAGGAATGAGTGGCTTGAAACCCTGTGTGCCTGTGGGAGGCCTAAAAATGTGTCAGATTGGAGATGTGCTGTAAATAAGTTGATAAACAGTTTAAAACAATATGGATCTAGCTTTTAACTAGCAACAGGAATGGTCAAACCACCGTTGTCTACAGCACAAAAAAGTCAAACAAACATTAAAGACTGAACCTTTTTGTTC
Organism: Neolamprologus multifasciatus; assembly: GCF_963576455.1. Lineage (NCBI taxonomy): Eukaryota > Metazoa > Chordata > Actinopteri > Cichliformes > Cichlidae > Neolamprologus > Neolamprologus multifasciatus. Next base: position 10,261,450 of record NC_140439.1, read on the forward strand.
ACAACCACACAGTGCAATTCCACAGAAAAACTCAAACGCTGTTGGAAGCTACCAATTTTGCAGGTACCACTTCTCTCTTTCAATTTTTGTAAACATAAAGATTGCAGGGCCTGCTCTGTGTGTTCACCTGAACTCTAAGAGTTTCTTCAGTATTTGCACAGAGCACAGACAAAGTCTGCATTTTCAACAAAGTGGACGGGATGCAAAGGTGACTGAATACGGAGAACAGCACTGAGGGATTGCCTTTATTAGAGCAATATTTTGAAGGAAATATGCACCTAAAACCTGCACGAACCTACACATTGCTCGTGAATGCATGATAAAAGACAGCTCATCCTAGCCAAGACACATTCCCCCAGTTATGCACAGGTTGTGACACTGAAATCTGTATGTGCAATTTTTCAACCCAAAGCCAAGGATCAAGTCTTCCACAGGACCAGAATGCCACATAACTGTCATTTCTTTGGTAGACATGCGTTGTAGACCAGATTGTACAACAAGAGTGCTGAAACGTATCACAGAAAGACTTTGTAATCAGGTTAGAAGAAAATGAATATCTGTGAATATCTTACAGAAATTAATTTTGGATTAGTGTGTGATGCTTTCTGTGTGAAGATCGCATGTTCTCCTCATGCATGCGTGGGCTTCCTCCCACAGTCTAATATAATGCAGGTTTGGTGAATTCGTGACTCTAAATTGGCTGTAGGCGTGAACTCCCTTTTCTCACTATGCTCTGTGTGTGTGTGTGTTTATGTCAGTGTTGTGAGAGACTTTATTTGTCCAAGACTGTACTGCGCTACTCGTCAGCCACTGTAAGCTAGGAGAGACTCCAGCCCGCCATAACAGGATAAGCAAATCAAAGACTGGTGGACAGATTTTTCCACTGTATATTACTAATGGGTGGGTTTTACTGAGAAAATTGTGAGCAGGCTCCTCGTGATGGTTCTACAGCAGCTCCACACCAAACTCCTGGAATACAGCCAGCTCCTGCCTGATGCAAGATTTTGCACATCATGCAGATCCATCTTTGATTGGCTGCCTGCACTACTGATATAGCCTGCGATTGGTTGCTCAGCTCTACCCTCAAATCAACATCAAGCTGGCCCCTTTCAATTTCTAACAGACGTATTTGCTGGCTTGCTTCTGTTGTTCAGTGGCTGCTTTCCCTAAACCTGTGCAGATGGCTGTCAATGTGCTCATTTGTTGGACCAATTATTTAACTACTGTGGCATTTTGTTACACATATTTGCATTTCACCTGTAAAAGCTCTACAACCAGCATATCATTTTTGCTGTTTTATTAATTAATTTGAAATAAAATCTGAACTCCTTTAACGGTTTTGTGAAATAAATATCATTGTTAACAAAAAAACAAACATCAACACTAACATGCTTTTCCATATTTTCAGCCTACATACTGTTATAAATGGATGTGGACATATTTACCAGTAATGCAGTAAGCATATATGCGAGTAATGCTTGAACTCTGTTAACTCTCTCAAGGCCATTTTTTTTCTGCTCTTAGCTCTGTCTGATGTCATAAAGAGTAAAGAGCCTGATCTCTCAGGCACACAGCCAGTCATAAGAATGGAAAACAGGGAGGGTGGTCTTAAAGATGAAGGAACTAAAATGGTTTGTGTCAGTCAGAATGAAGTAATGGTCTGCACTCAGGTCCAGTACAAGATAAACAAGGGTAATTTTGAACTGAGAATTGTGCAAAGCCACTCTAGGAGTTTAAATGAGCATAATGAATCCCCTTGAAAATGCTGTGCTTCCTTTAAGTGACAAGAAATCAACATCTGTAATTATACAGCAACTATGGTGTTAAAAACAAACATTATACTCTATCATTCTATGCAAAAATAAAAGCTGCAGGAAAATCCTGTGGTTCTTTTTGATCTTTAAGTCTCCCTTTAAACACATTCAAGAACATTGGGCTCTTTAATTTCTAAAAGCACACAAAAACACCACTTTATGGTTTCTCCAATCCCTCATTTTCTCTAATTATTTTCACTCAATTCTAACTGTGTAATGGAAGAAGCTCAATTTTCTTCAACATATATCTATGATTTCCCATAAGTGGACACACACACACACAGGATAAAACTTTTGGCCTTTTCTTTACATGTCAGTAAAATCTATTAAACTGTGTCACCATTGGACATGTTTACTCAGTGTGCCCTGCAGTGCTTACAGAGATGGTGTAGTGTTTCATGACGAGGTCTGCCTGCCAATACCTTTAACAGCTCAACAATCTCCTCCCACCCCTGAACAAACCCTCACGCTCTTAGAAACATTTTTGCCCTCCTCACAATGCTGTGTCATAATCTCACTGGCTTGTAAAACCAAAGCGATGATGCACCCCTGATTGCGATGGCAAATATTAACTGCAAGATGATGCTTGATTTTTAATTGAATCATCCTCATTAATATCCAGCGATGGTTGTTTATGCATCAGATAACAACACCTGACAGAGCAGCTGAGTCAAACCACATTAATTCATAAAGACCCCATCATGCAGACATTGTGATAACCACATTGACTGAGAGGAATGTAGCACAGTACACAGCCAAGAAGAAATGAGGTCACGTTATCCCATCTGGAAGAAGAGGACAGAGGCAGGTTAGTACTAAGAGAGGCAGACCCACTCTCTAAATATTTAATGAGTTTCCGCACAGTTGGCCTTTTCCAGCCCTTGCCTTTGCAAAACAATAGCCATTATACTCCCTGTCGGGTTATCACATATGCATGTAGAGCTCCAAAAAAGCACATCAAAGATCACCCACGACACAAAAAAGGCTTTTCCATTCCATTTTCCATGACAAACTGTTACTGGGGTCATCTCTAAACACTGTAACATCCCTATGTTTTAAAGAGCACATTAGGTAACAAATTAAAACCAAACAAAAACGAAATGACCTCAAAAGCTCTTGTTTGGGTAAATATATCTGATATGTATCCATTATTATTGTACCCATTTTACCAAGACAACCGTGGATACTGTTTTAAAAATATATATTTTTCCATTGTTCCATTATTTCTAGCCTTCACACCCATTTCCTTTAGTACCAACACTTAAAAAAATGACTTAATTTCATTCTCTGTGGTGCTCATTTGATCCTGCCAACATTCTTGCTAGTGGTTGCTGTAACAGTGATGCGTCAGCAAATCCTGACTAATCTTTTATGACAAACCGAGAAGTTGTCAGTTATTGCTTTGCATTTCATTCTGAAAGCTAGATAATAAGATTTGTTGGGCATCTGGATAATCTGGAAAAATAAAAATGGCTGGCAGTGTGGGTACCATTAAAACTAAAATCACTGTTTCACACTACGAATCAAATGGTGCAAGGGAAAAATTGTAGGCATTATGAGTGAATAATAATAATAATAATAATAATAATATTGTTGTGTTTTGGGCTGCGGGGTAATTGGAGCTTTAAGTTAAGTCCATGACTAACTGGTCTAACTGGTTAGAATAGGAGAACATTTACAACCTTAAGATTCACATTTCCCTATGAAACTGAGAAACATCAAGACAGGTCAAAAAGCAAGTGCAAAGATTGAGACTTAGACTGGCCAGATTTTTGAACGTACAGGTCTGCATGAATGTTATGCTGCTTTGCCAAATATGTAAATAACCTATATAATCATTGCTAAAAATTCACCGCCAGCTTAATCAAACAATGCAAGCGTTTTCAGTTTTCCACTGCACAAGCTACTTAGAAAAAAGGAAAGAAAAAAAAAACCCACAACGAAATATATAAGACTTGATAATATATATAAATATATTAAAAAAATATAGCCTCAAAATTATATCATGATTAATGGTGTGATGGAGAAAGAATAAAATAGTGGAACAAGACAAGGATGAAGACTAGTTTGAGACCATTTCAAACAAAAGAAAAAGCAAAACTTTTTCTGATGCCAGTAAAAATATACTATACCAGTAAAACTAAGCCACTGTTGGACAATGAATTATTTGTTACTGTCCTTTTCAGTAAGTCACAGAGTTGTATGCAAAACACTTTGTTCAGACAGCTGCACCATGTTCAGCTGAGCATGCTGCTGACTTGCATTTTGAACACTCAATGGTGAAAGACAAAGGCCTTCTGAATATAATTTCCATTTTCATTTGCAGGTACAGTTCCTTCAAGAACTTACTTCCTGAAAGTAAACTATGAAGATGTCAAAAAAAAAGAAAAAAAGATGACGACTACCCTTTATGCTTGTTTTACACTTGAGCAGGGGTAGGGCAAAGGCAGTTCGCAGGCAGTTATGGACTGACAGTCCACCAGCACAGAGGGTTTGTTGTCATACAGCCAGTCTGTGGGCTACTCTTACTCGTGCTGTTGATGGTCCATCAGCCAGCCACAGAGAAGAGCAAAGTTACAACATACAAAGAGCTTTAAAACAACGTATTTCTGATCTTTAATTTATTTTTTCCCATGCTTCTCCCACTGTCACTCCCTTCCCTATTTGAGCCAACTTGTCTGACGATTAGGTCAGTCAAATCCTGATTGATTAGGACATGCAGCAGAGATTTTGGAGGACTGCACTACAATACGTTTGTGGTGGGTGTTAACCCCTAACTGACACTTTTGTGAGACCATAATTTAAGCTTGCAGGAGACTGAGCCTTGCACTCCTTGCACTTCCTAGCTTGAGCCTCGCTACAGAGGCGTATCTAGGGGTGATGTTTCACATTATTCGTAAGGATTGGTGAATACAGACCCACAGACTGATAACAATGCTTCTGACGAGAACACACGCTGCATATATTGGAGATTAGGGCTGTGCGGTATGACCTCATATCCCGATATAAGACATTTATCGTCCTGACAACGATATAAATCACAAAAATGTAACATTTCCTGTAAATTCTGTGAATCTCGGGCAACTTGCGTGAAGTGTTTCCAGCTGGGCATCCTTTACCTGGAGTCCAGTGTTTTAACCGATGCGTGAAACGATACATTTTTAGACATAAGTTGTAACGGCCGCCGTTTTCTTTCAAAGTTTGAGTCTAAGGTTTATTTTTTAGCACCTGACAGCTCTTTTTTGCTTCTCATCCGTTAACTCTCTGCATACTCTTTCACGTGATTCTTTATTTTGAAAAGTCTCAACAGGATCTTGAGCTTTATTGTGAAAGGTTTACGTGGGAAAACAAACAAGCGGAGAGCGGAGCCACGCGATGGTTTTACCGTCATTGTTGCTAACAACAACAACAACACGTAAAAACAGGCGCTTGTCGGTCCATAGTGTGGTTATATTAAATAAGAGAAAGAGAGAACTTAAAGAAATTAATATAGCCGCTACAGTGACCATCAAAACGATGAAAAAAATATTTCCATAAACAGTTTATTTTACACCATGAAACAAATGATAGTGTCATAGGAAACGATAGACGTTTTTATATCGTCATCTGATATATATCGTTATATCGAACAGCCCTATTGGAGATTGGCTTGAGGACGGTCTTGTCAAATTCAACATTCCACCACAGAAAGAAAAAGCTGTTGTCCATGACAATGGTGCTAATGTTGTAGCAGCTGTAAAGATTTTGGTAGAAAAGCAAGTGCAACGCATCAGCGCTGCACTTAGCTGGCATTCACTGAGCTAAAGGATACGCAGCTGCAAATGAGCACACCACAGCACATGCTTCAAGATGCAAGTATTCACTGGAATAGTATTTATCAGGTTACCCAGGCTTCTGGAACAAAGATGGCTTCTGACTGCGGCACTGTCTGACCCAGCAGTGGCTCCACGAGGAAAACAACACTATCTTGATCTGAAGCCTAAACAGTAGAACCTGACTAATGAACTGAGCCAAGCCCTTGAGCCAGTTGAAAGGGCTACAGTAATCCTGAGTGGGAAACATTGTGTTACACTCTCTGTGCTTCAACAACTTGCCCAAAACCTGAAGACGTCCATATAGAGTTGAGTTTTGCGACTTCACAAGCGAGGTTCATTCAGGCTCATGTGCCTGAACCGATCACAGCAAAATACAAAAACTATTTTTCTGTTTCAACTTGAATCTCCAAACAAGTTCTTGCCACCTAATGAAGTATTATAGGTCCAAAGCACAGCACAGACTCTGGCACTCACTGCCAAAACAGAAGCAAAGCAGCCCAATGGAAGTGAAAATGGAAACCACCTTTCATAGTGAACTGCACCTCTGGCAATACTATTTTCACCCAAGGTCAATGTTCAACATGCTTTCTATGCACGTAGGCATTCATCCAGTCATATACACACACTCCAAGAGATTAAAGTCAGCTTAATTTCAATATGTAACCTGAGAAGAGTAATCACTTGTTGTGGAAATGATGCAATCTTTAGGCCGATCTTCCAAAACAGTCAAATCACTATCATGAAGTCACATAAAACCACCAGATGGGAGTAGCAAACAAATCTGTGACCTTACCTGCAGTTCCCAGTGTTTTGTAGAACCGGTACTCTAAATGCAGCTGTGGTGCCCTCGACTTCACTGGTTCCTGAATGGTAAACACATCAGACCAGTGTTCAATAAATCGGACATAAACACTGGAATAAATGCAGTTTTAATGCTATGAATTTCACCTTGCAAATGTTTGTGTATGGGCCAATACTCAGAGCAACACTTCAACAAAACATCACATTTGAGCTAAAGAAAAATAGTTTGAATATACTTAAAAATATACCTAAAACAGTCACTTTGCTGTGCCCCCAAATTCTAAACTTTATTTCCAGTTAACTGTTCTGAGCTTTCAAACTCAACACACTTTAAATTGAAACTTTTTTTTTTTTTTTCAGCTCAAGTGTCAGCACACCATACAACAGAGTGAGTAGCTAAAAGCCATTTGGTTGGTAAGCTTAATACGTTGATTCTGTAGCAAATTACAACTCTCTGGTGAACAATAATAAGGGCATGAGTCAGGAGCCATGATTTCCAGTCCAGCAGCCGCTGGAGAGACACGCCTAGCTGAGCATCTACACCTCACTCACATTTCTCCTCAAGAACAGTTACAACACTACGATTGCACCACTGCAAATTGCAGTCAAAATAGTCCATCTTAAAATCACTTTAATATCAACATCTAATACTGAACACAGAGGAAAGACAGCATCTGTTTTATTCTGTTTTCAATGTGCTAATCATCTAGTTCAGGTTCTCATTATCGCTGACTGTTATATTCAAGCAATTACAATAAAGCAAACCATGCTTTCAATGTTTTCTGTACCAACATTTCTGATCCTACTATTACTAATTTCCGTATTGGACCTTTTTCACATAATGAAGCGATTTAAAAGTAATGACTTTAGCATTAAAATTGATTCTAAAAATCATCTGCAGATGTGAGAAGTCAAGCAGTAAAAGCAAGAGTGCACTTACCAGTTTAATAGCTACATACTCATTTGTGTAGAGATTTTTTCCTGGAATAAGAAAGGAGAGCAAAAGCATGGCTCAGATGTTTTAAAAATAAATTACACTATTTTAGAGAAACGATAACTCTGTAATAGATTAGATGACATACTTCCAGCAACCTTTGCAGCATCCATGTCTGCTAGCAAATCATGTCCTGCATAAATATTTTAACATTTGATTGAGATTCAGCTTACCAAGCTTCAATTCGCCAAAGTTTCCACAACCGATCTTCTTGCCCACACGAAAATTTGGCCCCACCATGAGAACCCCAGAGGAGCTGGAGGAGCCAGATGGCCGCGACGGGTGTCCGCTGCGGCCTCCCTGGGACACTTTAGTGCTCCTTTGTCGGTCGCCATACTTGTCTCTTTGCTGATCCATGGTGAGAGCAGCACAGGTCAGCAGGAGCCTGGAGTGATGTGCAAAAAGGCCTCCTGGGCCGGGCCCACCACAGCCACAGCCCTGGTCACTGGAGGTGCCTGGATGGTACAGTCACTCTCATGGGACAAAACTTGATGCAGCTGACCGACACTCCGACCTGTCCTCACCCTCACCTCTAAGAGATGTTAGGCCTCGACATTTGTCACAGGAAGGAGAAGGTGAAAGACCTGTAACAAACAGCATATGGCAATACATAAGATATTACCGTTTAATAAAGAACATTTTACCCTGCTTAAACTCTTAAAAACCTCATTGCATCAAAAAGAATACAGATGATCACAGATTAAAATGAACCAGAAAATGAAACTCAAATGTTTAGGTGTTAGATATTAATTTTTTATGTTTTCTCTACTGCGATTATTAGATGAAAAATCTAAAAAAGAAAAAAAAAGAAAGAAATCACACTTTACTTCATGGGGTTATAATACAAATGGTTTTTTTAATGACAAAATGAAAAATCCAGACTACATGTTAGGTCATAAAATTTCACTGATAGTGATTCTTCAACAACAACACCACATAATCTAACTTCCCCATAAGAGACCAGGTTTAACTCATCTTTGAAAGTCGTTTACAGGCTGTTAAAAAAGAGAAAAGAAAACTGTGTTTACAAGTACACAGTGCTAAACAAGGACAAATGGCTCACTCTAACAGGCTGCTGGGTGAAGAGATAGTAATCAGGTCACAGTGGTCATAGAAAACACAGCAGCTAGTTTGAGCATCAACACAAAAACCTTAAGTCATAGTTTGTGTTTCTGAAGGCATCTCACCACCCACAGCTAAACCCCGCCAGACAAAGTCAGAGGAGAATATTATGTAAACAATTATATAAAGCCATGTTGGCTTGGAAGGGCACCAAAGCTCAATTTGATGGACACTGATCCGATTGTTTTGAGCACTCAGTAGAATCCTTTTTGGTTTTAACTTCTTTCCTTACATGATTACATTAAATTATGAGAATTCAGAAAAAAGCAGTTAATATGCATTTGAACAATTACTTATGGCATATGCTTTTTATCAACTGCAGGCCTCTTGGGAAAATCCTGTTAACCATTCTCAACAAATTATAACACTGCTGAAGCACGACAAAACGTTGCCTGTTAATTAGGCCGATTGACTATTCTGCTAATTATTTACTCAAAATACCTCTTCGATACTGAAAACAACTTTTCATGTTTTCAGGAAAAACATTAGCTACTACTGTTTTCATGACAATGCTGTAATTCCTGAGCATGGAAAAACTGCTGCTGAAAGTATTTGTGTGTGGGCTTCTGGATGACTCACGCTCAGTATTGCCTGCACAGATCTCAGCATCAAAGACAGCTAGTTTGCTCTCAAGGGCAACTGTGCAGTGTTACTATTACATAAAACCAGGAACAGCGCAACATAGCTATAAAACAAGCTTGCAGCAAGGCCCAATGGTGAGCAGTTTCCATTGTGCAAATAAACATTTTTAGGCCTCACTAACCCAGCATGCACCAGGGTTTACACCAGCTAAGCTAATTCGAGCTACTTAGCTGTACCTCTCAACTGCATCTGTTATGTTGCTCACTTTTACAGTGTTTGTAATGAAATGATCTAACACACAGGTGTCAAACTCCAGGCCTCGAGGGCCGGTGTCCTGCAGGTTTTAGACGTGTCCAGCTGATTTAAATGGCTAAATTATCTCCTCAACATGTTTTGAAGTTCTCCAGAGGCCTGGTAATAAACTAATCATTTGATTCAGGTGTGTTGACCCAGGGGGAGATCTAAAACCTGCAGGACACCGGCCCTCGAGGCCTGGAGTTCGACACCCCTGATCTAACAGATAATACATTTTCCTTTATTGTTAACTGCACAAAATGTTTGTAACTCCAGTTTAGTTGAACTAAACTGTAGTATTTAATTTCTGTCTATAATTATCACTAATTCGCTGGTGTCTGTCAATCCATTTTGCATCCGCATATGGCCACTTCTGGCTCCACGAACAATAGTATTACAAAATGTTAACTAAATCCTAAGTATTTAAGTCAGGATTTTACAACAGTAGGTCCATCTTTTATATACAGAGTGTGTGTTCCCGCGAAAACAGCTGCACTTTACTACTTTACGTAAAATCACAGATAACTACAAAACTATACTTGGCCTGAGCTAAACTGAGCTTTGACCATTCAAACCTTTTATACCGAGCTTTAATTACAGTAAGCTAAACTGTATTCAAGTATAGCATGCTGTCCAAGTAAGAGAGCCATATTTTTGCTTGTTTTTAATCAGTTTATATGAAGGTTTTCAAAACTAAATTTCCAGAAAATATAACATCCACAAAAATTAACCACATAACATTTGAATTCAATTTTTTAAAAGACATGGGTGGCTATGTGAATAATACACATTACACTGATGAAACCAACTTGAGCTGATTTCATCAGTCTGTCAGTCTAGAAGGACAGCGCTCTGTATAAAACTTGAACATAACTTGATCCTAACTGAGTAAGTTTGTTAGTTTTTTTCTTTCCTTTTGTTTCATGTTTTTGGAGATAAAACATAAATGTGGTCTGTTTCATAAATGTATAATTTATTTTAGCCAGGTGCACTAGACTACCATAGATCATCTATGCTATAAACATGCCCTGGCATGCCTAACCTGAGGATTACCATGTAGAAACATCAAAGGCACAAAATAATTCACGCTGCAAAAAAGACTTTCAATCTTTAACAGCAAAGATGCACAGCACTAAATACTGTAATAATTAGCATTTAGTTTGGTTTATTAACTGTACTGCATGTTGATGTGTTTTAATTAAAGGAAAAAAATAGCCGAAGAGGAATAGGACACATTAGTACAAAGGTATCTCTTGTGGGTCTAAAAGGACCTACAAAATAAATATTTTTGAGCGATATTGGTATTTATTACACTGGACACATTCAATCTGTGTAGATGAATTTTAGTCAATCCCTAATTAATAAAGAGGAGAACAAAGTCAAGGAATCTACTGGATTGTGGGATACTGTGGAGAATCAACCACTGTGAAGACCTGCGGTCTGAATAAACGGAGTCTTTAGTTGTGATGTAAGGATGGGAATCCCCTACCTTTATCCCGCTGGAGGCACAGTGTCTACTGATAAATGAAGCTGTGTTTGAGGATACACACCTTCTGGCATCCTATAAAAGTAAATGTACTTCTTAGAAATAGATGAAAGGAAAGGAGTTTATAATATCAAATTCCAGATTACTGATTGAACTGTAGCAGTCAAAGATGTCATGTATTGAAAATAAACAAAAAAAGTATAGGTTGATGGTGCTTCTTCAAATGTATTCTTCTAAATAAATACATAAATGAATGAATGAAAAATAAATCTCCTGTCTACAATAGTTACTGTCTCGTGCCTCATGTTTCTTGGCAGAGATCAATAAAAGGAACAGATATTTTCAGACCTAGGTGACGAACAGACACCAGTCAAATCTGAAACACTCTTAATGAGAACTGATTCTTGTTTCCCAAACGCAACATTTCTGGCAAGATGAGAGAACTACTGAACTACAGTGTACATGTAATATTATGGATGTATATATCCATCCATCCATTCGCTTTCGCTTATCCTTTTCAGGGTCGCGGGGGGCGCTGGAGCCTATCCCAGCTGTCATAGGGCGAGAGGCGGGGTACACCCTGGACAGGTCGCCAGTCTGTCGCAGGGCTAACACACAGGGGCAGACAACCATTCGCACTCACATTCATTCGCACATTCACACCTAGTGACAATTTGGATTATCCAATTAACCTATTCCCACAAGCTGCATGTCTTTGGACTGTGGGAGGAAGACGGAGTACCCGGAGGGAACCCACGCAAACACGGGGAGAACATGCAAACTCCACACAGAAAGACCCCGGCCTGATGTTGGAATTGAACTCAGGACCTTCTTGCTGTGCGGCAACACCGTGCTGCCCTGGATATATATATATATATATATATACATATATATATATATTACATCCATAATAAACATACGTTGCTTTTTAAAAATCTCTTAAGCTGAAGAGAGTAGAACAAAACCCAGGTGTATAAAAGCTTCCCTGTCATGACTTTCACATCAGCATTTTGCTTCTCTATTTTAGCATAAATGTGTCTTGTTGCAATAGATTTTTTAAATGTAAGATATCATTCAAATAATAAATACTGGCAACTTGTCCAGGGTGTAGACCATAGAGTCTTGCCCTAAGGTAGCTAGCAAGCAAATCTGTATAAAGTTGCCAAAAATCATTCACTCTACGTAGCTTTACCCCAACATCAACAATCAGGCCTTGTGATCACACAAACGCAAAAGTGGATAAGTAAACACAGAGGTTCCAAGTCTATATGAAACACATTCTTTTAAAGTGGTATTGCTGAGTATGACCAATCAGAAACATTGATAATTCTAATGAAAAGAAGCAAATAACTTTACACAGGAAAATAAAATTCTATAATTAAAACAATAATAATTAAGAACTTAAACACATGGTTCTGGGCAGAGAACCATTTGAAAACAATACAACTATTGCCCCAAAGCAGGGGACCAAGTGCACATGAAAGGAGTAGTTTAACATTAAAGGCAATGTATGAACTTGGGGGCGTTAAGCTTTGCTCTGAATTGAAAACATCTACGACATCAATAAATTTAGACTACCTGAAACCAGGAAGGAAACCTGGCAAAAATGAAGACTGTAAGTTAACACACTTATCAACATTAAATCTCTTTAATTATTATAGAAGAAGTAGTCAGATTACAATTGTTATTCCATTCAATTAATCTTTAGCCTCACTCTTTCAGCTGCAGCCTTCATGGTGTTTAACAGTCTAAGAGCAATTCAAGAATAGCTATAATTTAAATGTAGGCTTAGTCTACATGAGAATTTAATATAAGGTTAATAAGTACAGATCGGTATCCGGCATTAGGGTCATTAATTTAAGGCATACAGTACAAAATTATTTAAATGTTTTAGGCCTAAAAGAAAAAAAGCAGGTCACTCCTACGAATCTATATTTCTTACTGAAGCGCTACTGAAGACAAAGACTTATCAAAAACCTTTCTATCTGCGCAAGGAGGTGGTCTGAGATATCATCAATTTGTGGTGACACCACATTCTGGAGAACTGAGACTTCTTAGCTGTTAATCTCTTATCTCAAGTATAAGATCAGGTTAGGAGGCGAACAGTGAAAAACCAGGGTAAACCCAAAAGCTGTATCACTAAGCCACTAATGTTGCATCATAGTACCGTCACCTGCCAGGTTGTTAGGCCCTGACTGATCCTGAGACCAAGGTAGGCGGCAGCCTTCAACACACAGGTTTAGCTCTAAAAACCCTGTAAGGTTTTCTTCCTGTAGCTGGAGCTGGTTAACAGGCGGCTCTCTTTCAGTAATTTCAGCTGGAGCTAAATTAGGGAGCATGAGCTTTTAGTCAGCAAACCACTGAAAAAAAGGAAGGGGGGTGCAATTGATTTGTAGCACAATAGAGTAAAACAAAAACAGCTCCTTATCATAAATGAATGCAAAATAAGTAATCAATTACCCCAAATATTTTGTTCTCGGTTATTGGATGCTAAAAATACTTCTTTTTTTTTTAAATCATTAAGGAAATTTAGGAACTCAGCATCCATCTTGAAACAAATCAGGTGGTTACTTTGAACCACCTACCTAATGAAATGAGCCTTAATTTCCATAGTTATTGAGATGGGTCTTGCTGCTTGGGTACATGGATCATCCCAACACCCTGACTGGCTAATATGTTTTGTATTTAGACCGCTGAATTGCTCTTGATAAGCTTGGAGAAACACATTAACAGTGGACTCAATGTCCCTCTGGACCTAATGTACAACTTCTTTCGTAAACAGAATAGTGGCGAAAGGTCTAATGTAACATGTCAAAAGAAGCGCAAGATGTAGTCTGAACATCTGAGAGAACACTTGATGCTAATCATATGATCACCTGAGTTCAACTACATATATTGAGAAAATTATGATTTTGATTGATCACCAATCAGTACTATTTTTTGACCAGATGGCCAAACTCCAGCAGATGCTATATTTAGTTTTATCCTGCACTAGAACAGATTAGCAGTAAATGCAGCCTCCCTCCTTATGAGGGTATTGACTTTGTCATGGCACAGCCTATGTTTTATGATGTGCTCATTTGCACAATGGCATTTCATTAGACTGCATTAAAGCTGTCACTATTGTAATCATTCTGCTCTAATTATTGGGCTCAATAAGAAAATTTAAAAACCTCATAAATATTTTGGATTCTTATACACCAATGTACAAATTAGATTGCCACTTCCTTTTTAGCTGAAAATAAATAACTGCAGTCACTTTGTAACCACTAACCTAAATCTCAGGATGCGAGACTTACAAACGATCCATTTAATGCAGTTAAACCTTTGCATATTTTGAATACTTAAATGCTACTCTGTTCAGGTAAAGCAGACTGTCTCCACAATGGGGATATCCTAAATCTTTACAACTCTGAATGACGCTCACTGTGCATGAAGAGGAAATGTGTCATATTACTGGAGATGCTTTCAGAGTTGAGTTGTTGCTGATCTCACATATCTGTCACATCACTGATATTCTCTCAGCTGAAAATGTGCATCGAGGCATTTTATTTTCTAGTTCTAATCCAGAAATGATGAAGGAGGAATGTGGCATTTGCAGAAATATCTAAGTAATGTATTATGACGGCATGTTTTCAAAGCCGCTGAAATATAGAAATGTGGAGAGAATCAAAAACTAATTTGTCTGCAGTCAAATCAGAGGCACAAGATTTTATTGGATTACCATTTACTGGCAATCAACGGTTTAGGAAACTTGATGCAATTGGTTAATAGGCAGCTTTAACACTCAGAACTATTCAAGAGTACTTTTCCTTCAGTATCACAGTCAGGAGGCACTGAAAATATATTTGAAAAACCTTGATTACAGTGCACAAATGTGCCTGTCAAAATACTACGAGAAACCAAAAGATGCTTCAAGCTGATTAGCATCTATTAAAAATTACTAATCTGTTGACTTTTTTTTTACCATTTTTTATGAAAACATAAAGGCTCTCAGTGCAGTAATTAACCTTCAGTAGAAAGATCAGCTTGAGAGGGGGGCCTGCCAACAGTGCAGACTCCTACTGTGGCCGTGCCAGCTAAAGGCTGCTGCCTCTCTCCTTAAAGGCAGCAGCTCTAATGAACTAGAACTGAATTTAATTTTTATAGTCCATGCTTTTGCTCCTCTGAGAATTCACACAGTAATAACAACAATAAATAAACACATAAAAATAAATTGTAAGCATGGCAATGTGATATTTTTTCCTTAGGTTTGAACTAATGATTGTGCAAATACTGCAAGATCATCAAGAGTGTATCATACAATTGTAAATTCACCAGTTTGAACAAACATGTTCCAGATGCAAAAACAAGTTTTTTAAAAAAAAACAAATCTATTTGCACTTTGCTTAAACGTGGACCTTCCTAAGCTGTGCAAACAGTGAGCCTGAGCTCTACACAAACTATTTCACATCATTTATCATGTGCTCACGATGACTTATACTAGACAATTGTTCAACTACTAATATATCAATAAAATGTGACCTTCAGAGCTGCTTTACGGAGCATGACACGCCGTTATTTTATTGCAAAATACCGATCACAAGTCATCACATATTGATTCAGTAGCAAGACACTTTAAGACGGTCCACGTGTATTAAAATATGACTAGTAGCAAAGAAAATGTACACTGGAGGTACACACAGAAGTAAAATTTAAACTGACTTTAAACCCGAGCGTGCGCATCTGGGACGACCAGACCAGATCCAGTCAAACATTTACAACTGTGCCAACGACGAGCAAGCTGACAGGGGGGCCTGGGTTCAACCTTTCCCATTGTGAGCATCCCTCACCTTGTAGTAAGCAGTCAAGGCACTAGGTTTTCTATGTGAGGAAGTGCTGGTTAGAGGCAGCTGAGGCTGATCGATCCTTTACCAGCAGACCTAAGGTTAAATCAAAACAAGGAAGAGAGGTGGCAGCTGCACGTCAGCGCTCAAAGCCAGTCGTATCATTAGTGTCGGTCACGTCGAGCAGTAGGTAAACGAACCATCAGCTCAATAAAATTACCTTCACGCCACCGTCAAACCAGACTGACCAGCCATAAAGCTAACGTTAGCAAACATTACTTAGCCACAACGGTTGGACTGGCTCAAAATATAGTGTGAGAAAAATCACAGGATGGACATTTTCATGTTAATTATGAAAACCGAGTAGTTTTAAAGGGCAGCAAATGTAGCAGTCCCTCTCTCTGCCTGGTGTCAACGCCTTAACTAGCACCTACTGATGGCTAGGTGACAGCTGGACCGAGTGCAACAAGGAAATTAGCTCCGTTAGCAGCGAAAACATTAGCCAAGAACCAAAAGCCTCCAACTAAATGCTGCTTGGCTAGCAAACCCCTCAGGCTCACCTTCGCTGTGGGAAATCCAGACAGTCGGGGCACAGCTTGTCGTTTTTCGCAACGAAAAACGCAGACAAAAATGCCGCCTGTGATGGGGAGGTTTTCTGTGCTGCCCGTTGTTGCTGTTGTCTCAAGCTAGAACAGCCGAGCGGCTCTCTCCATTCTTCGTCTGCCTTCGCTGCTCGTGAGAGGTTCGAGCATACCGGATGTAGAAAGACGGCACCGCCCGCTTCACCACGCACACTTCCAGGTCACACTGAGATTGGCTAATTAGCGATGAGACCATTGACTGTTAAATCAGTCATTGGTCATCTTTATCTAATGCACAAGTACATACTTCTATAATTGTGTACCCTTCTACAGAGAAAAGAAGTTTGAAAAGAGGGGCATCTCAATTTCAAACATATATATAATTTGTGCTATATACTGGGATATATTTATAATTAACCTATTTACGTATATTAGAAGTATTTTATTAGATTTTGTAACTTAGTAATATTTAATTAAATTTAGTCAGTTACAGTTATTACTGTCTGGGACCAGCTTTGACCACATTACTTTATTATCATGGATTAATAAAGTATTTTGATTATTTTATACAGTCATTGTGTAATGCATTACTGTTTTTAGCGATGGACTTGCACAAATTCTGGTGCTTGCACTTCCACAATATGTGGAATATAGAACAATTTCAATTAAATTCGATTTGATTCACTTTCATTTAAATAGCACCAAATCACAATAACAGTCACCCCAAAGTAAAAACACTACAATAATGCAAACATATACACACACACACACACACACACACACAAACTAAACAATCAGACGGTCCCCAATGAGAAAGCACTTGGTGACAGTGGGAAGAAACCTCTGGCAGAACCCGGCTCAGGGAGGGGCAGCCTTCTGCTGTGACAGGTTAGGGTTGAGGGGAGGAAGACGGGACAAAAGTCCTGTTGTGAAAAAGAGCCAGAGATTAATAAGATTGACAGATACACAACAAACTTACCTATGAAATCTGCAAATCCATTATTTTTGTGAGTCTAAACAAATCCAGCATGAAAAAAAAAATGTGTTGGTACTTTTGTCAATAAGGGAACTCAGGGTTGTTTTATTCCTTGAAGGGATGTAAGTTGTCTTATTACAAGGATGCTAAAGAGGGTGGTGTCAAAATATTGTGGCACTGCTTATATGTAATTTCTGTGTATTTTACACTCTAACTCATTTTAACCCCGTGCCATAACCTTCTACGTAACCTGATATGCACCTCTCAAGAAATGTAACTACATGTCAGATTGATGCATACCACAACAACTTAAATGACATGGTTAGGACGTAGCTTTCCAGCAGAAGTCTAAATCAAGCTTTACAAGCCAAGACTGGAACCTGGGGCAAAGTTATTATACAGACTAGCCCCACTCTGACACCAGCCCATTGGTAATTTTTATTACACTGTATTGCCCAATCAAGTCTCTTAACACAACCCTCCCTTACCTCGCTTGTGCACCTGTAGAATTTGTCTTAGTGTGGAAGATGTGGCTGATAAAGATGGAAACAAAAGCAAAAAGGTGGCGCTGAAAAGCTAAAAGAGCATATTAAAGCATTTGTTGAGCATATGTTTTATAGAAAATGATGCTGGACATTAAACAAAATATAGAGTACTTAAAATGAGCTCAATCTGAAACATATGAAGCAGTAATATTAATTACTTTAACATCGATTGGGAATGTATTTCTGCAGAATAATTACTTTCACTTTTGATATCTTATGGAAAATTTTCCAATAATGCAATTCTATGTCTACTGAGGTTTTTTCATTGTGGTTTATTGCATCATTTCTTAAAGGAATGATTTGAAAAGTTACCAAAACACTAGTCGTTTTCGGTTAATAATAAATAATTTTGGTAACATAGTAGATATTTATTCAACTAAAAAAATATTTTGCAATTCTTCAGCCAGGAAGAAGTGCGGAAAGTTGAAGATGTCCATATACAGTTTAACTTGTTAAATTGCTAAATAGGGCAGGAAGATGTTATGTGTGTAAGAGAGAGACAGAGTGTGAGCGGGACAGGAGAGGGGGTCATCTTTACAACCTATCTATCCATCCATCCATAATTGGATCTTCTACAGTCACTGTATCAAGACTCCAACATGTCTCAGAGAAAACACCACAAAAAAAAGTTTCCCCTGAGTCTCCTCTCTGAGGTGACCAGTTAAATTCCCCAGAAGACGTATTATCCATCTGAAGGGCTGAAAGTAGGAAAGAAAACCACAATCTAGAGAACAGGGTTCAACAAATGCAAGCAGAGAAAATTAAACTAGAGGAGAAGTGCAGACAAATGGAGCCCCAAAATAAACACTTGGAAGAAACGCACAATGAATTTCTCATGAACTGACAAGACCAACAAATTAACAATACGCAATAACAGCCCAACATTCAGATTATAAATGAAGGCTGGGGAATAATATTTGGATAAGTACGGCAGCAGATTATAGACCCAAGAACAAGAAGAACAAGAGAAAACACATAAAGACCTACAGTGTACGCTTCAAAAAATGCACTGGAGAAATCAGGAGTTAGAAGACATGTACAACCAAGTACAACGGAGGAATACAGACACGAGGCAAAGCTAGTACAGGAGGCAAAATAAAAAAGAACTGAAAGAAAAGCTTGAAGAAAAACAAGCAAAATTAGAAGAACTGTAGAAAAGATGCAAGAAAATTGAGAGGTGAAACGCAGAAGCAATCGATGACATAAAAAACCTCAGAGCTCCAGGAACAGTGATTGAAAAAGAAGAAAAAACGCTTCTGCTTTTTCAAAAGGAAGGACTCTCCTGCTTTCTCACTTGATCATGAGGAGGCGTAGTCTTGTCTTCCTCCACCTTTTCTCTCCCCTTCCTCTTCGATCATCTCTCTATCGGTCTCCCCTCCCTCTTCATCATTTTTCACCCTCACACCCCAACCAGTCACGGCAGTTGATTGTCCCTTCCTGAGCCTGGTTCTGTCAGAGGTTTCTTCCTATTTAAAGGGAGGTTTTCCTCCCCACTGTCACCTAGTGCTTGCTCAGGGGGGATTGTTGGGCTTTTCTCTCCTATCTCTTTCCTCTTTTTTATTTGTTTTTTTTTTTCTTTTTTTTTCATTGAGAACACAGGGTAGGGAGATAGGAGGAAACAATAAAGACAAATGAATCTTTTTTTTCTTACATGCATCAAATCAATGTCTTCATTCAAGAATAATTTAAGGAAACAATGCCAAAATAACACATCTCCAAGTCTTAAAGATAATCCTAAACCAAATAGAAACAGCTCTGCACTGGACTACACCCCCTGTAACTAGGGCCCCTGAAAATAAGCCACTATAACTAGTCTCTATCATGACCGAGCACACAGTAGTCTTTGAAAGCAGTTGCAACTGCTTACTAAATAGCCAGTAGCTCCCCCACTCCTTTACTATCAAATATTGAAAATGCCTAATTGTGTACATGTTTAAAATGAATAGATTATTTATGTCCCCAAAGCACATTCCCTCCTAGGAACTTGACCACAAAAGGAGGCCAAAAAGACCCAGACTGGTTTTGGCAGTTCCTGGGTGTTGCCAGATGGAGGCCAGGTGCAGTCTGGAGGAGAGGTAAGAAAAAGATTAAATGCAAATCTTAAAACTTTAGGCAGCTCTCTTCATGATTTTAAAAGTATTGTGGCAACAATATACACAAGTTAGATTAAAGCCACTGCAATGTGCTTAGAAGTCACATGCCTCCCCGTGACACTGCTCCTGTCCTTTTGTGTTTCAGAGTAGTTTTGCCCTGGTCTCCACCACACACGAGCAGCATCACTGATTACACATCTAGGCTGCAGTTGGGCTAGTTAAGGTGGAGGCATCCCCTCATTTGATGCTAGATAATTGTGCCTCCTGTGGGCGAGTAACCAAAGAAATTGTTGATTTGGCTTTGACCAGTTTTTCTGTGTGCAGATGTCCACTGCTGAATAGGAGAGCTGCAGCTAGACAGAGAATTACTGGAGAGAGAGAGATTCTAGAAAGTTTAAGCTGCATACCAGATACTACTCACCAATCAATCCACCATATTAAACTCTGCAGCTTCACCCACAAAAGACGGGCTACATCTGCCAAAACCTGCAATAAACATACTGAACTTTTTGCCTGTGTTCTGCACTTGTGTCCACGTCCAGCCTTCTTGCATGACAGATTCTTTAGTGCTTTTGCAGGTATCAGGTTAGATAGAAATTATTTTTAGACAGTTGTTCCATCACACTTCAGCAATAGGAAAACATCGGTTAATCTCAATTTCCATAATCTAGAAATTTGAAGTCACTACTCAAGAAATCTCTGTATCACAATCTCTTTATGACTGTGCATGGATAAAGGAAGATAGTCTAGGTGTACCATAGACAGCATGAGCTAGAAAATGAATAAAGTGATTAAGTTAATCTTATTCAAGCAAGAGCAAACTTTTTTAAAAAATTGAACTTGATAAAAACTTCAGCGTATAGGGATGTGCATTTTTTTTTTCAGAAGTCAAAAACAACCTTCAAAATCTTTGTAAAGAGGACAGTGCTAACCAGTGGTCAATGTTATATGTACAGTATAAGTCTAGAAGATCACAATTTATCTCAGTTCCCCAGTGAAATGGAAAATCCCACCAAAAAAAACCTCAAACAAACAAAAACAAGTGTCCCAAAGCTGAACTAATGATTTATTTTGTACATCTACATGTACAGCATTTCCAGGAAAACGTGTGTACTAATGCAAAGTGGTTACAAAAATAAAGCACATTCTTACGTAAATATGACATGACAGAAAAACTACACTTACAAATGCTGATTAAGAAAATAAGGGACCATCTCACTTGAATGTCTTTCTGTCATTGTTAGACCAGTTTCTCAAAACAAAAAAGTATCGTTAGCAATCTGCACAAGTTCTGTTCAGTGCATTATATGTGCACACTTGTACATGTCAGTCACTTTCATGGTTCTAGACAAATCTCTGCAGCAGTTCCCAGTGGTTTCCTTTAGGCCTCCACGTCTGACAAAAATAGGACCAAATATATACTCTTGAAGAAACTGACATAAACGTAACTATCATGTGTCACTGTAGAAAATACTACCAAAGCAGAGGTTACATTTTCACACCCTGCACTCACTGTAACAACTTATATCATTTTGTAACACCTCTGACAAGCTTGTAACCTTGTCAAATCTGCCTCTATCATCTAATACGTAATCTATGATATACTGTTTGAATGTGCTAATACTCCTGGTACATGGCCCCAGCTATCAATAGTGTTTGTTTGATAATATTAAAAAACCTCTTGAAATAGAACAATTCATTTTAGTGCATCAAAACATTATCTGACATGCATCAATCTGTTAGTGTGGAATGACTCACATATGCCTAACTTCTCATGTAAACTGTAGGCAATGCTACCTTGGGACAGTACCTCCATGTTAAAATAAACAAGAGACATAAATATATATCCCACTGACAGGACGGTGAGTTTTACAGACACTCGTGGCCCTGTTAATCTCTGCTGGATTCTTGCTTTATACCATCTTAAATCAGAAACATAAACAAGGCAATATACCAGAGAAATGCCGTGGAAATGTGGCGCTTATCATACTGAAGTACTGTACAAGATAAGAGAAGACGATGTCATTAAAAAGACAAAAGAAAGAAAAATGGATGGAAGTTTCTTGTGTGTTTCAAAATTGTCTTCTCAGTTCCTGCTTATAGAGGTAAAGTGTTCAAAAAGGCAGTCGGGGTCTTTAAAGAGTCTCCCTCTTCATCAAGCTATCGCTTTCGCCTCAGGCAGGAATGCCTCCCAAAACTTTATGAGCTGGAAAACAATCAGAGTGAGAAGAAGACAAAAAGACTATTAAAACATTTCTTTAACAGTAAGATGTTAATCGTTACCAAAGTTTAATAGCCATGTTCGTTATCCTCACAAATACTTGTACATGTTGGATATGATGCTTAATATAGTTAAGTGATTACCCGCTGCTGAGACTGCAGCATTGCTTCCAGGTATTTAATTATCTGGCTCTTGAAGTCCTTGGCTTTCTCTTTCTGAAAAGACAAGAGTTGTCACATCTAAGGTTCAAGCCGGCTGTAGGAATTTCTGGCAGAACTTCCCCTGTTTCTAAGGTCAAAAGGAGCTGAAATCCAGCAACTTTATTGTGAAGAACAATCCACTGTAGCTTTTGGCTTTCATCAGCTTTCACAGTCGCCTAACATCATTTATTATTACCTGCTCTGTTCTCACATTCATGTGAATCAGTGCGATCTGAAGCACTGAATCTGAAGAATGTCAAGAAAAGTGCAGGGATGAAGTGCATGTTTGAAATCAACTATCTTGAGTTCACAATGAAGTTGCTTGTGCTACTGGAAAAACCATAAGTGTTCACCAGGTCTAATATATACAGTAGCACTCTTAAAATTCCAGCAGTGACAAAATGAGACACAATCATTCTACTTTGATACTAACCTTTGGTGACACATTAAAAGAAACCCTTCCCAACATACCTCAAACCTGAGAACCTCCTTGCGTACAGTCATGGCAACTCTGTCAAAATCTCTCTCGTACTGAGTAACCCTCGCCTCCCACTGACGACACACAAAGGGAGAAAAAGAAACAAATTACCACAACTTGCAAAAGATTACAAAACACAAGCTAATAAATACAGAGACTACAGATGACTGTTGACATTGACGGAAAAGGGTGAAATCCACTCCTCGTAGTGAAATCAAAGAGGTGATTGAAGTGTAGACTTTCAGCTTTAATTCAAGGTATTATACAATAATATTGCCGCAAGAGTTTATACTGGCTCAAAAGCAGTTGCTGGTTTCCTTCGTAAGTTTGAGTTCATGACAAATTGAGGAAAGGCCAGGAATTTGATATCAGTGGTGATGATGCGGGTGAAGGATGCCGTCAACAACAGCTTAGTGGGATGGTAACTGTAGGAGTGGAAAAATAACCAATTCAGTACTTTCCAAAACAGAATGAATAACCTGGCGAGCTACCAGCACCAAAAGAATATGACACACAAAGTGAATTTACACACTAAACTGCTTCACAACATTGGGCCAAGCAAACAACACTGTAATGGAAGAATCGAACAAAAAAAACCCACAAAACGAAACAAGCCAAAAAAAGCAGACGTATTTTCTAACAGGTCAATGCAACAACTTGTTAAACCTTAGGCTACGTCCACACGTACCCGGGCATTTTTGAAAACGCAGATTTTTCTATGAGTTTGCACCTTTCGTCCACACGTAAACGGCGTTTTTGGTCACTGAAAACTGCGATTTTTAAAAACTCCGGCCAGGGTGGATATTTTTGAAAACTCTGTTTTTGCATTTAGGTGTGGACGAGAAAAACG
Organism: Neolamprologus multifasciatus; assembly: GCF_963576455.1. Lineage (NCBI taxonomy): Eukaryota > Metazoa > Chordata > Actinopteri > Cichliformes > Cichlidae > Neolamprologus > Neolamprologus multifasciatus. The sequence continues at coordinate 10,285,128 of NC_140439.1, forward strand.
GAGAAAACGCAGAAAATGCAGCGTCAAAGGTGTGCGCATTTTTTGACGTCACACTGTGCGCCACGTTATTGTTTTGGTGAAATGAATTTCTACAATACTATTACTGTTAATTGTACTCTCTGCAGTGCTTAAATGCTTACATATACACACACAGTTACTGTCCCTCCACACATACAACTCGGTTCTGCTTCTATGCCCCAGCTTTGTTTACTTTTTCCCAACGAGGCTTCTAAACTTCTGATTGGCCAACATTTCTGCACGGTAAGGAATATATCGCCACCTGTTGCTTTGGCATGTTCCTAGCAGCGTTTTCCTTCATTTCTGCCTTTACGTGTGGACGGGATTATTTTTTAAAACGAAAACGGAGAATCTCCGTTTTCAAAAATACCCGTGTACGTGTGGACGTAGCCCAAGTGTAGCTGACAACCCACACTTCAAGTTAAATTCCTTCAGTGTCGTAAGGATGTGAAATCAATTCCACTAACCACAATACTCTAACAGATACCAAACTATATTAGTGTTGGAGCAGTTCAATATTAACCAATGTCAGAAATTGGTGAAAAAGCAGCTTTACAGTGCCATCTTACAAAATAATCCACAACCATACAGCAACTTGTTACATGGATTTTCGGTTTGCAGCTTTTTTTTGCAATCTTGCTGACAAAAAGAACGAAATAAATGAACAAAATTACTCTTACATCTCCACTTTGATAAGAAGCTGATAATTTAATAAAAGCAAAGAAAAAAAACTAAATGTTTATATATTTGAAGAAGCTGACATGTTGGTAATGGGAGTGTCTCCTAAATCAGAACAAGATGACAAAGTATTTTAAATGAAACACTTTTTTGTTTGGGTTCCTGTAACCCGTTTGTCAAACTGGCCTGATCAACAATCTGCTGCAGGAGAAATTTAAAAAGAAAAGAAAAACCCTTGAAGTCCATTTTGGTGTAATCTAAAGACTTTGAGTGCTGCATTAACTGTGTGGTCACTGCCATTGTTACCTCAGTGATCTCTTCTTTGGCCTGCTGCAGTTTGTCGGGTTTGTTGGCCCACAAGAGCTTGGCCTCGGCCTCTCTCTTCTTTTGGAGTGTACTCTGAGCCTCCTGCCACCTCTGCCACGCCCGCATGCGCTGGTCAAAGCAGCCCTGTGGACATCCATTTTTAGATCAGACAGTGGTAGTAGCAACACCTGATCTTTCCACGAAACAGAACAGACAGCTTGTCTGCAGTAAAACTGTGACCTTGCACCATGTTAAAGGTTGGTTACAGATCTAAGGAGAGCCCTTATTGTTGTCGTTACTTCCTCAAGCGGTGCGATTCAAACATAAAGCTGTGCATATCGCATCGCTCACTTGCACAACATTAAATAGCCCTATTCAGACACTTGATTGTACATGTATAGGTTCTTCTGCACTAATGATACTGCCTTCTTTTTTTAAAGATTTTTATGAAAATAACTTCATTCAGTTTATTTAGTTTTACGAGAGAAAGGCAACATAAAATACTCAAAAATTACCAACATGAGGAAATTCTCTAATCTTACTTTCTCTGGGATGTCGCACTCATTTCCCTCAAGAAATATATTTCTTCCCATCTACCCTATCTACCATCCTAACAGTACAAGTAGAAGGCTTACCCGCACAGCACCCAGCAGGCGGATGTAGTCACCAAGCAGTTCTGCAAAGATGAAGAAGTCACTGGCTGCCTGCTCCTGATGCAGCTGCTCCATCTTGTCCTCCACCTCTGCCAGCTGCGAAAGGGCCCGTGACAGAGCTGTATTGTCCTCAGAGTTCCCGAGCATGGCCAAACTTTTGGCAAACACTGCTGTGTTCCCACATAGCTCTGGTATTAAAGGCGGAAGCAGAAAATATATTCAGACTACTTGTTTCACCCTGAAAGAACTGAAAGACAGCTGGGCTGAAATGTTTTCTTTCCCTAAATTAATTTGATAAACGATGCAAAGAAAAGCTCAAGTCAATAAAAAGCAGGTGAAGCTCACCTTTCCTGTGAATGACAAGGGAGTCGACCACGACATGAAGCTTCCTGAGCTGTTGCTCCTCATTCTCCACCTCCTGGAACTTGTCCTCGAACCACTGAGAGACACAGAATAAACATCAGCAACCTCTTCATCGTGTTTAGAATGGCAGATCTGTTTGATGCCTTCTGCTGGCTCCACAGATCTATCAGGGTCTGTTCCTGCTCATCCTTATGCAAATTTATATTTGGAGGCCACATGTGGAACGGTATGTAAAAACTAAACACTTCAGCCCTCTTTTCAGCCCTTACAGTGTCAGACTCGTTCATCTTGATGGTCATCTTGTTGACAGCGTCTGATGCCTTATTGATCATTTTGAGGAAACCTGCTCCACTCAGTGCTTGGGTGTTCACGGCTCTGGGCAACTGAACATAAAGCATTCCAAGAATTATACATTTAAAATTCAGCAGTGACCAGTCAAGTATTTGTCCCAATCCTACTTTTTATATCTTGAAATACTCACGTCTTCTCTTTCCAAGAACTCCCGCACATCAGGATCCTGTAGTAAAGATGGGTGAGACACTACTCTCTGAAGATACCTACATAAAGCACAGTGGCATCAGGGATGAAGTGTGTGAAGCAGAAAATGTAATAAAAAAACAACAACAACAAAGAAACTAGACATGAAGTTAATAATGTCACTGTGTAAATCATATATGGATTCACACCTCTCCAGAGCTGCTCTTCTCCTCTCCACAAACTCTACTGATGATGGATCATCCATTCCCACCTTCACTTTGGTCATTCCTGTTGAACCAAATGACACGTGTCACACAGCAGGGACCAAAAAAACCAAAGTGCAGAACCAAAGAAAAAAACAAACGGCCTGGCACCCACCTACAACACTTTTCTCTGGTGGTGGTGGAATGATGCATCCATGGAGTGACTGCTTGACTGACAGCTTTTCATAAAGGCCCAAGAAGTCACTAAAGCGCCTCCTCACAGAGAAGACCTTACTCCTGAACATGGCCATGGAAGTCTGGTGGAAGATCAGTGACAGGACATGAGAAAGGCACAACAGCAAAAGCTAGTAAAAGCCACGAATTAACACAAGCTGGATTATATACCCTGGTGGATACTTTGTATGCCACATATGCATTCATGCCATCCCCTAAAGAGGACGAAAACATCACACAATTAGCTACTTTACAATTAATAACATTAGTTTAATCTACAAAATGTAGAAGGTTGTATGATGAAAAAAAAAAGAGACTGACCGACTTTCTCTGGGTTTGTGACAGCAACATCCACATCAAAACTGTCCTTGGCCTCTTCCTCTTCCAGCTACAACCAATAAGAAGACAGCAACACAACTCATACCTTGAACACACCTAAGCCTTTGCAGCGCAAGCATTAGAAAAGCATTCACGCTACTGAGATTCTCACAAGTTCTTAGAGGGCTCAGCCGTGGCCTGTACCTGCTCCAAGGAGGTGGGCTGCATGGCTGCGGGGCTCGGAGTGAATGAGGAGGCATGCCGAGGACCAGAGGGCTCCTTCCGAGAGGAGCTGCTGGACTTGTCTGTGCTCAGTTCCACGTTTGCATCTGGAGAAAGAAAGCCTTTTCATTCATGTTCCAGACTTTTTACAGACTGGCTGTCATTTCTTGCTGCAAAAAGTTTCATAAATTCAAATTCAGATTTATTGTGGAAGCTTTTGGTGACCAGCAGCATCTACAACCAGCCTTAAGCCTCTTCTGATGACTGACAGCTTATATCTACTCATTACTGGATTTTCATTTCAATTTTTTGTGCAGTGTGGTTTGGAGGAAAGGTAACAGATACTATATGAAACTACCCAGAACAAGCTTTGTGAATTTTGTGAGGGAATCTTGATTTCTGGGAAAAATATTCAGGAAAAAGGCAGACATCTCCCAAACTGGGGTCACAGATGCATGAAAATGGTCGGCTAGTAAGCTGTGGTGTTTAAACAGTGCTCAATTGCAGAGGTGGGAAGTAACGAAGTACAAATACTTCATTACTGTAATTAAGTAGAATTTTCAGGTATCTCGACTTTACTTGAGTAGTTTTTTCCTGACTACTTTTTTACCTTTACGCCTTACATTTTCAAAACAGACTCATTTGGGTAGAGTTATTATTTCGTCACTGCGAAGCTCCAAACATCAAACTGATTTGACCCTAAACAGAAACACGTGGAAGGCAACGCTGTTCATTTATTCATCACCAGAGGATGTTGCATAGAAATAGACAAAAGAGACAAAACTGTCTGGGGTTAAAGTGGGCCAGTGGGTTTTTTTGTGTTTTTTTTGCCGCAACACTGGAACGACTGCGGGTGTCAGTGAGTTGCAATTGCAGTACTTCGACATCTAGCTAGCCCTACTGAAGACAAAAGGTTTGGCACACAGTGTATTGCTAGCTGAAGGTCCAGCTGCTGTATTTCAAAGGGAGAGAAAAGAAAGCGCTAACTTCACTCAGAGATGAAAGAAAAGTTGCATAAAAATCATTTGCAGGTTAGTGTATTATAAACAGGTTAGTTTGTTGTACTGTGATAATTTAAAGTAAAGAACAGTGTGTGATAGTGGTCAGAGTTAGGTGCATCAAGGGTAGCAGGGAAGAATCTGAAGTTAAACTGATGATGCTTCGGTCATCGAATTCCACCTTCATTCCCCTGTACAGTGTCTAATATAACGACAGCATAAACAGTGTATTGTCAGTGTAGAGGATGGAAATGAGCCAGAACAACTCAAACTTAAACAACTGTTAAATTCAGGTGTGTAAATCCACAAAGAGCACCTCAGCAGCAGGAGTTATACAGTTCACCTGATCACAGTCTGCATATTAAGAACATCTACTGGAGCTCTCAATAGAAATTATTTTGAGTTGTGTTTCTTTTCCCCATATTAAGTCATTACAACTGATTTTAGAGCTCCTGCTGAATCCACTTTAACCTCTTCCCTACTCCCAAAAATTTCTGTTCAGCTAGACGTAGCATTTTCAGTATGAGGAACGTTTCCTCACTCATCCAAGTGACCTGCAGTCAGCTGAGACTGAAGAAGTCACTTGGACAAGTGACAAAACCTTTCTCCCCCTAAAAACGCTACGTACAGATGAACAGAATCAACTTTTTGGGATTTTCTTACCTGGATGATTGAGCATGCATCGGACTCTTCCCTACTCATTTTCCTGTTTAGAGTCAAAGTCATCCTCTATAATTTCCCCTTCTCTTCATTGAGCTGCTTTTATTCTCTTACTTTGAGTACATTTCATACCCTGTACTTTATTACTTTTTCCACTTCTACTTGAGTAAAGAAGTTGAATTGGTACATCTTTTCTAACACTAGTATCTACTGCTGTAGTCCATCTGCTTCGAGGTCTTATGTGTTGTGCATGCAGAGATGCTCTTCTGCACACCTTGGCTGTAATGAGTGATTATTTGACTTGTTATTGCCTTCCTATCAATATGCAGCAGGGCCATTTTCCTCTGATCCGATTGGATCTGCAGTTTTTGAAATACTCTGAACTTTCTGGCACCAACTACTATGCCACATAAACTTAAATCATCAACATGTTTGCATAATCTTGAGTTGAGTAAAGCAAGCTGTCACCATGCTTGTTTTTTGTTGTCGTTGTAGTTGTAGTATTATGTTATCTGTGCAAGATCGCCATGAAAAATGATACAGCCAAGAGCAAGACGCTGTGGATGCTGCAGAGTCACGAGTGAACTGGCAGATGTTGTTAGGGGGAAGTGTGTCCTCACCAGCAAACAGATCGTTGTCATCGTCGGAGTGAACTCCGTTGGCCTTGGCCGCTGTGCTGCTGGCCGCCTCCTCCTCGCTGAACAGATCTGAAGGCTCCTCGCTGACGCGGTCGGGCTGAGAAACTCCCCGGCTCACAGACACGGGGTTACTCTGCAGACAACCACCACAGAGACGAGCTGTCGTTACAGTTTGCAGACCGTTAGGACAGGGGCTGATAAGCAGGCTGGAGTCATGTGACTAACGGAGCACACCAAATTTTTATTTATTAATTCTGCTAAAACGATAAGTAAGAGGGGCTTGACTGTGAACGAAGCCAGCGTTTTAATTAACAATTAACCAACGGGAACAAGCCGAACAAGACAAAAGCAGTGATAAAACATATTACTTGGTAATAAAGAGAGGCCAAATTTAACTCTCAGCCAACTCCGGACACCTTTACAAATCACTTTCGCTGCTTCCAAAGAAAACCTGCCCGTATTTCGCGACTGTCCGTCAAAGCCTCAGCGTTTCGGGATGCCCTGAATGCAGGTCAGTTGAGATATAAATGCAGGCTTTCTGACTCTGACCTAATGCAAACCTAAAAACACACGTCAATTTGTTACTCATGTCACCGAAGCGGGAACCTACGTTACTAACGAAGATGTCCTCGCCCTCGTCGCTGTCCGCGTCTGCCATGTCACACAATCCCGGCTCTGACTCCTCTGCTGTGGGGAAAGGAGGTGGGTTCCGATCCGAGCTGGCCGCCATATTCCCTGTTGTGAGCACAACTGGCGTCCCGGAAGTGAAGGGGGGGCGGGCGGTTGAGCGGCTGCAGCGACACTTGTCGGTCACTTGGCCACATTACAGCCTCCGAAACCACTGCCACGTTGTAACCCAAGAGAAACAGTGTCTTTGATTTCAGATTGCAGATTTTTGCTGAGAGTCTGCTTCTTAGACAAATATTTAAAAACAACCCCCCCAAAAAACAAACAAACAAAATTTCCAAACTGTTTGCTTATTTGGCGCCGTGAACAATGTCTAGAGCACATATGTCAAAATATGTAATTTTATGTTCCTCGCAAAAGTTTGTGCATGACCGTTAAAGTTTACTTAAAGTTTACTGTATGCGGCTTAAAAGTACATGCTGACCATAAACTACATCCATAAACTACATCTCCCACAATGCATTTCCATTGTTTGGACCTCAATGCCGATTTAATTATAGAGATGTGTGGTATCCACAGAAACGTCAAAGACCAAAGACCACCAAAAAAAAAAGAAAAAACGGCAAACGATTAACAAGCAGCTAAACAGATTCCGCAAAAAGATGTAAACACAAAGCCCGGATCCCACCTACAGGATATGCCCATAGGGTGCGAAAAGCCGACATCCCACAGATTCCGAAACGGCAGGTTTTGTCACCCTTCAACCAAAACTCACTGAACCAGCAGCAAAACAAGACCACTACACTTAACGTTTGAAAAACACTGTAATGAATTTCCACTTACTTTGCCTGCCTTGTTTCCACCCATAAAATCGCACGTCCTTCACAGCCCCATCTCTCAGTGTGCTTCAAGACGATAGTTTCCCAAGAAAATTCTCTATTTTCTGCCTTATTTGCTTGCTTATTACACCAATCTACCGTTGTATACAGTGTTGTCGGTCGCTGCCCTCACCACCACCGCCCCCCCCCCCCACATACACATTATATCTGACAAGAAAGCCTCATTTCTGCAGTTCAGCACCAAAGAAATTTCAACTTTCATAATTTATACCCAATTGCAAAACGCTTAGCTATGTCTGTAATAAAACCTTTGTAACGTTGTGAAAAACGGAAGTTTGTTTTTCCACTTTCTACTATAGAAATCAGTTTAATAACAACAACAACCACACAACAAGGAGAGTCTGGGCAATGAGCTACCAGAACGTCTCTTGTAATTGTACACATTTATATCTTACAATTTAAGTCCAAAGAGTCATGCTGACAGAGTTCTTTCTTTGTCACAGCAGCTCTTTCTTTAACATGTAGAAAAACAGGTAAATGTGTGACTTCTTTACATTGACAGAAAGGGCAGTTTCACTGGTCCGGCGCTTAAGATCCAAGTGGGCTGTATGTGGCCCGCAATGTAAAATTAGTTTGACACTCCTGGTCTAGATTCAGGTGACATGATTTTACCTGTTCAAAGGTGTAATTCCCATGGGAGTGCACTTACCATGTGACCGGTGATGATCATCAGTGTTATGTGGCTAGATCAGAGGGCAAAAACTGAACTTATTAACCTGAAGGTTGGGTGTTTGTACTGAACTGTTGCATTAGACTGTTTTAGTAGTAGTGAAGCAGTAGCAGGAGACTGTCAGGCAGATGGTGGTGTTCTGCAATTCAGAGCACTTTGTTTCCTAAATATCTAGAACAGGGATGTAAAACTCATTTTACATTATGGGCCACATACAACCCACTTAATGTTAAGTGGGTTGGACATGTTAAACTCGCCTTTGCGTCAGCGTGCAATTTCAACAATATATCTCAGTTTTTATACATGATATAGAAAAGTTACTTTACAGACAGCTCATTGCACAGACTTTTCTGTAATTATAAAACAAAGCTTTTCTTAATTTACAGGAAATGACCCGTTTTTTTCTTTTACCTTAGTGTAGTATGAATACTCATGAGTGAGGTCTTCATTCGCAGCAATGCTATAAAAAACTATTAAAATACAGTTAAAAGTCTAAAACCTCGGCGTCCTTCACTTGTTCCAAAGCTATACAGCGGGCTGAACCGAGCCTTTGTTGGGCCGATTTTGGCCCCCACCCATAGACAAACTCAAATGTCGGCTTTTCGCACCCTATGGGCATATCCTGTAGACAAGACATCACAGTTTACAACTCTTTGAGTAAAGTATTTTTAGCCTATATATGCGAATGCTGCAGAAAACAACAAAAAGCATGACTAATAGACAGGATTTTTTTTAGTAAAATCCACAGCTTTAAAAATGCAAAAATAGAGAAATTTCATCATAACTGCACTGACTGTGGAAAAAATGACTTTTCATCAGCTGACCTCACATACAGGATGTTGTCACGTCTACAGATGGAAGAATTTTTGTCACGTGTACATAGATTCAGGTTCACACTGTGAATAAAACCCAAATGTTTTTCCCTATCATGTGAGGTGAACCCATCTCATAATAACCACATGACAGAGTACAAACTGACATAGGCAATCCTCTTCTATTGTTAAATTTATGAGGTGAAATGACAGCTGCCCTGCTTTTTTAATGAAGGATTTCAATGTTGTAAATCAACCCTGTACTTTTACCGAAAGATATTTATCCCCCCCCCCCCCCCCCTCAAAATGTAAAGCCCAAGGTTAGAGACTCTTCAGAGTTCACTCATCTCTGGAGTATGTATGTATACCAATGCTACCTGTCGGGCGTCATGTCTGATGAAAAGAAGACGAGCAGACACGGTTACTTTGTTAGTATTCATAATTGTTTGTATACACAATGTATAGGAGCACCAATAAAAAAAACATCTTTTTTTTCCTCTTTTTTTTTGTCCAAACATTTTTTCCGACATTTTTTAAAAAGCCACAGATTTTTTTTTCTCCATTTCTACAGAAAGCAAAGAAAGCTCTGTACATGAACAAGCAACAACAGAATTCCTCATCGTGAGCTGCAGAGTATAAACCGCCTGGCCGCTCAATCCATATCATCTCTGAAGCAAAAAACCAAAAATAATAATAATAAACATTAAAAAAAAAAAAAGAAAAGAAAAAGACCAGCTGCCTGCTGCTTACCTAGGACACTACGTTACACAAACAGCTTTCGATATTTAAAACACAAGATATGTAAGAAATGTACTTTCCAAAAATTGTGAAAAAGTGCAATACAGGTTCAACTGTTTACAACTCAATAGATTATTTCCCAAATGGAGTCCGCTCCTCTTTCTCCCGCTTTTGTCCGTCAACCCCCACCCTGGTCCCTCCCGACGTGCCGCCCCACAAAAACTTGTTCCTTGTTTGTATCCATAGTTAAAATCTCTTACAGTTATATTGACATTCATGACGATGTACATGTATGAGAAACATGGTATTCACAAAAGTAGAGCAAATTACTATGATCGCAAATGACAAGTTTCTTTGGGTAAGAGGGTAATGAAAAACTAGTTTCTTTTTTTTTTTCCTTTTTTTAAATATTGGATTTGTGTATAGAACAAGCTTCTTTTTTTTTTCTTCATACAAAACCATGTAAAAAAACAAAACAAATTGGGAGTCCCCTTCAAAAAGGCCAACATCTTTGCATCTGATAACATTTGTAGAAGAACCACGGTGATGGAAAAACAGCAAACACACTCCTGCGCTGCCGGGGATGGGGGATGCACGCACGCACACACACGTGGTTCAGCAGTACAGATGCTTGAAACGAAATATTGTTTTTTTGGAAAACAACACACACATTCGACTTAACATGTGGTATAAAACACAACTCGACTGTTGCTGTAGATGGGTTTTTTGTAATTTAGGTGGGGTGGGGGACCAGCGCCCTGAGTCCTTGGTACCCCTGACCTGCGAGGAGATCCTGCCGATGGTGACAGCTGAGTGACACCATCCACGCAGAGCAGAGTCGTCTCCACGGCGCCGACATACCTGCGCGTTGGTAAGGCTTTTTTTTTTGTTTTTGTTTTTTTTAAACGGAGCTCCCGTGACAAACCAAAAACTGGAAAACACTTTCATGTACAAAGGGTGGCAACGCGACCTCAGAGAAGAATGCACTGTAGAAACGCACCAGGTCTCTCTCTCCTCTGCTGATATGAAAAACTGAGCTTCAGGACTCATTCATTATCCCACTTCCATCCCAAATAATAATAATAATAATAATAATGAAATGATGGGAAACATTAAAAAACATCAACAAACAAACAAAAAAACATATGTACATGTTTATAAGGATATTTATGTAAAAAATAATACAATAACATAAAAAAAACCATGAAAAGTCATATGACACATGGGTAAAAGACAAAAGAAAAGTTGATGAATAATGTAGGCTTGGTAAAGAGGAGGAGGCGGCTGAAATCCAACGTTCACTTCACTGAAACTGTCCAATAGATATACAAAATGCACAAAGAAAACACTTATCAAACAAACACTGTGTGTAGACTGTGCCGCATGAGCACCATACATCAAAAACCAGCATATTTTTTGGACTTGACACTGAATCAACCGTCTCAAGCGAGAGTGTTCGGCACCGAAAAACAAACAAACAAAAAAAAAAGACTACCATTTTTGCTGAGGAAAAAAAAAATTCACAATCTTCCGGTTGAAAGCGACCAATGTTTGTTTGTTTTTATTTTTCCTTTTTAAAAGTTCATAGTCTCTGAGAATGGTTCTTCATATAAAGATGAAGTTGTCTCACTTTTTCTTCCCTCTCATGGCAATCTCCTTCCTGAGACTGAGCAAGGTAAGCCGGGGAAAAAAGGAAAAAGTAATTCCTACGTTTCAGTCTGGAAGTTTTGTTTTTCTCTGCAGGGGGAGACGCGAGAGTTTTTTTTTCTTTTTCGTGGGGATGAGAAGCCATTTTGTGTCCAGCAGCCTCTGGCTCCGAAGGTTTTGTTGATTTGTTTTGTATTGTTTGGTTGTGTTTTTTTCTTTAGGGTGTGTGACTTTCTGTATGTGTGTGTGTGTGTGTGTGTGTGGGGGGGGGGGGGGGGGGGGTGACAGAGAGTGTGTGCTTGTGTGTGTGTCTGTCTGTGTGTGGTGTTTCGGTGCAAGTGCATGCTCATGGCGCTGTCGTGATGGCGTTCAGGTCCTTCATCAGGCCCTCGAGGTGGGCCATCTCCTCGGTCAGCTCGTCGGGCTCGTAGCTCTGGGGGAGAGGAACAGGGTTACTGCGGGGGGCGGGGGAGGGGCAGGGGGGGAGGGAGGCAAGCACCTGGAAGGAGGGAAGGAAGAAAGCAGAGGAAAGGAAAGGAGAGGAGAGGATCAGTCAGGGATCTTTCACAGAGGACAGGGAGGAGTTTGGCAAAGGGGGCGCATGGGTGAGGTGAGGCGAGCTGGAGGAGGGGGGGGGGGGGGGCTGGGTGGATCAATGAAACTGAAGGGTCGAAAAGGACAAAAACAGAAAGAGGCAGCAGACAAAAGCACGACGTCGAGGAAAAAAAACAAAGAGAAGCCGACACCAACATACGGTCAACAGCCAATCAAGGCAGAAAGTTCAATGGCAAAAAATTAAAAATCATTCCAGTTATGGGTTTGTTTGGGGGTTGTTTTGTTAAAATTGGTAGTTAACGGTTAAATGAAATGACCAAAGGAGAGCCGACAACGCCACAAAAAAAAAGAATAAGTAAAAACATGGTGAGATTGAATTTGGAAAGAATACAAAAAAAGAAAAACAGAGAGAGAGAGAACAAACAGAAAATGTGGTTAAAACCGATGTTCAGCTGAAAGTAACTGTATCATCCAGTGCCCAAAGTAAACCTGACATGGATTTGGAAGGAATGTGATTGGTATCATTTAAAAAAAACAACCCAAAAGAAGCAGCAAAAATAATATCAAATATTCACCACCATCATTAGGCCTACCAAACAAAATCAGACTGCCTTACTACAAGCAGCCAGTGTGGGGCGCTGTACTCACGCTGTCTACATCTTCTAGCATCTTGCTGGTCTCTGGTACATCGGGGGCGTTGGGCACGGTGACCACCATCGGTGTTCGTGTCCTTCCTAGTGTTCCGATGGAGGCTGTTTTCACAACATGCGGGTGAGTGGGAGGCCCTGAGTGAAGAAAGGTCACACGAAAATACTACACTCAGTGAACGCAACACACACCAGTGCTTTAAAAAAAAATTTTTTTCAGCTCGCAAAGATTTTTTAAGAGCTAGTTAGAAAAATTCTGATTCAACTCTGTTTAGCTTGGTGGGTGTCAGTGATATGAGGGCTCACCGGTCTGAGTGAGCAGGGGAGTGCTGGGCAGGGCGGGAGACTCATAGGATGGGTGGCTGGAGGCTGGGATTGCAGGTACAGCGAAGCTCTTGAGAGGATGGGCGTGGGCATGCGGGTGAGCTGAGCGGATTGGGGGCAGGTTGCTGGAGTAGCTAGGCTCCTCCTCTGTGGTGGTGGAGCCGTGGTAGCTGCCCTCTGGGTCAGCCAGGATCTCTGAGGGGCAGGAGGCTTGGGAGGAGGCGGTGGCAGGAGGGGCGGGCTCAGAGCTGGGAGTATTCCTCACAGACTCTGGAGAGGAGGCAGCAGGTGGGGATAGTCAGAATGCGGGTTTGCAGGATTAGAACATTTTTCGGCATGCCAGTGCCTGCCAACCGGCTTGTAGAAAGTTACCAAGAAAAAGTCATAAATAATAATTAAAGCTGGAATTTTAGGCTTTCATTTTTGGTTTTGCTGTCTCCAATCTGAATATCTGTCAAGGAACTTTCTATTTGTGAATCTGTACACGAGAAGACGAGAGACCTGTCTTATTTAGAATCCTGTAAATATACATACGAACATTACATCATTCAGGTTTCAGTTCATCCTATCCCAGTGGTCTTTTCTTCGTGTTTACATCTCACAGTATCCCAGTTCTATAGCAATATCCAGGTTCCTCAAAACATGAATAAGAGCATGCAAACATCTTAAGTGTTAAAAAAATCAAATAAAAAGAAAGTAGGAATTTTTTTTTCAAAAGCTCAGTAGCAATAAAAAGCAAACATCTTAAAATTTCTGAAGCTGCAACTTGTGGTCTACCTTTATAAATGACTTCAGGTCAGTTGAACACCAGTTCAGCCTTCTATTTTTCTTTCACTATAACTAGTTATTTGTGCATTATACTGCCAAAAGTATTCACTCACACATCCAGATCAGTTCAGGTGTTCCAATCACTTCTGTGGTCACAGGTGTATAAAATCAAGCACCTATGCATGAAGACTGCTTCTACACACATTTGTGAAAGAGTGGGCAGCTCTCAGGAGCTCAGTCGTAGGTACTGTGATAGGGTGCCACCTGTGCAAGTCCAATCGTGAAATTTCATCGCTGCAAAATATTCTACAGTCAACTGTGCTGCTATAAAAAATGGAAATGATTAGACATGGTACAGACCTCCAAACTTCATGTGACTTTCAGATTAGCTCGAAAACAGTGTGTAGAGAGCTTCATGGAATGGGTTTCCATGGCCAGGAGAACGGTACTCGTCTAACTGCATTGTGCCAAGTGTAAAGTTTGGTGGAGTGGGGATTATGGTGTGGGGTTGTTTTTTTAGGAGTTGGGCTCAGCCCCTCAGTTCCAGTGAAAGGAACTCTTAATGCTTCAGCATACAAAGCTATTTTGTACCATTTCAAACTCCTGACTTTTTTGGAACAGTTTGGGGACGGCCCCTTCCTGTTCCTGTTCCCTTCCTGCAACATGACTGCGCATCAGCGCATAAAGCCCACAAAGACATGGATGAGAACTTGACTGCCCTGCACAGAGTCCTGACCTCAACCCCACAGAACACCTTTAGGATGAATTAGAGTGGAGACTGCAAGTCAGGTCTTCTCATATAACAGTGTCCGACCTCACAAATGATCTTCTGGAAGAAGAAACACTCCTAAACCTTTTGGAAAGCCTTCCCAGAAGAGTTGAAGCTGCAATAGAGTGGACCAACAATATATTAAACCCTATGCATTAAGAAGTTCATATCCATGTGAAGGCAGACGTGTGAATACTTTTGGCAATATAGTGTATCCGACTACATTCCCTTGTTTATCTTGGTAAAGAGCACAGCCAGTATATTAGGAAGGAAAGCAAGAGTGGTTAGTAACACTATGGAGAACTCAAATATGAACATAAGGTGGTAGCGGCATGGGAATGAATAAGCAAATGACAGATCTGTGAGTGGTTATGACATAAGGTAAGAGTGCCCTTGTCCTCTTTGTTACTCCTCGTGCTGTCCAGCAGGGGGCAGTGTCTCACCTGTGGAGTCCACCCTGTCTAGATGAGAGATGGGGGTGCAGGTGTGCGGGCGTGGGTACCCGCTGCCCTGGTGGTAGAGGTAGCTGCGTGTCGCCGACGACAGGCTGCCCATGTGATAATAGTGGTGATGGTTATCGAGGGAATGGATGGGGTGAGCGCTAATCACGGCTGTGAATGGAAATGGACATGAATACACGGACACACAAACACAACAAGATGTTTAACCAACTGGTGATGAGGATGATGATGATGAGATGTACACATGCAGTTTTCTGTGACACACACACACTTCAATATTCTCTGTCAGCTTAGTCACTAAACCAAAAAATCCCCAGAAACATTAACATGTCACGAGAAGCATGAAACGTTTTCTAATTAGACAACCACGAGGAACATTTGGAAGTTGTTAACTTAAGAGTTTGTGTGCTCTAGTTTCATATTGTTTTGTGAGGAGTTTCCAAATCGACTGCACAAACACACACACACACACACGCACGCACACACTTACGCTGAGGCGGCTGCGCATCAAAAGGCATCATCATTTTAGGCCTCATCCCTCGTCGGCCTGCTAGTGTAGACATGCTGTCCTCTGATTCGTGGCCTAAAAGGTACGGTGGACACCAGCCAATCAGAAAGAGCTGCTACCCTATTGATTGTCGGGGTTTTTTTCCCCCCCCCTTTTATTAACGATCCGTCTGATCTCAGGATCCTTAATCAATGCACTAATTGGGTTTTGATTGTATCTTTAAATGTCACAGTTACATTGAGTAGCTTTACTGTATTTGCAGAAACCTGCGTCATGACGAGTAATGGGCAGCATGTATGAAAAGCATGAAATGTTTTGCATGATAATCCCAGGAAAACAACAGTAATTGAACAGGTGTTGACTCATGACACAAAAAACAGCATCTGAAACTCTTCAGGACTCCTCCAGCAACCTCCTGAAAGCAAACCTGAGGATATTAGCTCATTCCTACCTGAAAATCATCGTTTTTTTAAGTCACACTCTTAAAATGTAGTTTTCTGTCTGCAGCCAAACTAGAGATGTCTACTCAATGTTATTATGCATGTAAGCTCAGGCAGCAAGGGTGGCATTTCGCTTTGATCTCTTTTCCCAAAACATCACATTTTAAGTCTCCGCCTTGAGCAAGACTGACCACGGTAGGAGTTGCGCCTCTGCTGCAGGTGGGGGTTGCTCTCCAATCCGCTGTCAGCAGGGGTGATGTCCTGTGAGGTGCGGGGAATGGGGGTTTCAGTCATGACTGGGTTGGGGTCTGGCGACTTGTCCATGGGTTTAAGCTCCAGCCTCTCGTGGTGAATCCAAAGATCGGGTGGCTTCAGGTCTTTGGAGTTCCCCTTGTATTTGTGAGAGCCGTTGGAAGATTTTGAGGCAGCCCGCTTTCTATCGGAGAGAACACAGAGCTGTTAGCGACAGCAGCAAAACAGTCAAAGATACTGGAGGGAGCTGATCTGTAGGTTAATAAAACAGAGTGAGAAGATCTATATTACAAAGAGACAAAAAGAGAGCATGCAATGTAAAAGTGGGACAGTGCGTCTTACTTTTTCTGGTGGGATGTGGTGCGCCGCGTGCACAGGAAGGCCCCCACTACCACCACTATGATGGTGAAGGCTCCCACTGAGATGATTATGACAATGACCAGGATATGATTTTCCCCATCTTTAATTCCTCGGCAAGAGAAAATCAAAGTTAGAGCACAAACTTTAATGTCTGTATGAACTTTAACAGTAAAAATTTTTTTAATTAAATGCAAGATCATAATAAATAGTTTTAAATTTGTACTGAAACAAATATGAGGCTATAGTTACTTATAAGTCACCTCTAAGTGATAAATTATTAGTCTATGATAATTTCTAAGAGTTGGTTGAGTTACATTGTTCAGTCGTGGGGACACTTTTGGGAAACATTGTCCAGGTTACAGCACGACTGTAGTGTCTGACAACATGACAACTGAGCAAGGGCACTAAATAAGGCAGGAGGAATTATAATCTTACTTGGTGGAACAGGGTCCCGTGGAGGTTGGTTTCCTGAAGGTCCCATATTTGGTGTGAGATTTGAGGCTGAATCAAGATAGGTGAAAAACAAAAAGTCATTTTAATGGTCTTTTCTATCACCACATAGAGCCTGTCAAATGTTTATTATCTAAAAAACTATACAAGCACAGCTTTTCTTTCTTTCTTTCTTTTTTTTCTGTTTTTAAATCGGCGTAGAAGATGGTCCTTGGAAAAAGAGAAACATTAGGGGGTGCAGTCCAGCAGTGATAAAGTGTGGAGAGCGAGTTTACCTTGGTCATTAGCCATTTTGTCAGAGGACTCAGCTTAACAGGCCAAGGGAGAGCAGAGAGGGAGAGACAATAAAAAGCAAAAAAGTGGTTAGCTGAAAACAGCAGCGAGGGAGACAGAAATAAAGTGAGAGATGGGGATTGTGAGGAGGAGGAAGAGGAAGAGAGGGGCAAAACTATAGGAAGGAAAACCAGTAGGAAAACCAAACAGCAGCCAAACAGAGTACGCTAAAGACACAACCAGGCTGACATTAGAGGTATTATTTTTATATATATATATATATATATATATATATATATATATATATATAATACCTTCCTACAGTCAACACACACTGACTTTATGTCCTAAATATTAGCATTCTCTAAAAAGAGTGGATGCTTATGAAATATATCCAGCTAAAAACTAATCAGCCGTAAGAAGCAGAAACAAACTGAACCTACAATATTCTCTACAACATTTGCTTAGCAGACTCATCAGTTAGCAGCCCAAGCCAAATTAATCAAGAAGGTTTGAAAAGCATCCTTGTTATAGTTCACGAGTTTCACGCAGCAATAGAAGAAGTGCTCAAAGGTGTTTGGAATAAAATGTATTTAAGCTTATATGATGTGTTGAATGTTCTATGGAAAAAAATCCATCTGTGATGTAAATCACATCACATAAATACGCCGGCGCAATCTGAGGACGGTCACTGTGTCTGAGAAAACAAAAATCTTGAAGGTGCATTTGTTGATTTTTAGACAGCTGAGGGCAGAATAACTCCACGACTAACCCAAAGCCCTGACATAACGGCAGCTATGGAAGCTGTGTACTGTCTCTATGTTAGCCAGGAGCTGCCTATTGACACATGCATAAAGCTACGTGATGACTAAACATCTCACAGTCCTCATTTGTTTTTGTTAGAGAGCTTAAACGTCTATTTAACTGATGGATCTTTGACTTTGTTTAACAGTCTGTAAATGCTGCCATATGAAAAACGTGCGTCACATAAACCTACTTTTTGGAGTGCGGAACTGCACGGGCTCAGACATGGGGCCCATGCCCTTTGAGTTTCGGGCCTGAATCTTGAAGTAGTAGGTGGTGTCCAGCGTTAGCTCCTGGATCTGGTGAGTCAGACGATTGCCCACCACTGGTTCGATAACCCAGTCGTGGACCACGGCGTTTACATCTGTACTGTAGTAGATGATATAGCCTACAAAAGAAGACGCCAAGAACAACAAGCAATTGTTTAAAATGTCGTTTTATTCTCCGCAAAGTAAGATCACTGATATTGTTTTTATTCTTAAGAGCCCCAACAGGAGAGCGAGGAGTGATGCATTTACATACTTTTCTGAAGGATATCTACTTTTACAGAAAAAATATCAGTCTGCAGCTGGGTGATCAGACAGCTCCCAGACATGTTTACAATCTGCACATCAATTCTTCACCTAAATGTGAGTCCATTGCTGTGCAGAGATGCTACAAAACTGTCAAAATAATAAGTAGTGAGAAAACTGTGAGAAGGACAAGAGAGGCTTTGGGGCTCACCAGTGATTTTTCCATTGGCTTCAGAGGGAGGCTGCCAGTTGACAATTATGGTGCGTGGTTTGTTCTCTTTGCTCACCACAGTCACATCCTTCGGGGCGGAGCTGGGAGCTGTGACAGGGATGGAGACGAGACATTGTTCGAGCTGATGAGAAGGTTAAATAACACACATGCACATGGTCCTATTATTAACTTTCATTTCAGGATATAAATAAAATGTGGAAAGTTTTATGCTGATAGTATTCCCGCTGGACTAAAAAGCAACAGTTTTTATATACTATACTTGTGTGTGGGTGTGTTGATGATGCACACGCACACAATAGCATCCATTTCCTCAGCTGTGAGACAAACCCACGGGTGGGCTGAAATAAAAACGCTGTTCACCTTTCCTTTAGAAAACTCAAAAATATTTATGCAAGAGATTAAAAGAAATTGTTTTTTCTTTAGTAATCTCAAAGCATGTTATTGTTTTTTAAAATATTATCTTTTTTTTGGCATTTTGCCTTTATTTGATAGCGATAGTGGAGACAAACAGGAAAGCAGAGGGGGGGACCAGCCAAAAGTAGTCCAAGGGAGACTGACTGTATCCACTGTTTTTTTTACTGCTCTTCAGGCTGAGACACCTGGTCCAGAGTTTAATATAAACTGTATTTCTATTATATTTTGGAAGAATGGTTAGTCCCTACCTACTCTCCTTAAATGATCACCTGCAATTAATTCTCAACTTTGCTGCAGTTTTCCTCAATTTCTATTCTAGTTACTGTTCACTGTTTTGGTTAATGGCAGTCTTTGGTTTTTACTGGACTACACTGTGGAGTCACAGCTTGCTTGATAATCTTCAGGCATTGCCCCTCCTCCTTCCTAGGTCGGCAAAAAGTACAATGTCACTCCTGAGCCAGCCAGGGGGCTCAGTACACCGTAGGTGTCGTGTTCGTGTCTTTGTACTCATGTATGCGTTGTGTGTGTTTATGCGCGGTTGTTTGTGTCTGCGTGTCTGCAGTGCTCCTACTGGTCTCAAAGGTGGTGCCCTGGGCTGTCATGCTCCATGTGCTGACGCGGCGGCCTTTGGTCACCATGACGGAGAA
Organism: Neolamprologus multifasciatus; assembly: GCF_963576455.1. Taxonomy (NCBI): domain Eukaryota; kingdom Metazoa; phylum Chordata; class Actinopteri; order Cichliformes; family Cichlidae; genus Neolamprologus; species Neolamprologus multifasciatus. The sequence goes on from NC_140439.1 coordinate 10,304,705, forward strand.
CTCGTACAGCGTGTTGGGCTTCAGATCTGGCACCGTGTAGCTCAGGTTGGTGGTGTTGACCATCTGGGGAAAAACGAGCAAAAGCGGGAAACAAGAAATCAGTTTGTGAGACGGCAGAGCTGCCGAACAACCCTGGAAACTGTTTTCTGGCAGAGAAAAGAATAGAGCTGTGCGATTTTTGCTAACTGAATAACACCTGCAGATGTCTTGCTTTTCCAGACTAACAATCCAAACACGTTAAGTTTCAATGTCAGAGAGAACAAAAACATTCAGGACTGAGAAGCTGAAGCAAGGCGGCGTTTGAGAATCATTTAAATGCTCCTTCAAGTATAAAACCAGCTCCACAGATCAGTAAGACCTGTTTTAGTTCTAAAATAAATTACCGGTGTGAAGGATTCACATTCACGAGGCATTACGTGCACTAGCCAGTGTTTGGAACCACATCCTTTCCATCTTTTGATGGTTTCAATCATGTTTATACGAAATAGACTCAGTTTTCACTTTATTAGGTACGCCTAGCTAAAATGAGTAAGGTCTGATGAAACAGTCCCGCAATAATTTCCGTGTTTATAATGCTTGGGTTTTTGTGGGGTTTTATTGCAAGACTTTTGCAATGGACTGAGTGCACAGTGCCACAAAGAGAGTGCATCATTTACAAAACATCTGTATACGTTATTAAGCGCTAGTGAACTATTTAGAATCTGAAGTTATGCAACATTTATCTCGAGCTCCACTGGGATGAACCAGCATGAGAAAAAAAGTAGTCGTAGCAGCACAGTCAGGTTCTCCAGTGTCCTGTCTATAATGTTGCGTGCTATGGCAGAAGTGCAGCTCTCCATTGGGGGCTGTCAAACAGAGGGCAGTAGGATAGGAAATGAAAACACCCTGTTCTTTAGAACCATGCAGCCTGTTAGAGAGCAGTCATCCCTTCAATAATGTACAAGCATGTCTGTGGACTTGCACTAAGGGAGGCATTAAGGTGAAGGCTTTACTGCTGGTATACCTCTTGGGTACATCTATGTTTACATACACGATGCACTGTAAAGTTTCGGAGCTTCTCTAATAGACATTATAATATATTAGATTTTGGGGATGAGCCTCAGTGACACAAACCGTTTTAAGCATCCATTCACGGCAGCAAGCTGAGCCTTACTCCATATATCTGTACTGTTGTGGATTTACATTGTGTTAATGAATCTGCTGTAACACTCAAATTCGCCCTCCATTTCACTTTGAGTGACAACAAACCTTTGCAGTTCAATGGAAGCCTCAAACAAAAAACAGTGGGTGCCAGCATCCGGTACAAGACCTGGATACTGAGTCTGCGTACGTTTGTGCATACACCTTTCAAGGTGGCGGTATGGAGAATGCACCGTCAGATCTACGCCCTCTTTTTCTAGTTCTCAGTTCGCCTCGTCCTTGTTGAATAATTTATCGGTAAACGCGGGCCTTTATCTGAGCTCTGCTCGGTCACAGGTTTGCACACATGCATGATACAAGGACCACACACACACACACACACACACACACACACACACGCACACACGCACATCCGCTGCGCTCTATTATTTGGAGATAAGTAATCATCATAATTGAGCTGCAGCTCAGGAATTGGAATCGGAATCTCAAACAGCCTGTTCAAGGCTCGGCTCACAGTCACTACAAATATTTTAACTCTTCAGAGAAAGTGCCTCATGATTTGCATCTGTTGGACACTAATCCCAGTAAATAAATGTAAGATTCTCATGCGGTGTTCTTCACTGATGAAGAACTATTGTTAGGATCTTGTAACAAACCAAAACAATTTTTTTTAACACAGGAAAATCTGCTTGTTTAAATTCCTCAAATGAAGTTTAGTTTAGCTGAGCTGTTCAAGTACAATCACTCACTATCTTTGTATACATCTCTCGACATTGTTACTCCCTCATTTTCATTTCTCATGTTCATGACTATTTGTTTGGCCACTTACGTTTGCAATCCTGCCAGTCCTTGAACTGCTTCAACTCATACAAAGGGTGCTGTTCAAATTGATTAATCCAATTCTGTGCCAGTGTCTGTTAGTTTCGGGATCTGCCTTAACCACCTGCTTGATTTGAATTTTACAGGAAATGCAGCATCATATGATCCAGTGTTTGCTTTCACCCTCGCTCTTTGCTGATCGCTCTTCTGAGTCATTCTAAGTTAAGCTATTGCTAACTCAAACTAATATCTCAATGAATCAGCTTTTTTAAAACTGAAAGGAGCGATGGAGCTGCACACGTCTGACTTCATATGGACGTAACTGACCAACGTTTTGTATTTTCATCCAGCGCAGAAAGGAATCAGATTGTAGCTGCTTGTGGAAAAATGGGGGAAAGCCAACTGCTGACAGGCTTCTTTATGAAAGGAACAGGAGTGTGTGACGCTGCACTGTAAACAAAAGCACCAGCTGCTCTTCTGCTTGACAAAGTAGCTGCTAAAGGACTGTTTACTCCAGCCATTGATAACACAAAGACTTCTAGTCAGAATCCAGCTGTTTAAAAAAAAAGCTAACTTTATGTAAGACACTAACGAGCAGGACGACCAATCATGTAAGAGCAAGTTCTGAGTTCTGATGATCATACAAGTGCAGGGCATCAGTTCCTCTTTATAGCCCTTCAAAGGTTGAATGAAAACAGATCATCACACTGGTACAAATGTGGGAATACTTAATTATATATGCCCTCATATGACATTACTTTTTATTTTCAGCACATCAATACATCTCTCTGGAAAGTGTGGGCCCTGAAGGGATGCACAGAAATAAACTGAAACTGTACTATATTGCTGCATCACTAATGTTTGGACACAGCGATCTGATTTGACTTGTTCTCCGTGCTAAATGTGTTACTTATTTGAAAGCGTTGAACTGAACCTGAAACAGCTAAATGAGCTCCAAAGATAAAAGAAACAAAAACAATAAAAGTCTAACTAAACCTGCTTTGGTTAGAGAACTGATGTCGAATTGTAAATCTGATCAACTGAATGCAATCATGCGAAAGAAGAATCTCTTACCTTCACTTTAGTGTTGGCAGGGATGTTGGTCTTCCATCGCACTGTGTAGTAGCGGTTATCTGTAACCTTTTGGCTCTTGGGCAGCGAGTTGTCGGCCCAGGTCACCTTGATGGTGTCGTGGCTCAGCACCGACGCCTGAACGCCCACCGGCGGCATCATGGGGAGAGGGTCTGGTACTGGGGTGTATGGAGCATGTAAGAGGTCGTACAGGTCAACATCGGGGTCTACAGGGTCAGGACATCAGGCCATAAAACCCAACATGCATGCGCACAAAAAATTAAAATGAGCAAATTAAAAAGGGAATGTGAAGCGTGGTGGAGCAGACAGTGGAGCCAAAACAGGACGTGGGGAGGGACGCAGAGGAAGAAATAAGGTTAATGCGTTAAAAATGCAGGACGATGGTGAGGGAGGAGGGAGAGGAGGGGGAGGTGGATGGTTAAGTGCAACAGGGATGGGATTGGGAAGGGTGAAAAGAAGGAGAGAGAAGATTCTATTAGAAAAACAGACACTGACCTCTACAATAAGACCAATCTACAGAAGCTACAGTACAGTACAGTATGTGCTGTTCTATCAACTGTAGCACTACGGAAAGAGAGGAAGAGATACTCTATTCATTAAGAAAAGATTACAGTAAATGGAAAACCGGAGTGAAAGAAGACCACCGTAATCCCGCTGCCAAAAGTTACATATTAATGTCAACCCAGTCATTTCAAAGAAAGAGTCAAAATGCATTTACAGATGTTTACATCATGGAGCTTTTACAACATTTTAAAGCAAAGTGGATGAACAGACGGGACACTGAGTGCCCAGGAATATCTTCCCAGAGAGCTGCCGAGAAGGCGCATTATGTTCTTGAAAACTGAAGAAGGAAAACTGAGGATTTAAGGAAGAAGCCTGGAGGCACAGAAGAGGGGAGAGACACTAACAAATGGTCCTGTGGTTGAGGGCTTGTGTCATATTGCTGCTTTTGTTGTGCGGCTCAAAGGTGGAAAGCTTGCTGCGAGAGGGCAAGGTTGGTTGCTCCCTACTTCCAGTTGCAGTCCCTCTTTGAATCAATGCTAGATAATGACTTGTATACTTTTTTAAAAATATACAGCTGAAAATATATGCGACCAACATCTTTAAAAGTGTTAGATTCAGACAGTCAGCTTTGCGTTTAGCGCCTTTACTTAATATGGGTCATTTTACACTAGGATATACACTCACCAGCCCTCATCATAGGTACACCTGCTCAACTGCTTGCTAATGCAAATATCTAGACAGTCAATCACATGGCAGCAACTCAATGCTTTTAGGCATGTAGACAAGATAAAGAGAGCCCCCCCCCCCCCCCCCCCCAAAAAAAAAAGGGTACTCCTAGCACTAATTACAACCAGGGTGTGTAGAAGAGCATCTCTGAACACACAACGTATTGAAGCAGATGGGCTACAGCGGTGAGGACCACACACTTCTCCCACTAAGAACAGTAAACTGAGGCCATGGTTCTCACAGCCTCACCAAATTTGGACAGTAGGACACTGGAAAAAACGTTATGAGGTTTATGAGCCTCGGCGGCTGATGCGACATTCAGACGGATGGGTCAGAATTTGTCATAAAGGTGGGGGAACAGCAGATTGGCAACTGTGTGATGCCATCATCTTAACAGCATACAGGACTATGGTCGTTCCAGCACCTTTCCAAATGCGTGTCAACAAGAATTAGAGCAGTTTTGAAGGGAAAGAGGGTCTAACCATTACAAGTGTGATGTACCAAATGAGTGTCCGGTGAGTGTATGTGTGGTAGATTTTGGAGAAATGCATAGATAATTCAGTAAAAAACACACAAATACTTGAATACTAACAATATCATAATACTACTGTCTCTCCAGTTTGCACAATTCTCAGCAGAACTCAAACAACCAGAGGTAATTAAGTAAAAGCTTCCATAGTGTAATATTAATATCTTTTTAAATGTTGAGTGGGTTCAAACTAAGGCTCCAAAAGGCAGCTGCTGGCCATCATGCTGAATGATAAACACTTTAAGATGACATTGTGGCCGGTGAATTCACTGCTCACAGCTCTGTCCTTGGTTTAGCTGTGACTGGAGAAAAAGCTCTGGTTCGTCACCCGTGATGACACTCCTCTTCAGCCCACTTGTTGGCCCTCTACTCTCTGCCTCGCTCCATTTGATGCCTCTGTACATAGCTGCCCTCATTATACGCCCAAGACTGAGTCACAGAGTTTGTGTGTGCGTGATGAAGCGCCAAGCATTCATGCGGCTGTGGAGAGGCACTGAGGTTTTGGAGTGGCATGCAAGCTACATTTCTTTACCCAGGCTGGAAGAATAGAGCGTTCAATATTGTGAAGGAGTAAAGGCTGACTTGCCCTTGTGGAAAAAAAAATCTATTTGAAATAGAGGTGAAATATTTCATTTCCTGCTTTTCAGTTAAGCGTCGTATTATAAAGTATTCAGCCTAGCACTTTCTCAACCAAAGTTCACCAAGTTTCCCTCAGTTTTTTTCAAAAGTAAAAGTACTATGTAGGTCAGCTTGTCTTTTTAATCCCGACTTGAACAAACTGGCAGGAAGGGAACGCGCCCCCGAGGATTCAGCAGCAGACGATGGTGGTGGGCTTTGGTTCTGCTTTGAGAGGAAACGTTTGGATCTGACGAAGGGTTGCCAAAGCCACCACAGGGGGTCTGCGTGTGCGCAGCTCTGTATGTGAGTGTGTATGTGAGAGGATGTGAGGAAGCGTCATAGAGAGAAGGGTACAGTATGACAGCGTGCGAGTGTGTGCGCGCACTCCGGCTGCCACCCCCCCTCGACGCATGTTGACGTGATTCATGTCATCCAGCATCCCACCCCTCCTCAATTGGTTGGTGCAATAGTGCTGCAGCAGAGACAAACTGGAGTGATCAAGGCTGAGCGGGGAGGTGGGAGGCTGGATGGGAAAAGGAGGCGGGTGCAGCCCACATTCTGGGACACCCCAGGGTGCATGGGCTGGCTGTCTTCTGACACTGTCACATAATCTGTGTGAACTCCACGAACATGCAGTCTAACTGGCAGTGCCTCACGCTTTAAGATCATTTGTCAAGCACCCTGGATTGGGACTTAAGTCCTACTTTTAATTGTGTGGCTGGCAGCCTAACAGGACTGTCCATATTCTGCGGCTGTTTTTAGTCTGCAGCACAGAGAAAACTGCGTCTCAGAGTTCGACTGATGCTGGATATTTCAGCTCAGTGCTGATGTCTGCCAAAATCCCATTACGCTAACATTGCATAATGAACATTTGTGATGAGGCTCTTTTGAAGTCGGTTATGAAAGACTTCATACAAACTTGTCGCTGCATAAAATATTCTTCTTTTGCCTGATGAAGGTTTTTTTCCTTCTTTACTTAAAAAAAAAAAAAAAAACTCAAGTAAAGCTTCTGCCATTCATCCTGGTTAAAATATCCATCATCACTCTCACATCAGGACTGATAGTCTGGGATAAAAAAATTTAAGGGGTTTGCTCACTTGATTAAAAAGAGACTCAAGTATTCTGGGGGCCATGATGAAGAGAGTTAATTAGAGCAGTGAGACTCCCCGATGACCCATTATCTGTCTGGTAATTTGAAGTCGAGACACATTTTTTCTGATAATGACGGCGGATTAGAGAGAGCGAATAAGTGCAACTCAGAATTTTATTTTTTTTTACAGCGGTGCAAGGAGCACCGCTCACATTACATGTGATCTGAAGAACAACAAGATGAAGAGACTAAATGAGACCACTTCAAATGTTGCCTCTGAGCGCTTCAAGGTGTAAGAAATCCACTATCGCTTCAAATAAGAAAAGCCATTCGACATGTGGATGTGTCTGGTTCCTACCTGACTGTGCTCTGGTGACGGCGCTCTCGTACACGGGAATGCCTTCACCCACGTTATTGAAGGCTTTTAGTGTGATCACGTAGTGGGAGCTGGGGTCTGTGAGAGAAAGAGAAGGATGGGGGGAATAAATTGATGCAGCCATCTCATCAACCAAAACTCTTGAGACGCTCAGCTTGAGATTACAATATTAGCAGAGCGAGTATTTGAATACAGTCAGTCCTATTACAGCCATTATAATAGAGACATCAATTATGCACATATACAGTACTGTGTAAAAGTCTTGAGCCAACCCTCATCTCTTTACATTTTTCTTCTTCTATCAGATGGACCAGCTGAAAGGCCAGGTGTATGTTTGGTGGGTCTTTGGCGGATTTGATCTCTTAAAACATGATTCAGATGCAGTTCATCTGCTGAAGTCTAAAGAGCTTGGAAAGAAAAGTGTCTGGACTTCAAGACATTTCACCTCGATGAGAGGTGAAAAGTCCAGACGCTTTTCTGTCCAAGCTCCTTAGACTACGACGACCTGGATGACTGAGAACCTTCACAGACGTATTCAGCTGCTATAAGTGGATTTCTGAGCCTGCCGCTTCTTTTGACCCAACTAGTCCAGTTTTTTTCAAATGTTTTCTGTTTTAGGGACACACTTCACACCAGCTAATATTCAGCTAATAGCCCTTTGGGAATCACATTGTTGGGTCAACAATACCATTTCAAGTATGTCAAACTGTGTTATCTTTGGCATTTTTCACAGATTCTACTAAAGAAATAGGAACAAATTCTGTGTTTTTATGACAGGCTGCTAAGTAGCAAAGTGCCTAAAGATACAATGTAAAATGTGTTCTTCACCAAGTCATCTGCTATGTGTAGACACAACGCTTATCCATTCCTTTAGTTAGGCGTCTTTTGTATGCTTGAATGATTCATAAGTCAGTGTTAAGTGGCTTAGCAGACAAAACTCTGAAAATGGTCAGGTTCAAGGGATCGGACTAAAAATGACTGAAAATAAACTGATGTCCAAATAAAAACTGTGAAAGGCCTTCAGAAAGCCTCATTGGAAGAAAAATATGAAGAAATGGTTGAAAAATTCCTCGCTGTGTCTCTTTTTTCTATCCATCTTCTAGGCCCCCTTACTACAGCATTTAGACAGTGATCAGCTGTGGCAGTAGAGTGTGATGCACATTATATACTTAGAAGAACATAAAAAATCAAATGTTTCTTGAACGGTGGTTGTATCAGAGCAGAGCTTCCTGAGGTTTAAAAGGAATTAACTTTAATTTCATCATGTAGGTTTTAGAGTCAAATACAGTTTGTGTGAGTTTCCCAAAGGCTGCACTGATCACATGCGGAGAAATGGCCCTCATGCAAAAGAAGAAGCAGAACATTTTAATGAGGTAAAACTGGTTTGATGACAGCGAGTGCTAAAACCACCAAATATTTTATTCAAATATCATGACCTTTAATTATTGTGTGCCCATTAGGCCAATCTGTATAATTAGCAGCTCAGGCGTGTGGTGGAGAGGATCTTATTAATTCTCTAAACACTCACTGTGGGGTACAGATGAATTAATTCAGTGTTTGTGCGTCTGCCTGTGTGTTTGCTTATAATACACAAACCATTAATTAAACTTAGTGTATAAAGTATCACATCAAATAGATCACATTAACATTTTGTCCGATAATGATTTGACACGTGGATCATTAGTATTTGATCCTTATGTGTAACTATTTTGGGGACAAGAATGTGCACACATCTATACAAAAAGCTGAAAGAAACACATGTGAAGAACAAAAAGGGAGCGACTGTTCTTACCGAGGTTCTCGATAGTGAAGTAGCGCTGCTTGTAGTCCACCTTGATGGTCTGCGCGTGTGGACTGCCGATGCCGTAGCCAATGGCGTAACCGCGCACCATAATGTCCTGGTTCTCCGGTGGCGTCCAGCTCACCACGATGCTGTTGACCAGCGGCCGGACGTGCAGCGAGCTAGGCTGGTCTGGAACACGGGACTCTGATGGGGGAGAAGCAGGAAAAACTTCAGATGAGGAGGAAAAATAAATGCTAAAATAAATAATTGCTCAACAGCTGACGTTACCATCCAAGTCGCTCTCAAACGTCTCTGCCGTCATCCACTCGGTGGCCGGTCCCGTGCCATTTACCGTCATGGCTGACACTCGGAAGGAGTACTCTGTTCCATGCTCGAGACCTGGACGGGCAACACCAACACATCAGCCTGAGATTCAAAGCTGGAGTATTTAAATAGAGCTTTGGCCAAAATGAAACTCCTCCATTAAAACCTCTCTCAGTCCTGGTTTTACTACTGGTGCGCTCTGATTGGCTGGGTCAGCTGGGCTTTCGATATTTTGAAAACACAAATATTTTAAAGCAGATACCTGATACGTCTCTCCACGGCTTAAGGAGAAAATCCATAACCCGCCAAATCTATATTAAAGTTGATTACATTTTATTTTCACATCAGATGAGTACGATTCGATGGGATTTAAAGAAAAACACAACACTAGCCTTTAAAACAAGTTTAAAAGAGAGTGTCTGATAAAAAGTAGCACAAAACGAGAGCAGAAGTTTAAAAAAATGGTAGTCTGGATTAATTCATATTTTAAAGCTATATCTCCCTTAGAGTGAGCTGCAACACCGCTGGGTGCCAGCTTTGGTATTCAGAGAAGAGGGGAACGCCTGCTGACAAATGATGTGTTGCTGTATTAATTTGCTGCAAAATTTTTCATCATCGCCGTATTGTCCCATTTGCACGCTACATGCTAATCCTGTACTCTCTTCGCTCTGTACCCACTATTCTGGGCCGCCCTTGGGGGTAGCTTCTGAAGACTGCCTAACCATCCGTGCCTCCGAGGCTACAACATCTTCTTTTAAACGCTTCTGAACCAACAAACACCCCTGTGTCGTCCCCCCCCCCCCCCCCCCCCCCCCCCCCAGAATGTTCTACAAAAATCAACTTTTAAGTGTATATTCTCTTTGATGCAGCACACAGCGTGAAGCCGGGCCACTTGAAAGTTGCTGAGACGAAATCTAATATTAATCACCGCTGCCGTGCCTCTCTGGTGATATTGTGCATATTTTGCTGATAGCAGTGGGTAATGTTAGGGTACAATAGGACATGTAACTCAATTGCAATGGGTGTAGAAACTGATGTGTGGATGTTGAGTAAATAAACAGGCCCGCAGTTAGTCTGACTAATCCCATGAATCATCCGATACGCATCTTCAGGCTCAAGATAAGAGATTTATAAAAAAAATAAAAATAAAAATCCTGCACCCCATCAGACACAGCTCACACTTTCCAAGACACATCAGATAAAGATACTAAAATATAGAGATGACATGGAGTCTGATAGCATAAAAGTTTGAGCTTAGGGCTCAGTGAAAACGTCAAAAAGGGGAGTTCTTTGTGGATCCATCATTTTAAAATCTGATTCGATATGTAAATCTATGCATCTGTATCACTTTTGGGCTTTTAGACGAGGGCACAAAACCATCACAGTGATGTCATTGTTTTTGTGTACAGCTCTGAAAACACCCTGCAGACGTGCACAGTGATGCATGTGTCCATAACTGTACAGCAAAGTCTTTTGCTCACAGCACTGCCTGTTAAGAAAACTGTTCATGTCTCCTCTCCATCTTTGCACTTTTTATCTGGTGATGGGATGACTTTTTGTAGCTGCAGGGCATGTATAGCTTTAAATGATCCGTCTTTCAAACCCAGTTCTGAACCTGCGTATGCAGGGTGGTTTGGAGACTTTGTTTTCAAAGTGGGTTAAAAGGCCAAGCACATACAAGAAACATTTTACTAGCAGATGTGAACTATGGTGGCTCTCTTCCCACACCTGAACACCCACTGAATGTAACTGGAGGGAAAGTTTATAGCTAAACTCTTCCTGTACACATGGTAATAAATGCAATACATTCATAAGCACTTCCACTGGTCTGACGGAAGAGGATGGATTTATTCAAAAAGTCATTAGTCACAATTTTTTTTATTCATTACCATCCATTAGCTTGTAAAGCTGGGTGCCTTCAGTGGTTTCAGATTCGCTCCTGCGGGATCCTTTCCGGTATCGTATCTTGTAGCCGGTGATCTTCCCGTTCTGGCCACTCAGGGGCGGAGGTTGCCACCGAAGCATGATGCTCTGAGACGGGGAAAGGTGTAAATGAAACAGAATGTCATGTTTAGCACGTGCTTTTGGGGCCTGTAGCTGTAAAGGTGACCTCACAGTTTAGCAGGCGGCATCGCACCTTCCCACGCACCTTGGCGTGGACCTTTGTGTTAACAGTGTCACCGCAGTCCAAACAAGAGGGAGACCCACATCGAGCAAACACCCCCGTGAGCGCGAGAGACGCAGCGCAAACAGATGCATTAGGAAGAGATTACTATGACTATTTGGGGCGATCGTGGCTCAAAGAGTTCCCGGTTCGTCTTGTAACCGGAAGGTTGCCGGTTCGAGCCCCGGCTCGGACAGTCTCGGTCGTTGTGTCCTTGGGTAAGACACTTCACCTACCGCCTACTGGTGTTGGCCAGAGGGGCCGATGGCGCGATATGGCAGCCTCGCTTCTGTCAGTCTGCCCCAGTTTGCCTGTAGTTTGCCTCCACCAGTGTGTGAATGTGAGAGTGAATGAATAGTGGAATTGTACAGCACTTTGAGGGCCCCGAAAAGCGCTATATAAAATGCAATCCATTATTATTATGAATAATAAAAGTTGCGATGATAAGCGAGGTGTGTGGTCAGGTTAAGCCTGCAGAGACACTGAGGCAGAGAGATGAAGGCAAGACGCTCTGCTGGCGGGCCCACGCTGCACTCTTTTGGGATGTGCGCCGCTGAGTTTTTGTGTGCCCATGTGTGTTTAAAGAGATAGGTGGGGGGTGGCTCAGCGTGGGAGAAGAGTTAATTAACGCTTCCCCACTGTCACAGTGATGCACAAAAGCCCGAGTACACGCACAGGGCACGCGTGCGCTCCTCCCCAGCAGAGTCAAGGGAATTGCACAAATTAAATTTGTGTGAAGTGTGTTCAATTATTTCCATTTTTCTTATTACACTATCAGCCCCGGCTCGTCATGTCTGTTGCGTTTCTACCTTCCTGGCGCTAATCACAAAAAACAGTTTAATTGACTTTTGTAAACTCACAGGGGAAGGTGAAGAGGCAGATGCCAAAAGCAAAAAAATACAACAACAACAAAAAACCCAGAGAAGTAAGATCAGAAAACACGATGATCAGGTTGTCTTGTAGGTGAAAGATGCACCTTTCTGCTTGACAGGACCCAAAGAGGAGACCACACATGAAATGAATGCTAATTAGCTCTTTTCCACTTGCGTTTGGTTGGGTGTACAGAACTAATTGCATAAATGGTTTGTATCTAAATAATTGCACTGTAATTATTCTTTTAATGGCTTGTTTACGCTCAAAGTGAAAGACGACGACAACAAAAAGAGAAAATGAGATGAATTACTGAATGACACTTAAAGGGAAAAAAAAGACATCTGTCAGATGTTTGTTTCGCAGCTTTAAACCGCTTGGTCTGAGCCAAAGTGAGGAGGAACAGCTGGCCTCACGCATACTATCCTCTCAGAAAACTATTCATGTCCCTTCCACAGACTGAGCCTGCTTCATTTTACTCTTAAAATTAGCATGAGAGCATTTTCTCTACAAATCTCAGCAGAGGATCCCTCAGCATGGGTGGCTAGCTCTAACTCAGGCTGGGAGTGTGTGATAGGATTGTCTGTCAGTGTTTTCCCTCACTTGTGCTAAGCATCGACCAGCAAAGGGCCAAAAGTGCTGGTTGCCGTTTTTGTAGTCAGTGCACACACCCCGAGGTTTTCCCTATCTGTTCTTTTTTTTTCTTTTTGCAATTGCTGTCTCACATGTCACGAGTGAGAAACATCTTTTGTAAAAATTAATCCCTCACTCGGGTGGGAAAGTACAATAAGCAGGCCTACAGCTCTCTGTTTGAAGATCAAATGGCTGAGATGCTGGGCAGCCGAGGCCCGTTTCCTGTTTTAATCAGGGGCGTGTTGTGCAGCCAGCAGCCACCTCAGCAGCCTTATCAAATAAAGCGCTTCACGCGAGAACTGCGGCATGTTTCGGCTGAAATAAACAGGATTTAACAATCAAACTTAAAAAGACTGAGAGGATGCCAGGACTTGTTGGCTAAGCTGTGGGGGAAAAAAAGAAATTGATCCAGTTATCTCTGCTCCAAAGAGAAAATTGAATCCAGATAAAATGAGATCTCACTTTTAAACAAGTAAATCTTTTTATCACGTTGCCTATGAGCCTGCTAACAAAAAAAAAAAAAGGTGAGTGAGAAAGTGAGATCTCTGTTACCGAGGGTGAATTGGAAACTGGTAAGTCATCACACTTCTAACCGTTTGCACTTAATGAACCGATATTGGTTGAAAAGTTAACTTTTCCAACTTACATTCATTATGAGTTGCGTTATGTCGGGTTTCAACTAGATGTCTAACTTCATTCGACCTATAAATTCTACCTGAGTATCAGTTTTAGTTAGTCTGCATCTTCCTGTATCCTATCAGATTTGAGCTGTAGGCTCCCGTGCCAGTTTCTGTACAGATGGAGTGATACTGAGGATAAAACCTTCTGACAGGCGAGTCTCCTGCCGACGAGAAGATCGATGAGGGTTCACACGCCCTCTTAACCAGCTGGGGCTACAAGGATCTGACGCAGCTAATAACACAGCAACAACGGTGCACTGGCCTGCGGGCTATGTATCTGTTCAACTGTTTGTGTGCGCGAGTGAGCGAACGAGCGGGCGGGTGAAGGTGGATTTGCTCAAGCAAACACATAAAGACAATTGCTGTAAAACAAACAGTCTGCAGGCAGTTTAGGTGTACCTGTAGCTTAAGTCCTCAACAAGGCAACAGAGAAACCTAAACAAGTTAAAAGGTCCGTCAACGCGCCCTTCAGTCGAGACAAACAAACCTCACCTTTGAGTTCTGGACCTCGATGGTCAGGTTTTGAGGCGGGGCACTTGGTACTGTGGAAAAATGAAAACACCGACAATTTTTTAGTGTAAAACTAAAGAAAACATAGAAATCTACATTTTGGCAGAGCTCAAACAATCAAGTTATTAATTAACTGGACAGAACAACGTTGTAAAGAGAGCCCCATTAACTGAGAACCTCAAGTTTTGGACTGCTGATTGGACATAATGTGGAAGCCGGGGTTGTCTTCCTTCTTTCAGCCGCTCCATTTTCTGCCTTCAAGTCACCTTATTGTTAGAATCCTGTTTCACATCAACCCTCCTTTGTCCTCCTTTACTAAATCCACATTAGCTCCTTTAATACAGCAAGGAAACGGTGTGTGATGACACATTTACCTCACCAGATGTATTTTATAGTTTCAATACTCTTTATACCCCAACTTTTTAAATGCTTTTGTGGCGTCTGTAGCTCAGGAGGTAGAGCAGTGATGTTTGATTACTGGCTGCTCCAGTCTGCATGCCAAATATCCTCGGGCAATGTACTGAACCTTGAGTTGTTCCCAAAGAGTTTGAGTGTAAATGTGTGTGAATTTAAGGCAGAAAAGCACTTAAAAAAAAACAAAACTGTTAAGTGAGACATGTTAAGCAAAGAGCTTTGAGTGCTCAAGAAGAGCAGAAAAGCACTATATAGGAACATTTCCAGTTACCGTCTCAGTGGTGTTACAATAAAAGAGAAGTCAAATTAGTGTTGGTACATTTACGCTTCATCAGTCCACTAACCGTCAGACAGGGTGCGAACGACAACGTCCTCAGTGGAGACGCCAGGACCGTGCCTGTTGTTGGCCACCACACGGAAACTGTACTCTGTGTTCTTCTTCAGCCCCGCCATGCTGTACGACTGGCCGTCTACGTCAATATCCTGAATGAGAAAAGGAGGGAAGGAGAGGAACTTGCTTAAAAAGCAAACACGCCTCTACTTTCACGACTGCTCACCGACATCTCGATATTTACGAACAACGGGAAAAACAAAAACCGAATACGTGAAGCTTGTACGAAAAGGAAACGTTTATGATTACCTGCAGAAAAAGACAAAAACACTGATAGCACTCCAGTGTAGCGTTTTTATAGTATTTCACAGCCAACAGCACTCTGATAAACGCAGACATTTAGGACCGTTCCAGTAGCTTCACAATGTGACGCCAGCCTTCATTGTTTCATCACGCTAACATTTCTGTTTGTAATTCGGTGTGAAAATGTCGTCTTCCGCAGAGACGCAATTTGTGCCTTCTGTGATTTTGACTTGCTTTGCTTTACAAATTGGGCACGCTGACACATGCCCAATTACTTCAAGCCTATTTGCATGCAGCTCTTTGGTTGTGACATTTTGAGAAAAAAAAAAGCACTTGGAGGAAACTCTAATCTCGCTTCCAGAGCGCCCATTCCTTGACGTCTGAACTTGGGTCAGCTGATTACCTCTGGCCACATCACCCTTGAATTCGCATCATATGTTGTCCCCGACTTCCCTCTGCCCTTTCAATATTTAATATCCGTTCAGCACTGTCTCTCTCTCCCTAACTTCATCTCCCTTCAGTCCGCTTCCTTCACCTCTCCTTTACTACCACTTCTTCATCTCTCCCCCTTTTTCACCTCATCTCTGGCTCTCTCCTCCAGGGAGCTGAGGCATCATTACTCAGTGCACCGGCTGACGTTTCATCCATTATCATATTAAAGGCTTTTTAATGCCTCACTGGCTTGCACACTGTTACTGCTGGGGTTGACTCAATATCTAAGCAGCTCGATTCCACTCTTGTGACAGAGTTAGTCCTGCAGAGAAGCACCAAGTGAATCATATCTGCTTTCTTTTAGCACAATGCCCTGCTGTTTCTGTGAGACAATGAATCATTAAGAACGCCGCCAAAAATCAGCACAAAGGGTCTTGGCAAATGATTAGGGATTCTTACCTCATCACAATTTGTATGAGAAACCAATCAGTCGTACGCATTTTATCTAATGGGCCCTGCGAAATCAGGCATCAGCTTCACACACTATGCCTTGCTCACAGGGTAAACTGTGAGCAGTGAGCACACGCTGCATCTGTTTAAAGTCTGCGCTTATTTCAGGTGATTTAAGCAATTTATCACCGATAAAAGAAAAGCAAAACACAAAGACGACGTAGCAAAGCAAGTGCTGTGACATATGTTTCAGGACAATCTTGTTTAGAATTAAATAATAAAGAAACAATCATGCAAATCTTCAATTTTACTTTAATTTTCGCCTTATTTCTCCGATTAATGTGTTTTTAATTCATTGGTTTTTAAAATCTATTGTGAAGCACTTTGTAGCTTCATTTTAAAAGATGAGCTGCAATTTAAGGCAAAAGGTTTTGGACACCTGTTTATGTCTTTGCTACCTGCAAACCTTTGAATTCAAAAAAGTCTTCGATAGGCGCTCGAGCAGCGTGAGTTTGTCCCTGGAGTGTGGTTCACGCCTTACCTGCTCTTTGCCGACGCTCTTGTCCGTGTAGTACAACTTGTACGAGAGGATCTCTCCATTGCCAGTGAGGGGTTTGTCCCAGCTGAGAGAAACGGAGGTCGGCGTGTTGGACACCCCCTGCAGGTTAGGAGCCGGGCCGGGTACTTGGACTGGTGACGAAATATCACAGGTGGACAGAAATGAGAAAAGCAGCAAGTGTGACCATTTTGTTCTCTTATCTTGAACCGTTCTTCATTTTTATTGTGTCTCATCTGGGAGAAAGAAACTAATTTAACAATTCCTAGTTCTTACCACCTAAGACATATTCTTGGCTACCTCACAGTCACATTTCCCAGCGCTAACACTGAGGCCAAATTGTCGCCCTCTGGACTGGGCTGCCAGTGTGCTGATTTTCTTCCTATTCTCAGAACAAAAGTGGAAGTTTCAACAAAAACATCAGTATGCATCTAATATCCCATCACCGCTGGAATCCTGCTAGCTTTGAATGTGGTACCCTGTTTATCATGGGGTGGCTGTAGCTCAGGTGGTAGAGCAGGTCATCTACTGGTCGGAAGGTTGGTGGTTCGATTCCTGGCTTCCCCTAGTCTGCACGCCAAATATCCTTGGGCAAGATACTAACCCCAAATTGCTCTCCGATGCATCCATCGGAGTATGAATGTTACTTAGAAAGCACTTAGATCAATGTGAATGGGTGAATACACAAGTTGTGTAAAGTGCTTTGTTCTCTTATCTTGAACCGTTCTTCATTTTTATTGTGTCTCATCTGGGAGAAAGAAACTAATTTAGCAATTACTAGTTCTTACCACCTAAGACATATTCTTGGCTACCTCACAGTCACATTTCCCAGCGCTAACACTGAGGCCAAATTGTGTGCTCAGATGAGTAGAAAAGCGCTATATAAGAACCAGTCCATTTACCATTTACCATTGTATTGCACTTAATTAGTAAATTAAGGCAGCAGAAACAGAATGCATATTTATATGTGTCTGTATCCTGGCTTCATAATATGCTGGTATACTAGATGAATATGGGATGTAGTCCACTTTTACAATTAGCGCTGAGTTATTTTTGCAGCGGGAGCTGATCTGCTACATAACTCAGTGGTGCAGGAGGCTATGGAGAAACAGAACTGCACTGGTTATCTGGTGCAAACGTCAATGAAAGCAGACAGGAACCTCAAACTAAATATTTCATGTAATATGCAGCGTGCTCAAAGATGCAGCTATCGTAACAAAATGTGTATCACCGTTCTAATAATCTGTGACTACACTGTGTCTACATATATGTACATGGACGTTACTTGTTGTGTCTGTACTGTGGCCCATCGGATTTAAAATCAAACAGTGACTCTGAGGTTAAAGTACCAGCTGTCAGACATGTTATGTGTCTGCTCTGGATACATCTTGTAGGCATTAGCTGCAGGTGTTCCTGCCAGAAGAAAGAAGCTCCCATTTGTTAGCGTGCACAGATGTTAGAAGGGTGAGAGACTGTGTGTGTGTTTGTGCAGGTGTGTAAAGCCGGTCTCTAAAGGGAAGTGATACAGAGGGAGTGTGGTTTGCACATGCTTGGCACTCGGATGCAGGTCAACAGTTTAAGCTCCAGTTCGTAGCATGTTCTTACATTAAAGGCGCACACACGCGACAGAGATATACGGCACAGCTACAGCCCACCCTCACTGCTATCCCCCTGGGTGGCTGTGCTCCTGCTGCCGGGCATTAAGATGTAGCGTGTGTGCTTTTGTGTGTTGATTCGTCCGCCCTCCAACCAAGGACACAAGTAGAGAAACAGCAGCTGACCTACAAAGCGACAGTGACTGAGCTGTAGCTTGGTCGAGAGGAGACGGTTGTCCACAGTCTGACAGTGTGCTGGGAAATCCCCTTCACAGCACTTTCAAGGGATTTTGGAGCAGCAGCCACAGAGAGGTTTACACACTCAAACACAAAGAGAGAGAGGAGAGGAAGGGAACCACTTTGCTACTCCTTCCTACAGTCGTGCTTATGTGTCCTCTATTCAAAACATCCTAATAAGTTTCTCAGTAGACTGAAAGAGGAGAGTTTTGGAATCTGGAATACTAATTTCCAGCATTCCTCACTCAAGTAGGCATGTTTTGAGCCAAACACACGGAGGATTCAAGTAAATGTAAACAAAAGTAAACAAGAAGTGGCTTAAAAGAAGAAAATGCAGTGCTTCTCTGGTCTGCTCTTGGGTGGTCTGCCTTAACGAACAGCACTAAAAAGCCTTCTCTGTGTGTGCCCATGTGTGTGGGGAATATGGGATGTCTCTGTTTGAATTGAGCGTATACTGCATATGAGTGAATATTTGTTTGTGCGAATGTTTATTTGCCTCGTGTGCTTCCTTTGAGTGCATCCTGTTTGTATCAGTGTGAGCAGTGTGAGCACGCTTCCAGCAAACTGGCTAGAGTGTGGCTTTGTGTTTATGTGTCCTGTTTACCGAGCACATATAAACGTGTGTGTGTGTGTGTGTGTGTGTGTGTGTGTGTGTGTGTGTGTGTGTGTGTGTGTGTGTGTGGAGTAAGTGAGCAAGAGTGTTACCTTCAGCTTGGGTGGCCACTTTGAGCGCTGCAGAGCTCTCGCCCTGGCCGTTGCTATTGTGGGCCACAACCCTGAAGCGATATTTGGTGTCTGGCATGAGGTTCTGGATGGTGACCTGCATCTCCCCTGGACGACTGGTATTCACGACTCGCTCCCTGATAGGGGGGGTGGGGGTGGGTCGCACGCAGACAGGTTACAGTTCAGTAACAGTACACGGAACAGTTAATCATTCTGACCTTAAATTACCCAGAAGGTTTTGTTTAATGCTGGTTTGCAAGAAACAAAGTGAAGTGGCATTTAGAGCGCCTAATATCTTGGTGCCAAACACATGTGCATAATAATGGCATCCAACTTTTTGAAGAAATCCTTATTGAGTTCACTCTTCCTATCAATGAGATAGGGAGTGTCCTCCAAAACTGAATGGCGTTTTTCTTGTTGTATATTTTGTTGTTGTATATTTTATATATTCTTGTATATTTTCTTGTTATTGAGATGCCCAGATATGTAATTTTCTCATAAGTTATTTTAAATGGTAGAGATGCAAGCCACTCACTACTTTCAGATTTGATGGGCAATACTTACTTTTTCCCCAGTTGATCCCGTAACCGCCAAAGGTGCCAAATTTGTCAATAACGGAGAGAGTTGCTGGGATGGAAGTTTGGGGTTTTGTTATGTATAGTAAAATGTCATCAGCATAGAGCAATATAGTATTAGAGGTATATGCTGTGTCATAACCATGTATATCAGCGTGAGTGCGAGTTGTCCGTGCCAGGGGTTCCAGAGCAAGAGCGAACAGTAATGGACTAAGAACACATCCCTGTCGTGTCCCTCTGCTGAGCTTAAACTGAGTGGATAATGTTTGGTTTGTAAGGATTCTGGCTGTGGGATTCTTATAGAGTAATTTTATCCAGGAAATAAAATCTTGTCCCAATTGAAATTTCTCTAAGACAGCAAAGAGATAGGGCCACTCAACATGATCAAATGCCTTTTTGGCATCTAAGCTAAGTACAAGTAGATCCTGTTGCGCCTTAGAGGAGTAAATTATATTAAATAGACATCTTAGATTGTTAACGGCGCTCCTATCTGGTATAAAGCCTGTTTGATCTGAATGTACCAGTTTATCTATTACCATACTGAGTCTATTCGCTAGTATTTTAGCCAGGATTTTTTTTTATCCGAATTTAATAAAGAGATAGGTCTATATGATCCCACTTCCTCCAAGACTACTTTTTTTGGGAGTACAGTAATAACTGCTTCATTCAATGTTGGTGGTAAGGCGCCCACATTGTATGCATGGTTGTACAGTTTAAATAGATATGGAGCAAGTTTGATCTTGAGCTGTTTGTAAAATTCATTCCCTAACCCATCTGGGCCTGGACTCTTACCATTTTCACAATTTTACCATTTTTTAATACACAATAGATTTAGTAATTTCTTTAGTTGTAATCTTGGCATTCAGGATCTTGCGATCCACCTGATCCAACACAGGGAGGTCACATCAGTGTCTTTCTTTTAAATCAATGTGTAAAAGGCTCAATAAGATTTTATATGTATATTATCTTTTGGCCGAGAATTTTTTTTCCTGTATTTCTTGGAACATTGGCTTTGATAATGAAGTTGATTAATATAGGACTTCTTATTCTTAAGAATAAGTGTCATTATTAGTAAGCCTCATTATTTTTTTAATCCATTAGTTGGCATCCATTAACTTTCCAAAAAACCCCAAGCCCTCCATTCTGAAAAACTTTCAATTCAAATGCGTTTTCCATAAAAATAATCCTTTTTGTACCTTAGAGTGGCTGAGATGCCACTTACCCACAGCTACTCTCCCTCTGCATCTGCATGTCCCTCTTCATCACATGCTCTCTTGCTATGTGGAAGGAGTCCCAGTGGCCTTTCCACACTGCCACATCATTCTTTTGTTTATTTATTTATTTATTTTTAAGTGGGAATGGAAAATATAAAATCTGCAGTAACGGGAGCATGTTGGACAGCAGCTTTAAAATAAAACAAAACATCTTGATGGATTAACATTCGGAAGCCTTCATTGCACTAACTTTATCTTCATGCAACTCCTTTACTCTGCTCCATATGCACGTCTGTATCACTGCTCCACACACAAAAACAGAGAGCAGAGGAGAGAAAGAAACTAGAGCAGAAACTGGCATGATTGTTAAATTAATGCTGGCACTGGTCTATAAACTAACCAGCTCACCTGTTGACAGCAGGACCGGGAGACCTAGTTTACAACCTCGCTGATTTATCGGTACACTCCACGTATTTGCAGATTCTGTATATTAAAGGTTTGCTTTTGCGTCCCTGGTTCTAAGTGTAAAACACCGCTGAAAATCCTCTCAGCTTCTTAAATTTTATTCTCAGTCAGTAAATCCTCAGCCTGTGAAGCTGGGAGAAATTTACCACAGAACTATTTGGGGGGGAAAGCGAGCATGGTATTTGAACATTTGTTTTTGGGTTTTTTTTGGTTTATATTTGTTTAAGAAGGAGGTTTTGTTTTAAGTGACTGAACTTCTTGAATCAGATATTTTAGTGGTCTGAGCCTCCTGCATGGAGATGTGTGTACTTGAGCAATGTGCTGATGCCAGCAGTCGTGTGCGTGTATTAGTACCCCCTCCAGGAAAGTGTGCGTTCTACCTGCTCGTGCCCTCCTGGCTGTAGAAAAGGGAGTAGGTCAACTCGTCCCCATGCGGCTCGGCTGGTTGACGCCAGGTCAGCTTGATGAAGCGAGTGGACACCAGCGAAGCCACAACGTCTCGGGGGGCCGAGGGGGTAGGCCCTGCTGGACTGCCTACACCTCTGGAGCCTGGTGTTACATGGTCAGTAGTGTTAGGAGTCAGTGAAGGGGGAGGGAAAGAGGGCAGGGCTACGACTTTGGGTTGGGAGGGGGTAGGGATGGTGGGATGAGAGCAAGGGAGACCGGGAGGGAGACAGCCGTAGCATGTCGGGGTCGGGTGGGAGAAATATTGTGCAGAGGTGCCCAAAAGGAGCAGGTTGAGGAGAGGAGTTGAAATGGAAATGACAGTGGAACGAAAGAAAGGGAGGAAACAAAAAAAAGAAAAAACAAAATAACAACAACGTAACAAAAAAAAAAGACTCTTGGTGTGACAAGGAACCACAATACAACACTTCTACTACACTCACAAAGCTGACAAAGAGGGAGGGACTACACATGCAGATCTACACACACCTGTCTAATGCAAGGGCAGTGGGAGCAGAACATAGCGTCACACACTTAACGTTCACCATCAGTGGCTTTCCTGCCAATCATTGGCATTAAAATGAATGATTGGTCTGCATTTCTGCAAGGAGAGACACTTTGTCGTGACAGGGACAAAGTCATCTCGTGGCCTGTTACACAGGAAAACCGTCTGACTTTTATTTTACAGTAAAATACGGACTAACCCAACCCCCCCTCTCACTTTAGCTTCTCATAACTAACGATGTTGCTGAAGCACTTCTGTCATCGCATTCCACAGCCAAGCCACAGAAATGTTTGTGATTTCATTTCGAGTGCGTGTGTGTTTTTCTTATTTCCTCCTCCTCCTTTTTGGAGGAACAATCTGCGGTCGGACCTCGTGAGATCTGCTTTCCACTTGCCTGGCAAGCAGGCGAAACAAAACCATACGGAAAGAATGTTAGTCCGTATGACATTTCCATTTGTTTGCAGGTCGGGGGGAAACGGACTGGAGGACAAGGCTGAAAATATAGAAAAGGCGAATGGAAAGTGCTGCGCTCAAACGGTGTGTTATTACCGGCGAAATTGCGATGGAATGGAAAGCGGCTGCTGGCATATTTATCTGTCACAGCATGTGGACTAACCGCTAATTTGGCTTTCAGAATTTGTTTACGTATCAAAGAGTTCACTGACTTCTGTGATTATATAAAAGCCGACATCTGATATAGAAGATTCTGACCCACCCCCAAAGAAAAATGACATTGTCTGTATACACTTTCTGTATATAAACACTCAAGAAACTTTAACTTAAACTCCGTATTTATGGGCTCTGTGTATACCGAGTATTGCTCTGAAGAACTGCTGTTGAATTTGTAGCATGCTCCAGTACTTTGGATTGTCAGGCTCAATTTTAGCTTGTTTACATCTACACTCAATAAAAAATAAAAAAAAAGGTACTGTTGCCCAAATTTGGATATCTGTCTATGAAATCCAAACTCTCGTTAAAGTCACAGACATCAGCACGACACCTTGTGTAGGATATGTGGAGGGCCGCTTTTTTTTTTTTTTTTTTTTTAAATTCATTCTCATCTGGAAAGATGGATTTAGGTCAGCTCAGTGATGAGGCATTGCCTTACCCTACAAAAATCCAGTATTGTTTGAGCTCTAGTGGCCAGCCAAAACTATTTTACACCATTTAGAAAAACACTGGCTGCCTTTTCCCTGCGATTAGGGTTCTTGTTCTAAAAGTGGTGAAGAAAACCCCCCCACAAAACAACCCAGCCGTCTCTCAATCTTCACCAAGTAAAGGTAATGACAGCCTCAAACAAGCTTAAAGCTGGAAGTCAGCACTTCAGCCTCAACGCAACTGTTTCATTTCAAATCCTGTTTGCTGGAGTAGTGCCAGCAACAATGAAAAACACATTATCATCCTAATACTTTCTGACTGCAGTGTAAATTACCAGATGCTGAATAATTATCCCCATTTATAAAGCGTCTCGCACACGCACAAGCATCAGAATTACCGCCACCTAACTCGAACCAGGTTCACCGAATCACCAAAGGCTCAGTTTCTTAATAGGGAAGCGCTTCCTGAATTCCAAAAATCTGAACGCGGTAGAATACAATCCAGAAACACAGCGCAAGTAGGAACTCCCGGCAAATACTGTGAATGGAACGACTCATTGTTGACATATTTCAAAAAGTTTTAACCTCAGTATATTCTATCAACAATATACAATTCAGCTGGAAGACGAGATAAAGACAACATCCACAGGAAATTAGTAATTCCGCTTCCAGATTCAGGTTGTATAAAAAAAAGTCCTGCAGGCAATAATCTATGAGTCCCTTGAGTCTGTAGAATTAATTTATTGAGATGAATACAATGGAATTAACAATTTAGAGATTTTAGTGTGCATACTAATTTTGCCATATCTTCAGGAAAGAAGGATTAAAAGCCAGAGGAAGCTTGGAAGGCAAAAGATATGCTACTCTTTCATAGTAACCAGAAGGGCCCTGCTTGATAACCTCACGCTGTGCTCCAGCTCACATATTAAATATGAAATATTACTATTATTCCAACACACATATGGTTATATAGCAATGAAATATGCCTTTAAAGGCCTTCTCCTTTCCCTCAAATGATAACTGTTTGAAAGAACTTCAAAAGCACAAAGTCGGACAGCAACATTTGCTTCACATTAGTCAGTTTTGCTTTGAACCCTGTTGAGCCAGAAGAATAAGTCAGAGAATATGAGTTGAGCTTTAAGAAAGGCATATCTGGACCTTATTTTATTTCTTTTCTTTTTTTAAAACTCAACTTTATTAACCTTAATTAGTTGTTGGCTGGTTGTTGATGTCTGCAGAAAAAGAGAAAAACAGGCTTTTAATAGGTCTAAGATTGTCTCCTAAGATGACACAGGAAACAGGTCACTGCCTTTGCACTCTGCTCAACGCCATAATTCTTTTAGCGAGCGAATTTGTCCATCAGTACTCTTGCCCAGTGTGAACTTCGAGGTTATCTCACTTTGAAGCCCAAACAGAATCAAGACCACCTCACAGATCAGACAAGGGCGAGGAAATAAAATCATTACGAGCGGCTTCCATCTTCATACACCGTGTCCGCCGTAGGTAATTGACATGCTGGGCAGTTTTCGGTGTCCTTCTGACAATCTCTCTTGTACATGTGTGCCTGGGATTGTTACAGTAAGAAGGTGTCAGCCTCCCACTGCTATTGCCGAGCTCTATTCATAGCTGATTAATAGTGTCATTAGTCTTTGTGCCAGAGGTAATGAATTACTGGCATTAAGGCTTAACGAGGAAGGTTACTTTAGATCTGCATAATAATCTGGGTAACCCAGGCAAAAAAACCCAACTGGGACAAAGACATGCATAACAGGTCGTCTTAGCGTTCAATCGAAGCAAAACACGTTTCAGAAATAAAGAAATAATTGGAGCGGTGTGAAAGTTCTGACTAAAGGCTCATAACTTTTATCTTGTGCTGCCAACATCATAATCCCTGTGAGCGTCGCTGGGCAAAGCTGCATTTCCATCAAACTGGTCCGAGTTCACCGATAAGAGAGCCAGCCTAACTCACCGGCTCAGCCTTACACACCTCTACCGAGAGAACGGAAACCTAATGAATGTCTGCAGGAAGCACACACAGCACTGTAACTACAGATAGCCTTTTCAGAAGGAATTCAGCAAGCCACGCCAGGCTCTTGCAAAATGGATTTTCTCAGGCCTGGTTTCCATGTCTAATGTAGTTCAGTAATGACAACGGCGTAAGAGACTGATGTAGCACAGTGCTAATGGTCCATTACTGAGTCACTACTTTCATCTGGCCTAGAAAAGAAGAACAATGTACTCAAAAAGCATAGTCGAGAGTCTTCAGAACAGCATCACAAAGAAGACAGTCAATTAAAACTGCCAGTCAGCAGTTCCATATCACCCTCCTCCCCCCTTCTCTCTCTCTCTCCCTTCATGTCCCGTCCCTATCTACACTACACTGCCATTTTCAATAAAGAAATGAAAGCCAAAGTAAATAAAAATGACAGCCTTTGTCATGTTTTATGCAAACACGGAGTAGTCGCATTATGATAAAACCAAACAGCCTATCTGTAGGCCTGAAGGTTATTACAAAGAACTAAAAGAAATTTCCGCTGAACAAAGACAAAAACAATCCGTGGAGACATTAATTCTCTGAAATGTAAAAGGAACTGTAAGTACGAACAGAGCAACTGCAAACTGGATCACTCTTATTGGTTCTCTAGTAAATGTAGCCAAAAAAAAAAAAAAAGAAGAAGAAGAAGAATCGTTTTTCTTTCCTGGTGACAACTGTGGCCGTTTTTTGTTTTAAATAAATTCTGCTCTCCCTTCACTCTCTTTAAAGAAAAGACAGGAAAGATGAGCAAGCCTGACAGCTCATGACATTTGAGCAGCTCCTTAACGCACCGACAAAGGAAAGAGTCAGAAGGAGAAGACAAATGTTTCAAGAGAGACGTGAGAGGGGAGGAGGGAAATGAGCGAGAGTGAGGAAAAGTCTGACCAAGCATTCTTTTTTTGGAGTCCCCTCAGTTCCTTTCAATTACCCTGTCGACAACAATAACAAACTCCATTTTTAAAAAAAGATTTTCTTGCTTTACAAGCAATACAGCAATAAATGAAAACCAATGACACAAACAATAAAAATACGAGACACCCATCAGCGAAGAAAAAAAATAAAAGAGAGAAAATAATATCAAGCCAGCCTGCCCACTACAGGGACACCCCTAGTTAGGAATATAATCTTTGTCTTGGGACCTTTCTTGCACTTGTATCCTGACACCTTATCACTAGCCAAGGGGGACGTGACAGAGATTCAGTATTGGATTGCTGAAGGGTGGAGTGTATTGGTAACTGCACGCATTCCCCTCTAATCAGAAACAGTCGAGATTAAAGCGTAGCTCGAATCTCAGGAAAAAGACTGACTCACTGACATAATTCAGAAATGAAAAGAAAAAGTCTCAAACTTATTCTGTTAAAAAAAAATCTCAAACGGCATCGCCTCCACATTCCTCTCCCTTTTTCTCCACCGCTTTCTAGGGCATGTTCACTCCCATCCAGCACTTTTCCCAGGAAATAAAGAAGTCTCACCAATTAAAAGATATATATACCAATCTCAAAAAACATATGCACATGTGTACAGAGGGGACACATCAAAGTCAGGCATATAAGAAAGGCATGACGCTAACAGGTCAGTACTGTCGTGGATGTGTCGAGAGTCAAAAATGGGACTTTCAAACATTTGGCATGACTGGCAGCTGTTACTGCTGCAAACATGAACAACATGAGAAGTTCGAGGCCCAAAATTATGAACCCTCCCCCCCTTAAAAAAATAGCCTCGATAAGTGGAGAGAACACAGACCATGAGTGCTGTTTTGAAGCATTTGCAGTGGGTCGCAGATGTATTTACGTCTCTGCTTTCTACCCAAACGCTCCTGTGGTGCAGGAGTGGGATGCGACAGGACCCATCTGACAGATCCATGGGACACCTGGATGCCCTGTGGTGATGTACTAAATGCTTTAATAGGACAGAGGCATTTGGTCTCTTTATCAGGCGGCTGAAACCTCGGAAGGGCTTCTGTTTGTTTCCAGTTTATCAACTGGAAAATCTGCCTCTTTGAAACCCTGCAGCGATTTCCTTTTTAAATGGCAACGTTTGTTCCAATTTTGCATTTATCTCACTTTTCTCGTCCCGAGTCAACATTGTGCAGAGTCCCTGCAGGTTTTTCGCAAACATGTAGGAGATATCCTATGAGGCACGCTTTTGGATGGTATGCCTGTGTTTGCATCCCCTCTTGGCCTTCTGGTGCACTAACAATTTAGATTTTAAACAAAGTAGAGTGACAATCCCCGCTCGAGAGTGTGGAAGGCTAAATACTCTCCACCCTACAGAGACAGACACACCCAGAGGGTCCTACAACATCTAAGAAAACAAACGCCGCTATTTGGAAATGATGGCTGTAATTGACTGGGGGCAGGTATATCGATGAGTAGTCACTCGCTGTGTGCATACAACACACGTTCATTGAGTCACTGGTGAGTTAATCTGGGTGTGATTGCTTTGCCCCCCTGAACGCCTCGCTTTAGCACACACTCACAGAAACATGAAGGAACACGAGGCTAAAATCTGCTCGCCCAGACTCCGCATGCAACTGAAGACGTGCAGCTATGGTATACAGCACAACACTCCACCTTCCACGCTTCAAATCTGCGTCACATGTATCGCGTGCGCCACATGCTGGATGAGAGCGGGGACGAGAGGTCTCCTGGGCTCGCCTTTCAAGCAGATCAAAAACAGCCAGGGATGCCGCCGCGGATCTCCAGAGCATTTCACCACCGATGCCCACGACGGAAAACGGGCTTTCTTTCTGCACTGCGCGCCTTTGTTTTTTATTACCTCTGAGGTACACAAACACAATACAACCTCTCCGAGGGAGCAGAGAGAGCCCTGGAATAAAGTAATTGATTTCCAGGAAAGCTCTACGTTATAGCTCGTTTGTGTGTGTGTATACACAGCAGCAGCAGCATTTCATGTATAAAGCGAGTAGAGCTGAACAACCAAAGAAAGGCCTGAAAAGGTCAAATGGGATGTTGGGAGAAGTGAGAGCAGCTGCACCCCCCTTCTTTGGAGATTCACTAACAAACAGGCCCGCTAATCAGACTCCCACCAATAAAGACGCCTCCCTCGGACAGGCTCAGCAAGAAGCAGCTATGCACTTACGCTAGTGAGCAGTGGGGTGTCCATAACCCACTGTGACGTTACTCACTATTCTACTTTTAGCTTATGGAAACTGGGAGGGTCAGCTGAGTGAGGAGGTTGGGGGGGCTGTGGAGGCTAACAGGAAAAATACGAGCTCCGGCTTTGGTGGCGCCGCTCACAGAGGTCAGCCGCCTGCCGCTAAAGGAAGGGTGTGAAGGGAAAGTGATGTTTTCGTCTCATTCGGTACTTTCAATTACTGCACCCAGAGGACCGGCCACGTCCAAAAACATCAGATCGGCATCCTGGATGAGTGTGTGTTGGAGGTGGACGGTGTTATATTGTAGATAAGGGCAGGTGTTGGTGAAAACCAGCCCTCACGCGTGCAGTCGAGCCTAAAGCTGGCTTCGATAACAAGACTGACCTTCAAAAAAACCCCAAACAAAACCTGAGCTGACGCAAGTACACTGAAAGCTATTTTAATCCCTTTTTTTTTTACTTTCTCGTGCAAAACAAGAGGAAAATAGGCACCCATAACATTCTGCAGTTAGCACTGAGGCGTCAGAGCATTTATAAATGAGGCAAAGTTTTCACCACGCTTGAGTAAATACAACCCATAGAAAAGTTCAGCCTGTGCTGAGAGAGCCCCAGCCTGTAAATACACACACGCGTGCCGAACGCCATCCCTGAGAGACACAACCACAACACAAACACTTACTTTGCCATCAGCACCCGCACAAACAGCAATTTGGTGGAGGCTGATTTCAGCTCTTCACAATCAATTTAGGTAACAATCCCTCTGATCAGCTTCCTACAGCCTCCGGTGGGGAAACGCATTCACTAATCACTATCACTAACGTGGTGTGCGTCTGTGTGTGCCAAAACAGATTTTGTGCGCTCGTGTATGTGTGTGTGTTTGTGTTTATGCGCGTGTTTTTCAGTTTAGGACACTGTGTGCACATTTAAAGACTTTGATTTTGAATTTGAATTTCAATGCACCTCGCTATGAGGCAGAATTTAGAAATTTACATAATATTAATATTCTCTGTCCCTTAATTTGTTTTGAGATTGCTTTTCCATAATCGCAAGAATTTATAAATAAAACTACAACACCGTTAATAAAACAACAATATTATCATATTTGCTTAATCGACCATAACGCACCAGTAACACTGTGTGTAACGATAAGGTACTTCTAAAGCACATGCAGCGTCTAAGCAGCAGCTACATGTGCTGCATGTTAAATTCGGCTGGTGGAAAACAGGTAAATTTGGTGTTTACTGATGTTTTCACGTGGGAAAAGAACTAGTTTTCTTCCCCACCCCCTCTTTTCCCGAGGCAATTTCATCCTCCAGATACACTTTATTAGCTTATGCTTTGTGGCAACAACAGTCTCCTTATTTAGGCTTCTTATCTCTGTTTCTGCTGAATCGCAATACAGGCTCTTCATCATAATAGGATGTTTGCTTTGTGCAAATTTGTCCACATTTGTGCACAAAACAGCAGCCTCAAATATTACCACACAGTTGAATCAACGACCGACAGTACAAATTTCATGAAGCGCCAACAAACGAAGCTTGTGCGTCTTGTAGGAACAAAAGGAAGTCGAGGAAAAGCAAGTTGGAGTAGTGATCAGAGGCTAGGTTTAATAAACTGCTATAAAGGAGTCTATGTGGATCAGTCGGTAAAACATATTTAGTTTGCGCCTGTGGCCATACGGTGAGGCCGGGAGCGACCGTTTGTGTACATGCATGTACATCCCGGCATTACATGATATGCTCAGCAGTCACACTTTCACACCGGTGCCTGCTGTTCAGACTGCACTTACGATGCAGGCCGTGCCAACTGAAAACACAGCGCATCGCTCTGCGCCGAGCTGACACATTCACATGCTCACAGTGTTGCACGTTCGCTCCTGCTGGCCTGGCCGTGACCCTGCTAGCAGATGATGGAGCACACCGTATTCCCTGAAGTAGGCCCGAGCTTTTATTCAGTGCTGCTGGAGTCTGGCTGGAGGGAAGGGTCTTTTAGCAGCCTATTCTCACTCCTTGATTTGAACAGGGAATAAGGGTGGTGCTCCGGTGCCGATGTAGTGGAAGGATCGTCCGCCTGTGGCTTCGGTGTTACAAATGTGTTTAAGGGGAGGGTTTTTTCCCCCTCCCCTGCTGTGCCTCCTCAAACTCGACATTTGTAGTTTAATCATAATGTGTTTACGTTCTATATTACATTAGTTTTCTTCCTTTGCTACTAGCGCGAGCTGTTACTGCAGTGCACTACACTGCCAGCAGTATTGGTACATTAGGGACCTCCTTTTTTTTTATGCATTGCTTGTCATCTTTCTCTCAATTCAATATACATTCAAGTACCTCTCAATTTGTATTAGACAACAATGCAGCTTCAGCATCAAGAGATTTGTGCATAAAACCCTTCCTGCGTGCACATCTGTACAACAACGGATCTAGGCTGCTGTGTTCCTCTCCATCTCTCATGTGCATCAGTGCTCTGTGAGGAAACAATAACTCCTTATGCTAAAATGCTACAGCCTCAATAACACGAGAGTTTGCTTGTGTTACAAACTGCTGCAAAAATCAACTTCTCTCAGAGCTCTTTAGAACATGAGGTGGAAGAATTTGGGGCATTCTCTGTTTTCTGTTGTTCGCACAGTAAACAGCATTGCCTCTGGCTACTAAGTCTGTCCTAAACAGCTTTCTTTGACTATTCTGTGCTTAGTATACACTCAGCAGAGTCTAACAACTTTGCTTTATGGATATGTTTTTTTTTTGTGCTGCAGTTGTTTAATGTCAACGATGTTCTTATTAACATTAAAACAATTAAAGTTTGATTTATGGTTTGTTTTGTTTTCCAAAGGGAGAAGGTGTTGGAGGCATTTTCTGTTCTCCACTGTTACACATTCAGTTCATCGCTGTATAAAATTGGGGAGAGATGGGTAAATATCTCCCGTGGAGTCTACGGATGCATCCTGGGGTGGCGGATGAGCTGAAACAGCTGGGAGCTGTGCACATCTGGCGCAGTAGCGCTGACATGTCAGAGGGAGATTCTGGAAATTCTGCACCTTTAATTCAGACTGCGTTTTCAGTATTTGACATGAGGAGAGTGAGGCATGGCGCGAGCCTCCATGACGCCATAGTGCAGCTCCAGCTCCCTGCCTGAGCTAGCCTGCAGGTTTAGTTAGACAGAAAGGCTCACGTTAGTCCCAATTTGTTTAGAAGCAGCGTTAAACTTCCACTTCCTTTCAAATGATGCAAACTGACTTTTTTTTAAGGACTAAGCATCCTTGCCTCATTAAAAAAGGATGAGACTCACCAACAGCTCTACAAATGTCTCTTTACAGAGAACCCTCCTCCCTAACTGATATTTACTAATGAAGCTGCAGTGAGAATGACTCTATATCTGCTCAGATATCTCATTGGGCCCTTCATGTAGCCATCATCACTGCAACTTAGGGGACACCCCCACATGTCAGCGTAGCATGACAACAAGTCTGTTGCCTGCACTCATAAGTACAGAGTGATGGAGGGAGAGGAAGCTCAGGGGACACAGCGAGCACTCAGGCATCGATGACGCATCGCCATCTCTCAGTGGGGGTCTGCTACCCCTGATCAGAGGGGAGGCAGGACTCTTCTGTTGGCTGCCACAGGTCTACGGCAGGGGGAGGGGAGACTAATGGCTGCAGTGTCAGATAAAGGATGAAGGTGAAGGAAACGCTGAAAGGAACCAAGGCCTGTTTAAGCCCTGAATTTAACAAAAGCTTGAATAAACACATTTGCATCAGGAATAGAGTGTCATCCTCCTTTCATCATAACACGACCTGAAACACGGCTAGGAGTGCTAGCCTACAGGAGAAAGGATGTAAAATTCATGGAGCCATGTTGCACAGCACTGAACAGCGACTGATGTTTTCAAACTGTGTAACCTGAAGTGTGTGACTGTGTAAACCCGTCCTCCCCCTTTCATTTGTATGAAATTCACTTGTAACAGTTGCACCTCAAACAAGATGAGCTCTCAGAGCTTGGTGCATCCAAACAGGCTTTCAGGCTCTCCAGTGAAGTACTTGATTTGGTCACTAGGAGGCAAAATGTCAAAACATTATTCATGTGAGCTGAGGGGAACAGAGGAGGGACAGAGAAAAGTCATGAAAGAGTATTTCGAGATTGAAGCCAGCAGGGCATGTGGAAGGATCAAATGTGAGTATTCGCATGCAAATGGGGGCGCAGCTCGAATTTATGCAAACTTCAAAACAAGCAAAAAGATATGAACTGAAGGGCAAACAGCAGAGGAGAGCATCTACTTCTTTTGTTTGCTAGCGCTGAGTGTGGATCTCGCTGCATTTTACACATGAAGTTGCCATTTTTGACAAGTGGGGATCTACTTAGATAAGCTAAAGATCCCAATCTGCAAAAAGCAAACAAACAAAAAACCCTAAATGTCTCTTTCATCCACAAATCTAATTCAAAACTTGAAAATAAAATATACGGTCCTCCCTGCATCGGCGAAAACTACACAAAAAGCAACTACATTGTGAAACTTGGACTAGTTTAAACTTCAATCACAGTCTTTTTGTATGGTACGCGCAAAGATGGCAATCGCATAAACAACTGCTTTGTCTAGGAATTCTACTTCAAAGTTAAAAACACCAAAAAAACATGAGCCATTTCCCCTCCCAGCTCTAAGTGCCACCCACTGCAGTTATCGCACATCAACACTCAACTCATAAACTAATAATGTGTTTGAAAAGGGCTGGAAACTGTCAATAGATGGTTTGAGGTGATAATTCCTCAAAGAGCACATCCTCTGCAGCTGACCAGTCGCTCCCCGTGCGACAGTAAGATATAATTGTGGACGGCAAATATCAAAAATGCCAGGATAGAGTCATCACGCAATCATTAGTGGATGTATTTTTATAATTTGTGAGGAAAGCACGGGCCAGTCTGCCGGAGATTTGATAAAACCCTCAGCACTCGTTGACTCACACACTTAGTGAGAACATTTTGTGATTAGACCAGTCATTTCTTATCTAGTTACTGTACATGTGATCTGGATTTAATGTAATAAACCTCAGGAAACTTGCAATTAGGAGGGGGTGGGAGAAAACAAACAACAACACTGGTACACGTATGCAGACTTGTTAATTATTTTGTGAGGATGTAGTTTGTGAGGAGGCAAACAATTTAGCCGTGGCTTCATTTTCGCTGACAGTGCGTAATGACTCTGACGAGCACAGCTACTTAGAGCTTCCAGCGCCTCCAGAAAACAACAAGTCTGAATGTGGCAGCTTTACAAGGGACATTAAGAGCCACTTACTCAGACTGCATTACTCCGTGCAATTAGGTCCCCCCGAGTTCCATTTTTGGTATTTCAGCTCCAGTTGAACCACATCTGTTTGCAACTAGTTGACCTATATTGCACACGACTGTGGAATGTCCACAAAATTGGTTTAGGACTGCAGGCTGAGGTCCCTATTTTTGACCAAACCTCTGCAACTTTCAAAGATTTTACCTAGCAAGGTAAAAATCTGATTGTGGCGTGGGTGTGGTCTCTGGCCAGCTGCAGAGGAGGGGTGACACAGTGAGCTCCCGGGGCGGCGCAGGGGCGGGGTCGACAGGTGTGCTGGGTCCTGACATTGATTGTGTGTCTTTTTATGTTGACAGTGACAGTCGGAGGGGGAGTGGACGTGACAGCACAAAGAGAGCGGGAGTGGCTGTGAATGAGCACACATCTCCGAATAAAAGTTTTGCTGTCAAAATAATCGCTCCAGCGTATGTTTATTGGGTCGAACGCTACACTGATTAAAACACTTCTCTTTGTTTATGCAGCATGCCCACAAACCCGCTCGCTGTAAACTACTAGAGCCAGCTGTATCGATGTGGAGGACGAATCACTATAAATAACTGCCAAAATGCTATACATATGCTAACAGCTGACATTTTTCCATTCCAAACACCCACGAGTGGCAGCCATCAGTGGAGCTAGATTTAACTGCAGCTGGCAGTGTCAAGACGCAAAGATTATGGCCACTAATGAATATTAGCCAACTTGCAGCCGCTGGGTATTTAGATGCAGTTCACCCCATTGATTTCCCTGTTGGGTGAAGACAACTTTATCCCTGTGGCAAGTCCCTGGCTTATCTCGCCGACTGCAAGGCAGCCGGCAGACAGGGTGTTTTCCTGGCCGCGTTTCAGGATGATTCAAGCCTGGCAGGTGCGAGCGGGAATACCTGACTGCGGTAAACACAAAGGGGCAGCACGGAGCAGAAGGAGATGTCCAGCTGTGAAGGGGCAGCCATATAAGGGGACTATATTGAGTACAGCACAATTACCACAAAGCTCACTGTGTTGGATTATCACAGAGAGCAGGTGGCTGTGAAAGACAGTGAGAGGAAGGCCTCGAGAAAAAGGTGACAGATGGGTGTGGAAGAGTAGGCCTGCACACGCCGCAGCTCAGGAGGAGAGAGAGGAGACACCGAGGAGAAAGACTTTACTTGAGTCTACTGAGATTCATTCATCAGAGCCGTCACCGCGAAACACAAATAGGTGCAGAAAATGAGATGATTTTAAACACATTGCCATTGATTAACCATTTGCAGGCACAGATTGCACCTTTGAGAGGGGAAATTACTTTGATACAGTGTTTGTGGATGCGTCTATACATGCGCAAAATGTCAACGATTTGCAGAATAAAAATGAACAGTACCATGGAGACTCTGTTATTTCCTGCATACATCAGATGAGAGTCGGGATAATAACCTGATGAATAATCAGGGAGCTGGAAAGCTTTCTTGGGGTAAGTGTGTCTGGATTAGCATTACTGTGACCAAGACAGATGTACGCAATCAGAACGGTAACAAAAGGAAAAGACTCCCTGTGATATTTATGGATTAAACAGAGATTAATTTCTTCAAAGCCGTGCTCAGGGCGGACCTCATGTACAAGGCCAGCTGCCTCTGTAATTCATCCCATTTATCTTCAAGTCAAAAAAAAGAAAGAAAAGATAAAAAGACTTGAGGCCATGTAAAGTAGGCAGACCCTTATCAATGGTGTCAAACACAAATACACAATGAGCTGCAGGTCATCATTATTTCTGACTTAATGTCCTCCAGTCGGCGGGGATGACACAGCTGGAGGTGCCACCGGTTGGACACTGCTATGCTAATTCATTAGCCACCTGCTTCGAGTAAGTGGGGGGGGGGGGGGGGTGTTCACGCTTGATTAAATTTTCGCCATCTTCCTCGAGAGAAAGGGACGCTACGAATCAGCAGTAAAGCAACGATTACAATGTAAAGGCTACGCGCACAACTTCTGATCTCTGCTGTATTAGGGTTTGTTTTCGCCTTCACTGCCCCCGTCGCTTTATTGTCTCTCATTTTCCACCTCGTTTTATTTAGATTACGCCACTCAGAGAAAATGCGCCTCGTTTATGGTCTTGAAGTTGTCGTTGTTTTCGAGGACTGTGGCGAGGTTTTCACTAGCCCCGTGGGTTAGACTATGATTATTATGACCGTGCAAATGACGGCAAATTTAAGCTGTATTACATTTTCTCTAAAGATCAGAGGGAATGAAACAAAACTACCTCAAGAACTGGGATGTTAACTTTTTTTCCCTCTGCATTAGCTTCTATTTTTGGAGGCACTTTTCAGCAATTGTAGCCACTGTCCTTAAGTGTCTGCTTTAGTTGCTGCCCTGCACTCTAAAGCTCCCGGGACTTCATGTTTGAAGCTCGTCTTTGGCTTTAAAGTGAGAGACTATGTTGCAGCTTCTCACTTTATACAGCATGTGGAGCTTAGGTTTACCTAAAGCACCTTACATGTCCAAAGACAAAATATCCACAGCCTTGTAAAGGGCTCGGGTCAAGCAGCGAGGCATTTCTGTGACGCTAGATGTGGAATGGACTGATATATATGGTCAGATATACTTCTGTTCCCTTTGAGCCACCTCTGGTATAACAAGTTCCCAGTGGTATTATTTCTCTGTTTCCTTCACTCTTCACACTTTCACAGATGTGCACAGCTGTGAGAATTCAGAAAACTGTACAGACAACAGAAAACCCCAACTTTACAGCTCACGTTTTTCAAGCCTTTGCTGAAAGGGTGTTTTTGAAGAGATTATTTCTTTCATTGCTCTCTCTAAAAAAATTTAAAAAATTTAAAAAATCCAGACATGAGCTGGAACTTTAATAAACTACCTGTACCTAATGCTGTACTTCATTAGGGATACTAAAGCAGTTACAGGGAAAACAAGTCCAGCTCCAATGGCTATGATTCATACGGAGGTTTAGCTGTTGAAGGATAAGAAATAAACACAAGAATCACTGTGTCCGAACGCCACTGATGTTTCCAAATCTAGCCTGCCAGAGCAAAACCGATCAGACACGGTGAATTTCATTGCTTTCATTGAGTCATTGCTGCCTTTGATTGTTTTGTTGTTAAAAAAATCTCATCAATTCACAGCTTTTGTGTTTATTTCCAATTGATTTTATCTGCTTGAGGAAAATATCTTATTTGCACACTAGCAGCAGGTCTGGCATACCTGGATCCAGGATGATAAGCTGGGCGCTGGACTGGATGTTGCCCGCATCGTTTTCTGCCAGGCACTGGTAGAAGCCCTCGTCTGACTTGACCAGACCCAAAATCTGCAGGTTGTGGTCCTCCTACAAAGCAGGAAGGGAAAAAAAAGAAGAAGAGGGAATTGGAATAATAAAGATACACAGGTATTAATGCAAGCAGCAGTTCTAATCAATTTCCTACTCTTTCTCGTGACACTCCGATGATGTAAATTCTCGCAATGTCTTCTGGTGAAGGAAAGGTTGGAAGGAGAAAAAAAAAAAGGCAGCACATCAGCACCGAATGAACTTACAATTATTTTGAAGTAATCGCTGGGAATGACGGCGTCTCCATTCTTGACCCATTTGACCGTGGGAGCCGGTGATCCCGACACGTCGCACTCAAAGATGATGTCCATGGACTCGTGGGCATAAATGTTGGCCGGCCGCTTCACGAACTGCGGGGGAACTGTGGAGTCCACACGAAAAAAGGAAAACTTACATTTAATGATTGAACCTTTTCTTTGTGAAATCTGTCAAAACTAACAAGGAACGTTAAACGTCGCTGCAAATGGCGTTTGCTGGAAAAGGAACAAGATGAAATTATTTCATGCTTCCTCTTAAACTCTCAGCCAAGAGAGAGTAGAAACAGTAAACAGCGTCATCCAGCAACAAGCTAATTATTTTCTGCACGGTTCACACAATTTTTACAGATGGCAACACTTAAGAGTTGTTGTTTTTTTTCTAATTTATTCAGGAATGGTTGAAAGGCAGCTACTTTGGTACTAGCGCAGTACTGTCAGCACACTACTCCGGCTAAGCTGATCTCCCCTAGTCCTGCTAATGAGGGCCAGAGAGGAGTTATTTGATCTGCTGGGGCGATACAGTGCCTCATCAATCTGTCCTGGAACAAGGTCACCAGGAGCACAGGGCCCGG
Source organism: Neolamprologus multifasciatus (assembly GCF_963576455.1). NCBI lineage: Eukaryota > Metazoa > Chordata > Actinopteri > Cichliformes > Cichlidae > Neolamprologus > Neolamprologus multifasciatus. The sequence continues at coordinate 10,342,510 of NC_140439.1, forward strand.
GCCTCGTCCCCTCTCTATAATTGGACTGTACGTGTTGTGAGAAGAGAAGAGGGCAAGACGGACTATGTGTGCACGTGCGTGTACGCTGCAGCTACACCCGTGCGTCCTCTGATAAGCATCGACCTCGTTGACCACAATTTAAATGACTGTATTGTTATTGTGTGGCTGCGTGTCATGATTTGCCATCAGCCTCCTGGGCGCGGTGATGGCTGGTTATTAGCATCTACTTTGCGACTATTCACAGGAGCTGATTGGATATTAGTTGCAGTGGGCGGATAAGGTCCTTTCTTTTTGGTCTTTTTTTTGGGCTTTAGTCAGCAGCAGGCTGTGAGGTCAAATCTTCATCTGCTTGATGTAACACGGGCTAATTTACTGTAACACACAAGTTAACAGATTAGCCTTCATACTGCTGGGGAAAGCATTTAGCGCTAGAAAGGCTCTTCGTTCAAGACTCTTTGTAATTAAAACCAGAAAGTCAAAAAGAAAAAGAAAACCACACATTTCTTTAACAATAACGGCCTCATTGGAGCGCTGGAGCTACCGGACACATTGGGTTCCTTGTCGACTTTGTATTTCCCTGACCTTGAAATGCACTTTGCCCATCTGTTTGCTATTTCCATGCTCTACACACAGCACATGGAGCAAAGGAGGGGAGAGAAAGGGAGAGCGAGAGAGACAACTCGACAGAAGCTGCACACGAAGCCATGGCTATCTAAAAAAACAGAGCCAAAAGACGCGCATGTCCGCCTTTCCTGCCTCCTTACCTTGTCTGGTACAATGCTGCTTTTATCCTCCTTAACTACATAAACTGATGCAGAATTATTACATCTGCCAAACATTTGAAGTTTCATTGATTTTCTTTCTTTAAACACATTTCTGCATCCCTCTCATTCATGTGAGCAGCGTATACTTCTAAGGTCAAAACAAAAATCGAGCTAAATGCTACTTTGGTAACAAACTCTGTTCAATGTTCGCATCACGTGGCCTTTAAAATGCTCATGGCCTCAAGCGATTTTTCAACTGCAACAACTTCACGCGTGACACTTGGAGAATAAACCCTCCAGTTTAAGATGTGCAGTATTACCTCAAGTTCACCAATTAAACACGGTGTGGAGTTTCTTTTCCAGGTTGATGCTGAAAAATATTTTAAAAACAAACGAAAAAGTGCTCTGTTGTAGGCTGGTGGAGTATGAGCTCGGGTCAAACACAAAACAAGCACACAGAGCCACAGAATACTGAAACCTTCCTTCTGCTTTCTTAATGAGCATCTCGGTTTTCCGCGGGCCTCTGAGGTTATTACTGACGACTGACACGAGAATAGAAATGAGGACGGCGATGCTTCTAGACTCGATCAGTTTTTGACTGGCAAGACAGCCACATCATCCCGATCTCTGTGTGTCTGCGTGTGCACAAGAGTGTATCCACCTGTGTGTGTGTGTTTGCGTGTGTTCCCTGCAGGGAGGCGTGTGAGCTGTGAATAATGTGCTTCACAGTGTGGTGTCCCCTGGATATTTGCCTCTAGTATGTGCGCAGCACAGTCAGGTGGAATCCTTGGTTTGCTTTGGTGTGTCGGGGACACACGAGGCTGAGACACCACCGAGTCAGTGTGAGTCTGTGTTTGCGTGGAAGGCTGAATAATGTTTGGATAGGAATTTTTAAACATGCCAGGATACTTGTTTTGTCTCCTTATTACTTCTGCTATATGCTGTACATAATTGGGTTTGCGCCCTCCCCCGCTGGCGATGTGTGAGTGGGTCGATTTTGCTTTCTTTCTTGTGTGTGTGGGGGTGTGTGTGTGTCTAAGCACTTGCTTATGCATGCAAACATATGTTTCTGTACATCCAATGCTGTCTCAGCCTGTGCACACTCCCCACATTCATATGGGTGTTTGGTTCATATCAGAATGTCTGTATCAGTGTGTGTAGCAGAGCCTCCTATAAAGATTTGCTGGTGACAGGTTTTGATGGTGGCTGGTGCCCTGCAGCTCTCTTTATCTCTCCCTCTTTCTCTGTTTCACCACTCCAATTGTTTCCTGATTCTCCAAGTCCTTCCCTATCTCTCCATCTTTACCCCCCCCCTCCCCCCCCCTCCCCATCTGAGCAGACATGCACCATTTTCTCTAAACGGTGTTGTGACATTTGGAACCTTTTGGACTGAGGAATGACTATAAATGTCTAAATACACCAATATAGCTAAGGGCTGGGTAAGGGAAATGTGTGTCAGTCCAACAGTAGGCCTGATGACCTTTAATTGGCAGCCTGTTTTTACAGTGGTACAATGTCTATATGGAAAATTCCCCGCGGTGCCTGTATGGAGCTGTGTTTAACAGGTGGCTGTGCAACGATTTTGCAGCTCATAAACGACACCCTCAACCAAAGCTGGATTTTTTTGGTTAGAGGAGCTGACAAAAGACGTGCCGATCCACGCGATCGGTCCAAATCCGGAGTGGTTCATAAACACGTTTTCCCGCAGTATATGGTTCACAGACACACGCATATACAAACACACACAAATGCTAAATTCCACCAGCTGGAATATCTCTAAACAGGCTGCCCTGTTTTGGAGCATAAATACCACTCTGTAATGAAAGAGAAATCCAACAGAAACAGAACAAACAACTAAAGGGAATGCAGACACTGGAAACAAATGGGAGAGGAAATAAACAGCTAGACAAATGTAAAAGGAGGGAAACCAGCCAGAGGAAGTGCGATACGAGCTCTTCAGGGCTGGTATTATCTCTCGAGCCGGTAGCTTAGTAAAAGAAGCTTTAATGCAGACTTGCACCGACTCCAGTGAACTACTAAAAGAGGGCCACAAAAAGGTCATGTGCGTGTCTTGCTGTGAGCTTGTTAAAACAAAACCCCACAGGATTCCTGAAGGGATTCTGGGGAGATAGCTTTACTTAAAGCTTCAGTAAACTGAACTGAGTCATAGAGAGGGAGAAAAACCTATTTGTACTGATACATATATCAAACACAAAGAACTAAAGAAAGTACTGTAGCTGCTTCCCGAGATGATGCCAAAGTTGAAATAAATCACTTTTCAGCATATAACCCATAAAATGTAAGCCACAGCAGTAAATATATTATATCTTAAAGCGAAAGGATACAAAAATTCAAGACATTTTACCACTCTGATACCTTGGCCAGAGTCCAGCTAGCTTCCTGAAGTGAAAAAACAGTGTTGGGCAGTCTGGGTTTACTCTGAGGGCAAGTCAAGCTTGGACTGCACTAATTACCCCTCCTGCTCTTCCAAAGATAACAGCTTTACTCTTAATCCTGGCCAAAACAAACAGCTTCAGCAATAAGGCTGAAAGAGGGATGCTCGGTGCTTGCATTCCAAGTCAGCGAGCAGATAATAATGTCTTGTTAGAGGAAGAGTCATAGAGGAGTTCAATCTGTGGATTTTTCTGATATAACAACAACTGAGCGAAAGTGCAGGCACGAGTGCGTCAATGAAATGCTAAACCGGGGCTTGCAAACGTGGTGCATAGAGGAAGGAGTCTGCTCTGCCTTCATTTCAGAGCAATTCTCAGTAGAGCTCAAACAGATTGCTGTTGCTACTCAACCTTCAATTGGAAGTGCTCCGAGCGCATGGAAAACAAAATAGAGAACTAATTTGATGATTTACTCGCAATGCATATGCACGCTTTGCTTTAAACTGGGCTATTGTTGTCAGCTATTACAGGAGAATCTCTGGCAATTGGGTTTATCAACCTTGGTCTGCTATGTTTTATGTAAATTTAATTACTGCCATGGCAATGATCTGAGTAGAAGAGCAAAAGGAAACAAATTTATTACGGAAAATATTTGTGTCAAGCTTATTTCTCAATGAAGGGAGGTCAATATGACTACATTTTTGGTTGGGACGACTTGAATAGATGCAGGTGCATTTTTTTAAGCTGGTTAATAAATTTAAATTAGGCAGCACGGTGGCACGGTGGTTAGCACTGTTGCCGCACAGCAAGAAGGTCCTGAGTTCAATTCCAACATCAGGCCGGGGTCTTTCTGTGTGGAGTTTGCATGTTCTCCCCGTGTTTGCGTGGGTTCCCTCCGGGTACTCCGGCTTCCTCCCACCATCCAAAGACATGCAGCTTGTGGGGATAGGTTAATTGGATAATCCAAATTGTCACTAGGTGTGAATGTGCGAATGAGTGCGAGTACGAATGGTTGTCTGTCCCTGTGTGTTAGCCCTGTGACAGACTGGCGACATGTCCAGGGTGTACCCCGCCTCTCGCCCTATGACAGCTGGGATAGGCTCCAGCGCCCCCCGCGACCCTGAAAAGGATAAGCGGAAGCGAATGGATGGTTAATAAATTTCTATTTTAAGAGCCAAATAAGCAACAAGTTAGACCACAAAAGCCACACCTAGCTATGGCTATGCTTCCTCCATACGCCCTCCAAGGGTCAGAGAAGTGGCTCCTGTATCCACGCATGAGAAGCTAACACAATGGTTAAACTGGAAGGCGTACAATGGAGTCAGAAAGAGGATACGATAACAGCCGCTATGAAAAAAAGAAAAAACGAAAACGCGTTTGTGTTAGGGGTGTTTCCCTTTATTAGATTAGCATTCTTTAAATAGCTAAATGGAAAGTTTCTGTTTTATTTTGGACGAGTTGTAACTGCAGGTGGCTGCAGGGGCAGCAGGATGACTGTGTGCCAAAGCACCCAGCAGATTTGATCAAATTTATAACGTTCAATGCATCATTTAGAGAAAACTATTCCTTGAAAAAAAAAAGAGAAAAAAAAAAAACTTTGAGCATACGTTGCCTTTGCTGGTGGGGAGTAGAAGGGCTCAATGGAACTGTGTTTTCTGCCGAGCATTTGCAGTTGTGACATACAGTCATATGAACATCAAAGTTTTCATAACCAAGTCCACTCCATGATTCACTATGTCCCCTAACGGTTTCTGTACGTATGACTTTATCAGACTTTCACATCATCGTGGAGGAATTTTGGCTCGCTCACCGTTACAACGCTACTTCAGCTCATTGAGGGTTGAGGTAATTTGTTTATGCACAGATTGCATCACAGCATGCTGAACTCTGGGCCATTGCAACATCTCCACTCTTTCTTTTTCAGCAATTCTGTCGCAGATTTACTGCTGTGTTTGGGATCATCGTGCTTTTGCATGACCCGATTTGGGTGAAAGTTTTACAACTGGCCTCACGTTTGAATACTTTGGTATACAGAGGTCATGGTTGACTCATTGACTGCAAGGTACCCAGGTCCTGTTGCTGCAAAAGAAGCCCAAATCGTCACCCCTCCCCCACCGTGCTGACGGTTTATAGGAGGCATTTGTGCCGAGATGAACATGGCACTGTGCATAACATCTTCACTTTGGTCTCATCTGTTCAAAAAACATTATTACAGAAGTCTTGTGGTTTGTTCACATGTAACTATACTCTTTTTGGAGAGAAAAGGCTTTCTGCTAGCAACTCTAACAGTAGTGTCAGGAAATTTAATATTTAACATTCTAACTGAGGCCTGTAGAGTCTGAGATGGAGCTCTCTCTCTTTCACTCTCTTTTTTTTCTGCACAGTCTGACCTTGGGGAATTTCCTGGGACATCCAGTTCTGGGAAGATTGTGGCACTGTGTAAACACACATGAATGATCCAACATGCCCAGACTTCTGCTTTTATAAAGGTGCTCACAACTGCAGACAATGAATTAATCACATGTATTTGATTAGCAGATCTGGCTGCTACAAACCTCTTTATTTAGCCCTGCCCATAAAAATTAAGTCTTGTGAAGCTTTTTTCACATTACCTTCAGTGACTTACTTAAAAAAATATATTCCTTTTTATAATAAAAGGAGTAAATTGAGCACGTCTGTATGTTCGTTGCTATTTTTATCCATTTCTGTAACATGGTAAAAACATTCCTGCTGTATAAATCCGGAGTGCTCAGCCTTTGGGAAAGAGTCTTTTACAGGCCAGACCAATTAACTTGATAGCATGATGATACCATAAATGAGGGCCACTGACAAGAAGCCTCATAAAACTGGTAACATATACTGTACGTTTGTGGGGAACTATTTTTGTCCTGCACACACAATCACACACCCATATAGAAAGATCAGGTCTGGGTGGTGCCCCCTGCAATGCAAGACCATAATGAAAAGCTGCTGCCTCCTCTGGCTTCATTTATCCTCTTGCCAGTTCTAACAGAGGCTGAGATGTCAAACAAAATCATACTTAGCAGAGCACACACTCAAACAAACTCGCAGTTATCCCACAAACACATACAAGGGTGCTGACACTTGTTTCTGTGAAGGGTCCAATGATGTGATTCAAGTGGAAAGCTGAGCTAAATGTTACTGTAAACACTTGTTTAGAGGCTCGCATTTTTTAAAACTTCCTGTCTTGCTGGGAGTTGTACTGCTGTAAAAAGAGCACACTGCTCTCAGACAGCCATTGCTTATGTGTGACAGCTGCTGACAGTATCGCTTTGAAAGCTTCTTTTTGTATGTGGTGACAAATTGAAAAGACGTATTTGTTTATTTCCTTGCTTTGTCCACAGCTGTAAGATTTGCAGGATATGCAATAGATAGTGTTTTTTACAGTTTTCTTAGTATAGAGTACTGTCTGTTGAATCATAAATGGACTACTGCTTGGTACAAGCTGGTGAAATTGTGTCTCAAGAAGCAAACAGCACACAGTGCAATGTACACTTTTTACATTTGTTGGACCTCTACTGTAAAAGTATCGCAGGTAGAGGCTACTATTTCTCACTGTAATCCCATGCTGAGAATTACACATACATGTATTAGAAACAAAACACTACATGAAAACACTGATTTCACACACTCCTTTGGTACACTGATGAGCTTTAACCGCAGCAGGATGGTGTGATTGGAAGTGAAATACAGTGTAAAATTACAGTGAAACACAGATATCATCCAGCCACCGATGTCTCTCAGTTACATGGTGTTAACAGTGAACATTGGAGCTTTATGGCACAGAGGTATAAGCTATTACAGGCTTTGGCTACACAGACAGTACTTGGATTAACTAGAAACAGAATGAGGGCAGACGAGGCAGCATGTAAATACGACATCATTTCTGCGTAATGGCATGCTCAAACCAAGTAAGTGTTTATGGGCCTTTTTGCAACCCATATATTCTTCCCTAACAACCGATGGGAAAACCATATCTTTCCAAAGTGCAATCAAAAACTAAATCAATTAACACTAACAACATAAAGTCTTCTCCAGCACTCAAAGATTCTCAGTGGGGACACGGTTTGGACTCTGTGGTGGCCAGTACACGTGCTCCCTTAACTGCTCTTTCACAATCTGAGCCCAGTGAATCCTGGCATTAGGGTGTTGGAATATAGCCATCAGGGAGGAAAAAGAATCCATTGACAGAAAAACTATTCAGTTTATTCAGGTAGTCAGCTGACTTCATTTTTTGGGCACTTACTCTTGCAGAAAGTAAACCTGCAGCAACTCCAGATTATAACACTGCCCCTACAGGCTTGTACAGTAGATACGAGGCATGATGGCTGCATCAGTTCGTCCACCTTTCTTCTTACCTGATACGCCCACCACTCTGAAACAGGGGAATTGTGGAGTCATCACATCACATGACCGGATTATCCTTCCATTGCAAAGTCCAATCTGTCTGCTCCTTAGCAAAGTGAATGCCTTTCTTTCCCAGATTACCTCACTGATAAGGCTACATAGGCTAAACTCATCTTCACATTGCAAGTATGTAAATAGTCTCACTTTTATTGTTATAACATAGCTCTGAGTTCTGCTATAGATTTTGTATGATTTGTGATAAGAGACAATATTATCAAGTAATCAGGTATAATGAAATAACACTCAGACACTTGTAACAGTTCAACGTGCACGGGTGGGAGCTCAAGTGAGGCCCACACCCTGCAGCAATTCTCTGCCTTTATTTATACACAGCATGAAACATACAAGAAAGGAAGTAACATTCCCTAGCCAAACAGGCAGGTGTGAGATCTCGGAACTTATGTTCAAAAAAGGTTATGTTCTTACAAGGTCATTTCTTACTCTTTGGGTGGCGGTTTCCTGTGAGATAATGTGAGAGCAAAACAAGTCTTTTTAAGGCAAAGTGTAGACAGTTGTGCAAGTGGTTAAGTAAAAACAGAAATATGAACACTCTTAGCTTTAGTATATCAGCAATAATGATTAATAAAATGTCTCAATAATAAAAATCTTCTGACAATTTGTTTCCAGCACACTTAAGTGCTGTCCAATCAAGATGTTTTTTTTAGAATCACATTTCTTCCTCAGAAATGACGGCTGACCACCATCCACTGTTCCAGGTCTTAGTAATGCATTAGACAGTTCTTAACCTAATTTTAGCAGCTTCAGCATTCTTCTTAGTTGCTCTGTTTGCTTGATGTAAGCAGAAATTTGGTGAAATGGCATCTTTTCCATGAACACTGGATGTGTCTTCCAATGTGGTTGTTTAGAAAAAAAATGAAAAGCTACTCACTGCATCATCAAAGATTAAATAACCAGTTACCAGCCAAAACATATTAATCACTGCAGTAATTATCCAATGGAAGTCTCTTATGTATTTGCTTATATAAATCCACGCAGTGACTTTCATTTGCAGTATATTTTACAAGCACATCCCACAGTTTTGCTTAGTTTTTTTTAACCTCATGCTCTTTTTAATTGTCATATAAAGCTGAATTTAAATTGTGCCATTTCTGTTTCCTCCAAACTGCGAAATGAAGCGTGTGCCCCATTTCAAATTGAATCCACTGTGTATAGGAGAGTCTCACATGAAAGCATGGCCCAGTGAATTAGTGTTAACGATAACCTCGCTGAACACTGCAGAAAATAAACATCTAAGGACTAAAAATACTGGATGGGCAATCACATTCAAGGAGGGTTAAATTAAATTTAACAGTCCCCGACTCTCAAATAATTTCTGAACCTGAAAATCGTGCTATGCATTAGCTAGGCAATGCACACAGGTGTGTGGAGCAAGTGCATACCTAATCTTTTCTTTGGCACCACTATCTAAAATAAAATGTTGTGCATGAATCTATATGCATCTCTAGTTTCACAGATGAGTGCCAGCTGCACTGCAAACCCTGAAGCATTCTGCAGGCGAAACCCAACAGTCCTTTACCATATCAAATCCCCGTCTGGCTGTCTGGATCCCCTCTCCAGCACAAACTGTCCAGTGTTTATGAAAAGCCACTGGCCGCGTAAACACACAATTTCCTCTTGTTACTGCAGCTGAAGAGGCCCTAAGGTAATTTAGAAGGAGTCAGTCATAGGAAAAATTGTTTTGTTGTTAGTATAGATTCATAGCACATTGATCCGAATGTCTTTTACAAGCGCCACTACTTATTGAGGGAAACAATTGACCTTTCTGGGGTCACTTCTGTTGTCAAGGAAGCAAATCAATGCCACAATCTGGTTTCTTTATGAATCTGGACGAAGCAAATGCAATTAGCCCCGTGAGTCAACAGCACTGGAACTAATCCAACTGCTTTATTCTATTATAGTGACGCATGTTTTTCAACAATATTTCAAGCCGGCTGATCAATCTTCTCCAGTCCTGTCACCGTGGAAGTGGAGGCCAGCGGTGGGGGGGCAGGAGTTGAGCTGAAAACATGAAGGATTTCAGAGGGAATTCGCTGGACAGACTTGAGGACAGAAAAACGAGTGAAGTCAGATGTCCTCCTGTGACCTGATCCGATTTTACATTACTGTCTCCTTTAATCACAGTAAGCGACGGGAAGTGATGAAAGAGTGGTGGATGGTGGGGGTGATGAAGAGATGAAGGGATTTGGGGAAGAAAAGGTTGGGAGTCGTGGCACGATTGGGGCTGTGTGTGAAATGCAATGAACCTTCAGAACGAGCCTCGGGCTGTTTCCCCCATTTTTAAGTTATTTCACACCAAATCCTGTTGACTCGCCTCGTCGGGGAAAAGCATACAAATACACATGGGCTATGTGGGATTCACGTGCATTATTCTAACCAACATAAACTCTGATTACAGAGCGGATTGTCGGGTAGTTTCAACAACAGATGCTATCCTCTGAAAAATAATAACAGAAAGACACAGATAAAGATAAATTGTATTGCATACTGCTTCTGGGTTCTGTTCCAGCTAGTCCTTCCTAATTCTAGTGTCTGGTACGCACCTCAAATACTTCTGTTATTCCTCTGATGAGATGAATGATATGAGGAGAAAGAAAAACACAGCAGATATCGACAGATACGAACGCTTCCGTGGCAAATATTCACTGCCAACACTGCCTATATGTGTCTGCAAGAGCATATCCTTTTTCACAGGACTGAGCCACGTGCTTGGGAAACTGCTACCTCTACATAGCTTGCATGCAAGAAATCCACTTTGTTTCATTTCATTTCAGACTGAGCTCTCAGTGGCTTTGTTTCGCTTCTGGGATACGAGTCCAAAGGGCTTTTAATAACCTCATTCCCAAACATAATCAGATGAGATGAGGCTGTTTTCGGTATTGAAGGATGGTCTGAGAGTTCAGTCGAAGCTGGAGGGGCTCAGCTTCTCTCCACTGCACTCTCCTTAGTAACTAATGCAACCTCGCGTGCTGCTGCTTCACACTAATTTCTAATCTGTGAATTAATTTAGCTTGTGTTGCCGCTTTGACTTGTAACCACACTAGGATGTTTTAAACCTTGTAGTGACATTCAGAATAAATGGGTCATTTGTGATATTCTCGTATGGTTTGATATCCAGTTCGGACCTTTGGTTTTAAACCAGGAAGCGGACAATACAGGCTGATAAAGGTACCTTGTACTGTGAGTTGGGCCTGGGCTTCAATGGTGGTGTTGGAATTGTCTGCAACACAGGTGTAGATCCCAGCGTCTGCCTCCGTGAGGTTGGAAATTTGTAGACTGCCCCCTCCCAGCACCTCCACCCGACCATCACTGAGGAGAGAAAGTAGGAAGGTTGTGGGAAAGGAAAAAAGAAAATTAGCTCCACTAAACGTGTAAGCAGTACTTTCTTTTATCATAGCCAACCATTAATGACCTTTACTTGGGTCCTTGCTACATGTAACACAGTCGGCATCACACTCGGGAGCCATCAGGCTGCTGACCCTCTAAACAGCATGTGGACACAGCTGAACATCAGCAGCGACATCTTTTTTTTAAAAACAGACTTGTAAGATATGTAGAAAGTCATGGCAGCCCATTTACATGAAATGTATTCTCCTCTTGCTCAGATCGCTGAACAGTAATGGATGCATCCTCTGGAGCCCCCAGCTCCTCTGCTGACCTGGGTTTGACTCCACATCTCATCCTCGTTTCTTTTTGCTCTGTCACCTCATACCAACTCTCTGAATAAATAAAAGATGCTAAAAGCAGAGTCAACCGCCCCAAGAAAGAAAAGCAATTTGCATTTCTTCCCAACAGTTTACTGGATTTGGAAACCTGGTAATATAACTAGAGTGGGATAGAAACAGGATTCTCGATGTAAAAATACTAGAGTGGAAAAAAGACTGCTGTATTCACCATAATCTCCTGCCAAAAAAAAGAAAAAAAAATCACTGATAAACCAGCTTGAACAAATGTCACTGATATACACAGTCCTCTGTGCAGCTGAAACCAGCACCAAACAGTGACTAAAAGCTACAAATTGCAGGCACACCTTTGAGTCAAAGCACGGGGCAAAGTTGTAGCGCAAATGATCAGAAAGCAGGAGGATCAGCAATTAAACTTAAACTTTCAACAATTCTCCCGTCTCCGATTCTTCGCTCAGCAACCCAACAGCATAATTGCGCCTGTGTGAGCAAGTCAGTCTAACTTAGCAGGCTTGCTGTGGGAAGCGAGCCACTCCTGGTGTGACAGCGAAGAAAAGCTGAAAGCCATAAAGTGCGTAGACAAGCTGAGCCTGCAGAGTAGTAGTACTAAAGGCGCAATAAACAATAAGCGTGACCGTAATAATGTGTTTGTAATATTATCATATGTTATTGTCCTATAATATATAGAGTCTCAAGGCATTGATCAGTCCAGCTTTTACCAGAGCAGCTGGGATTTACAGTTTGCACAGCCACGCTACTGCAGCCCTTAACAAACGTTTTCCTTTTCTTTCATTAGCCGTTAATTAACTGGAGTGCTGTGAAGCGGCCCCGACTAGCAGACTGAAAACCTGTTTCATTCAGCTGCTTATTACCTAAAGAATCTATGCCTAACCCAAAGATCCAAACACACAAGTATTTGTACAGCCTCGTTTTGAACCAGTGACCCCTCTCCGTTTTAAACAGTCCCAACTTTGATTTCCCCAACAAGCCCACGGGGATGCAGTCTGTGGCCAAGCTCCGGCTTGATTCAACAAGCACTGGAGCATGAGAGGAGGAGGATGCTGAGAGGAAAGAAAAACGGTAATCAATAGCTTGCAGAGAGAACTCTGCATTCAGAGAGAGAGAGAGAGAGAGAGAAAATGGGATGCAGGGAGAAAAGCGGGATCAGCGGGTCGGCAGACGAAGATAAAAATCCAAAAGACAGCCACAGCAAGCGAGATGCAACTGAGGAACACTAGATCAGCGCATAATGGTTTCTGCATAGTGGATATCTGCAGAAAAGAGGAGGATACTGAAGAAAACAACTATATGCTGAAGGCTGGTTTTGTTTTAAACCAACTGCTGAGTGGCAAAGATACTCCACGTAAGCTCCCGCACCTCCTTTCTCGACTGCACCTGGGTTCAGCAGTGCTGGCCGTTGAGGCCATCTGCCTGTGCTGGGGAGAAGCATTCAAGTGGCACTCAACCTGCTGTCACCAAAAAGACTTTGCTGTTTCATTTCTACTTAATCAAGCCTCATCCAGAGAAAAAAAAATAGTTTGATCTCATCACTTTGTAGTTGACAGCTGGTCGAGAAAATGGACTTTCGAAGCTCATGTGTAAATCAGTGTTAATCTTTACTTCCAATGGAATTCCTCAAAGGTTCTTAAACCCTAAAGCATTTCAGTGAGTTTAACTTGCATCTACCCACTTGGCCCGTCATTGCTACAAATCTCTGAATTCGACAAATAGCCTCTACATTTACTCCTCTGTAGATTGTTAGCTTAAACTCTTTCCCCCTTGTACGCCTGCAAGGGTAACCCTGGTTTCTCTTTTTTGAACAGAGCAGTCATATTTGAGGTGCATCAGCAATTGATCTCTACCTGTACAGAGTTCACTAAACCATGGTGACCCAAGTAGCTACTAATGGAAAATGGGCATAAGGTTACTCTTGCCAAAACCCAGAGCATATTCTAGTGGTCATCAACCTTTATTGATATATCGTGAGGTGTCAGAAGTCATCATTAAGGGTACAGGGAAGGTTGTCAAATGTCATGTTTATGTCAAAAAGAGCTAACTTTAAGCAGTTTCATCAGCCATAGTTTCCCACACAGCTATCCTATCACAGAGTTGGCAACACTAGCTGACAAATTCTAGGAAAAAAAAATTCTAGAGGAATCACATTAACAGTTCCTGTAACCAACCTCTCATTAGATATGTGAGCAGTGTAAGGCTTGCTCTTTAATCCAAGCCAGGAACAGGTATATGTACTCAGGTCAAAAGAGCCATACTGAAACAAGTTCAACTCAGAGTGCTGCAATCTGAGAAGAACAAACAGCACACAGGACCAGATTGTATAAAAAAAGAAACAGGTGCAAAAATAGTACACTCAGCAGAAAGCTTGACAGAGGATGGCCTCAGTGTTCAAGGTGGGAAAGTGGGGGAAACACAAAGAAGGCGGCTGCCTCTCCTTTTAGTCCCGAGACTGCAGTAAGGAAAACAGGAAATGCCAAACGTCCTGCTGTACATTGATTACTTCTCTGCGCGTGAGGGCCAGTGTGGCTGGTTGTGCTCCGAGGCTCTGCATGTCAAAAACCCGCTGAATGAAAAATTTCTCTGAAAGACGCATGTAGCACCAAGCGTTCCTGCAGCTAAGTCTCACCAGGACAGCTTTTCAGACTCTTGGCCTTTAATGCCGCGTGCTCCATAAAAGGCATTGAAAGCTTCCTCTTGTAGTTGAAAGAAGAACATACAGTACACGTCAAACCACCGGGCAATTTCTCATTCCGTTTAGAGCGAGTCAATCTCGGCTCTAACTGCAGTGCCTAAAGTGCTCCGCTGAACAAGGAATGCATTACTGAGACCATGAGGGAGGGAGACAAAGTAAATTGGCTTGAGCTGAATGAGCCGGAGACACCTCAAACTGTTGTGAGGGAGCTCGCTCCACTTGTGGTCGTTTAAATTAAGACGCGGTGCCTGCTGGAAGAATGTGAAGGATGTCTCGTGCAGTAAGCTGAAGGTTCTCGGCGGTAAGTGAGACTCTAATTAAAACTGGATTTACCTACAAAGAGATGTTAAATTGGCTCGCTGTTTTCCCACCGTCACTTTTCTTCTTGTTACAAAAACGGCAGATGCACGCATGCATACAATCCAAGCAAAGCGAAGACCACGGGGCGGTGTTCTGAAGCGGCGATGCTAATTAGGCTTGCTGTCTTCTCAGATTTCGTGCCAGCGTTCATGCTACAGTAGCTCCCCTTCTGACAACTACAACTTTCCACGTTGTTTGTCCCAGCAGAAACAACACCATATACAAAGACATCATATATGGCTAAAATTTGTGCAACACGCGAGTGCTTTCTATCTAACAATCATATGCCGAAGGATGCACTGGAGAGCAACTTGGGGTTAATGTCTTGGAATATTTGGCATGCACACTGGAGGAGACGGTGATCGAATCACCAACGTTCCAATTAGTAGATGACCTGCTCTACCTCCTGAGTAACCACAACCCCAAGACCATATTTCAGTTTCAAACTACTGGAAAGCACAACAACCCTTTCCTCCCTCAGCTCCTTTCCAACATGTCTCTGCTCCAGAAAACTTGTTGAGTACGTCCGTCAATGCGTATGGGCCTCAAACACAAACTTGTCCCCCGTTCTGCTATTCAGCTTTGACGGCAGCGACAGCCACAGAGGCTTCAGAGAAGGACGTGGACACATTTGGTATGTGTGACTGGTGGCTCAGCCTTCCGTATCACAAACCGGCAGCAAGGTCAGTACACTTGGGTGAGGGGAAGCTGCACATCACTGAAGAGCTGTGCAGGTGGAGGCAGAGCAGTAACGCTGTCACAGAGCAATCAGTGGTGTTGTGACAGTAGTTGGGCACGGGTCATGCTATCTGCAGCATGAGGGGAAAACGGGTGGAATCTTGTCACAACTGTCACAACAACAACAAAGAATATAAGAGAAAAAAAGGGGGGATTCATTATTAATGGATAGAGTGTAAACTCCTAAGTTTTTCTCAGTTTGATCTCATGTTCTTTTCACTCTCTGGCTCTCTGCACTGTGGTGCACTATGAATGCAAACCACTCTGCTCTTCTAGGTTTTGTGGTTTAAAGTGAACGCAAATTGAACTTCTCCCATTTTGACCAGAACAAAATCATTACAGTTCCATGAATTTGAATCATGTTCTAGGTGTGCCAAAAACAGATCTCGTCTTAGAGGAAAGGGCAAGCAGCGGGTTGGAATGGTTTCTCCCTCCACCTCCCCGTTTTTTTAATGTATACCTGCTCCAATATGAGACATGACGCTGAAGAAACTACCAGGAGAGACAAACAAGATAAAGAAGGAAGCCCGACCGGCCTTAGAAACAAACTGAAGGAGAAATAAATAAAAATTAATGTGCAAGATTAATGAGAAACAACCTGGTGCCAGCAGCAGAGGCTCAAGTTTCTCAACTGACTCAGTCATGAAAACATTTTTGTTTTCCTCTGGTTCATAACGGAAAGCTGCGGGACCCTCGAGAGGAAAAAATAAAAAACTCCCACATTCCTTACCTTATTTGCTTTCCCCCCCTACAAAAGGTCCCCAATAATAAACTGATGGTTTGATTAGTGCATACTGCAATGAAGCCTCGCATAATAGACTTTTGGATGGCTGGTGTGCCTCCAGGTGCTCAAGGCCACCTGAACTCTGTGTGGTCCTTGTTGTGTCACATTTACAAACCCATAGTACTGCCTCAGGGGGACATATATCCACATAACACCTGGTGAAGAGGCAAAGCAAATGAGGGGAAGTGAGCTGTTTCCGCTATCAGTGAATAAATCCCCATATTCTCAGTCCTACATTGACTAATGAGGTAAATTACACAGTGCGCAAAAAAAGTAGATTCCTTTTAGGACTAAAAACGCAGCCGATTGTGGATCCTGCCTCTGCCCAACAACTGACGGATCTTTACTTGGCAAGAAAAACAACATTGTGATGAGGATGCAAAGAAAAAAATGAATGCTATGACAGGAAGCATGCTTTTAGGAGAGCTACAGACACTGATGTGCTGGAGACAGAGAGAGACAGCCTAAAGAGAGACTTCTCTTGCTCCACTCAGAGAGAGCCTGTGTTGTTTGTCTTGTTTTCTCAGCCTGCACATGCCAGCAAAATCCCTCCATTACCTTAACCCCACTCTCCGCTACTGCCATCTATCATTTTACCAATGCTGGAGAAATCTGAGTTCCTATGCAGAATTCTAAGCACACGGACCCTCCTGCCTCTCTGGGAGTACGTGGTGTGCTGGATATCCACCGTGCATGTCAACCTCTCTGAATGAGGGAAAACATGTGGAGCAGAACACTTTCCACTCACACTCACACTGATCTTAATTCCTTAATGTGTTTTGTTTTCTGACTAAGAGAAAACCCAGAAGAATCTTGAATGCTGCTTTAATGTATGCACTTTATCAGGTACATATTTGCTGTATTGTATTGCTGTACTGTAGCTAGCAGTGATGTTTTGCAACTACATTTACATTTATATTCAAGGGGGATAAAAACAACAGAAACATTTACCTGTGATCTCGGTAATGAACACAGTAAAAGCCCAAACAATTGAACTTTTATGAAGATGGTTTTATGGTGGAGGGGCTGTACAGAGTTACGTAAGATTACATTACTCACATTCTGACACTCGGATGACAACAGAGGTTTCTCCATTTTTCCTCCTTAGGCTGCAGAAACTGTGTTCTGTGGTCTGTGTAATCATATCTGTCAGCCGGATGCACACGAAACATCACTGACACTATCATTCGCTGCAAGAGGAGGACCTCAGTGCTAGGTGGACGACACGCTAATTGCCGATGTGACGAAAGAAACAAGTGAAAATCAGGCTAGGCTAATTTTTTGGTTCAGTTTCACTGCCTGTGTTTTTTATTTTAATGTCCTTTCTCTTTAATGTTTGAAAACCTGCAAAGTTCATGATGGCACATGGAAAACTGGTGTGGGAATTCACAAAAAAAAAAACCAAAACAACGACAATGGTTGAATGTGTGAGTGTTAACGCTGCAAACACATTAAAAAAGATGTGAAGAACAAAGAAGGTTCAAATTTTGAGTGTCACTATGACTTCACTTTAAAAAAAAAAAAAAGGAAAAAAAGAGGCAATTATCTATGATTGCATCTGAAGGAGTGGGGATTTAAATGGCAGTGGCATTTGCTCGGTCATGCCATCTTTTCAAGAGCAGTGGAATCAATTCTTTGGTGTGAATCTTCAAATTATTATTAAGGTACTAGTGGTTTGGGTTCCACATCGCTACAAGTCATTCTGCTGAAAAGCGGGCACAACAGTGACACGGTGTCTTACGCGACAGCTATAAATACATGAAACGATATGATAGCTAACAAATATGCTGAGCTAAATTCCCGTCTTCATGCACAACTAAATGCAATACACACAGTAATATTTAAGCAAACACAGGAGCACAAGGAGGCGAGGAGACAGATGACTTTGAGGCTTTGGAAAGGGGGGCGGTGATTTACATATTCAGTCAATTCCCTGTTGCTAGCCGACATGCATAATTCATCCATTTTATTGACTGCTGAGGAATTCTGTTAGGTGACTGAGAGATACTCCGGAGAACAAAAAATGACTGTCCTTTTCATAAGTGTCATCAGGACCAGTATGTCTGAGAGATCCAAAGGCCTGTTTCTCTGTGTAACGGATGACACAAGGCATATTTACAAAGACTGCATCTTCAGTGTGTTGAAGGAACAGCTTAAAGTGCTACATATGCTGTCGCAGTGTTGCTGATATTAATCAAAATAAATGTTGAGCCCGGTGTCCTTGGCAATAGAATTGCTCAGAGGCTAAATTGAATTGAGGCAACATTCAGGACCCCGGCGAATACACAAACAGCGCGTTTCAGCGGAATAATCCATTGTATGATCGATACTGAGTGCATTGGAAAACGTAGCATCGGAACAGATAGGCCCTGCTTTTCTACAGACAACTACACTTGCGGTCACTTTGTTATGTACACCTGTTCAGCATCTTGAAAGTGCACATTTCTAACCAGCTAATCGGCACCTTAATGCATTTAGTCGTGCTGAAGTTCAAGATGAGCATCAGAATGGGAAAGAAAGATCATTTAAGTGATTTTGAACATGGCAAGGTTGTTGGTGCTAGATGGGCTCGTCTGAGTATTTGAGAAACTGCTGAACTACTGGGGTTCTCCTACACAACTGTCTCTAGCGGTCAGAGGGAAACGGCCAGAATGCTTACGAATTGACAGGAAGACAATAGTAACTGAAATAACTTCTCGTCTGCACAGCACAGTGCAACTTGAAGCAGATGGGCTATAGCAGTTTAGAAGATCACATGGTGAGCCACTACTGTCAGCAAAAAAACAAGGTACAATTCATATTAGCTCACCAAAACTGAACAACAGAAGATTGGAAACATTGGCTGGTCCGTTGAGTCTTGATTTCTGCTGCCACATTCAGATGGTTGGGTCAGAATTTGGCGTGAACAACATGAAAGTTTGGATCCATCCTTGCAGCCCTGTATTAAGAATTCAGGCTGCTGGTGGTGTAACGATGTTGGGCCCATTAGTACAAACTGAGCACTGTTTAATGCCCCGAGCACTGAATATTGTTGCTGACCATGACCACAGTGTACCATTTCCTGCGTCCAGTAGAATAACTCATCATTGTTACAAAGCTCACATAATATCAAACATGACAGTGACTTCCCTGTACTTAAGTCACCAGATCTCCATCCGAAAGAATACTTTAAGATGGTAGGGTCAGAATTTGCCATAAACTATGTGACTCTGTGTTTATACACCTCTCTGTGTAAAATTATTAGTTATTATTAATCTCTGGCTCTCATCCTCAGCATGTCTTTTTCCCGTCTTCCTCTGAGGAGTGTTTGTTGAATCTGTGCCATGAAGAATTAAGATAGCTCTGAGGATCAAAGGGAGTACAAGCAAGACATACCTAATGAAGTGTCTAGTAAGTGTATGTTTACGTATAAAAAAGGAGATATTATCCAAAAATTACTTTGCAAGTAGAGAAAAAACACAATGTGTACCAATAAAAGTTGGTGGGTTGCAAAAAACAACATAAATCATTGAATGAGTTGATCAAACAAACAAGAGATTCACACGTAAAAACTGATAATTTTGTCCTGTGTAAAGTGAGGCAGCATCTCACCACATGTTTCTTTATAATCACACTCAGACACATGCAGGAGAGCATAAGTTTCTGTCCCAGGTGAGCCACAATCAACAGGTCCAGGACTTAATTTTCACTCATGACAAAAGGGTGGTGGTGGTGTCGGGTGGTTGGTCATTCTCTTCTATCGCTTACAGATTTGTAAAAGACTGCAGACTGTGACTGACCGAGATCCAACACGCTTTTTCTTGGTCACAAGAAGAATCTATGAATATTATTCCCAGATCTGACACAGTGACCCTGTGAGCCGGACACAACAAAGAGAAATCAGCTACCGATCGACTGAGAGTGGGGCAACCACCTGTTTAGTTTCAGCCCTCTGCTCTGTCCTTGTCTGTCAACATAGAGACATTTTTAAACAGCCAGTAAGGCCTACGTGCCAATACGGGCAAGTGATCCAAATGAAATGTCTCCTGACAGGTTATGAATAACATGCTAATGAGACTCTTCAAAGACCTAAGACAGAAATCCTACTTATGGCAGAAATCCTTTATGCAGCACATTGTGAAAAGACTTTTGAAGATTTCCTCTGCGTCTTTCAAAGTATCTTAAAGAACTTCAGTGAAGTCGGGCAGAAAGTGGAAGGACTAGCAAAGAATTACAGGGAAGAATTAGAAATTCAAGAGTCTGCATTGTCCAAAGCCTCTTTCATCTTGCACTCTTATCGAGTTACCTTTGTTATTTGTTGCTCAGGATAATAGTAGCTGTAAGCCATTGTGAATTCAGACGTAGAGAAAAAGAAAACAAGAGATGTGACCGAGCTGAAGAATCGGCAGCGATACTCCCCGCCATCGCTGAGCTGCTCCGCTTTCGATTGGTAGCTTTGACACGTCTTCATCAACTCTCATCTCATGTCTACAGCTCCAGCGTCGCTGCTTTCAAGGCCCTGTTTGTGTTGCGCACCAAAGACCAATTAGATACTCTTTGCAGATTCCCCTTACTCTCTCCCTTACACTACATGCCACACCAATTTTTAATTGACAGGAGCACTTCTATCTTTCATGTAATGCCTGGAAGGAACAGGGGACTGTCAACAGGAAAAAAGGGGAAAATTCCACTGCTATTCTTTTTAATTGTCAATGTCGTCGTTAATGAAAAGAAAGGAACAACCTTGGAGATGTATTCACCGCTCATTTTTTTTTGCGCTGAAGGCAGGAGCATCGGGGTCTTCTTCTATATGACCCAGACATCCCTGCTTTCTCACTATGCTTGCTAATTACCAACGGAGACACCCTCGGGGGTTGGCTATGCGAGCTGGATATTGTCTTGTATTTAATAGAAGGTAGACTAATAAGTACCTTTTTACCCAGCTCCCTTTGCGGGTCAGAACATTCAGACAATTCCACAGGCATTAGAAACTTGAGGTGTGGAGCTATGCTTGGAACCAGAGGTTGGAAGGTCTAATGATATTCTCGTTCACACCGCACCGGGGCCTCGCGATTACCAATGTGACGACCTTACATTTAATTTCACTGAACGCCCAAATCCATTCTGAGCTAGATTTAGATAAATGAGCCGCATTTTAGCCACGTTGAGTTGAAGAGTTATTATTCCACAGGAGCACACACAGGGGTTAGGTAAACAAAGTGCTTTCTTAATTGGTGAGAACCAAACTTCACATGTCCAATGCAATTCTCTCTGAGGGATTTGAGCTGCACTGCCTGAGCTAATGAGAGGCAGAGAAGTGAGAGCACAGGCACTGTGACACTCTGTCTTGGCTCTTAATTTGTGAACTTCCCCTCAGCTGGCAACCCCGCAGCCTGCTCTCCCAGATGAAGTGGCTCCGTTGGCACGTCCAGGTCTCCCCCCGGGGCTCTCTGGGTAGCTGTGGCAGAAAGGCATTAATACCTTGGGGAGCAGGCGCCAGGACTAACAGTTTAGCTTCTGGAGGCCAGAGGCACCGGGTACAAAGGAGCAGTACATTACAGTACTCTGCTGCTTTTATAAACCTAGGAATGTGCGAGAGCCCAGGGAAGCTGAGCACAACTGCTTGTGGCTTTACTGTAACTATCGCCAATTACTGGCAACTTTCAGGTGATAATCCAAACCTGTTGTTTTTTCTTTTTTGTTTAACAATCTCTGCTTTTTCGATCAGAATAGATAAATGCATCAAACAATAAGTGTAAGAGCTGCCCTACACGTACCTCTCTTCCAGCAGCTTGTCTCCAAACATCCAGCTGATGCGTGGTGCAGGGTAACCCGTGGCCACACAGGGCAGCAGCACGCTGGCATCCGTCACCTTGGTCACAGACACAGGCTGCACCAGGAATTCCAGCTTCCTCTCCTCGCCAGTTTCTTAGATGTGAAGGGGGGAAAAAAGGGGGTCAGGGTTAAGACTGAGATTAAGCAAAGAATTTCTGGGAAGAATTAAAAACTCAAGAGTTGTTGTCTTTATTTTCCAAAGCCGCTTTCATCTTGAACTCTTATCAAGTGTATTATTTGTTTTATTGATCAGAAAAAAAGGACAAACAAACAGTAAATCACAGCCTGCAACAGGAATTCCAGCTTCCCCTGCAGTTTCTTAAGTGACGGGGGAAAAAGGGGGGTGACCGTTAAGGCTGAGGTTAAGGCTAGGGTTGAGTAAGCTAACCTCCCGTGTCCATCCATCTTACACTTAAGACTGGCTGACAGCCTGACACTCAAACCACAAAGAGTCAGACTGAATAATGATAATGATATCTAGCACAGATAAAGCTGTGTATGATACGAGCTGCAACTTAATGCTGGAATAGCATCGAGTAATAACCACGAGGGTCATGGTCCGCCAGACTTCTTATTTTTTTAATAATGAACTGCTGCGAGTTCACAGGAATGTGTGAAACTCCCACTCAGCGATTCACGGCGAAAATACCAGAGCTGTATTTGGTTGTGGCTTCAAAAGAAAACAAAAAAAGGACACAACTAAACAGGATAATAACTACACCGAATACATTTATTCATGTCCCGCCAATATCTGATGGTGTCCACGCAAAAATGTATTTCCATTTTGTCACAAAGCTTTAAAACCTTCCCTTTTGTGTGCCTCCAACTTCCTGCCACTCTACCACACATCTTTAGAGGAGGCAAACAGAGATGAAGACCCCCACTGGGGCCTTGTTGAAGTCTGATTTACAGCCTCTAATATCTTCCCTGTGCTGGCAGGAGCCTGGTGCTTAACAACTTAGTAAATAAAACTTCCAGGGGGGTGAGACAAGAACCTGCCACAATGGAATTTGGGCTCCTTTTGAGCTGCAGCTGAGTTACTGTTGCGTCACTGATAACCCCAGTGGGAATTTTACCGCTCCTGCTAGCATTCAAAAATCTCTCACCACAGGTAGCCGGGTCTCTTCACGCTAAAGGTAATGAGCAACCGAGAGAGAACTCACTGTACTGCTGTAATTAAATGACGCACTGGACTATATACAAATTTCAATTTACCTCACAAGAGGACCTACGAGGGTCTAAAAGCTCTAATTAAAGATGTGGTGACGCTTTAACAGGTGACAACTGATGACAAGCAGGGTAAAATATTTTAATATTAGAAAACAATACTAGTGTATTCATTATATTGCATAACTGAGTTTACAGCGAGAAGTTCCTATAGTAACAGATGTAGATTCATAATGGACAACATTTCACCTGGTGTTCTCTCAAATTACCTGGTACAGTTTGGAGCTCGGCCTCATCACTCAACTTGGAAGAGCCAACGTTTTCCACAAGGCAGCGGTACGTGCCAGCGTCCGTCTCCGAGGCATTGCTTATAACCAGGGCTCCACTCGGTAGCTGGATCAACCTGGTACTCAGCTCCAGGGGCTGTCGGTCTTTCTCCCACCGGATGAAGGCCACCAGATCCGAGTTGACCTCACATGCCATCACCTGACTGTCCCCAAGTCGCGCAGTGGCTGGCAACGGTTGGCTGGCGAACCTGGGCATCCCTGCAAGACAGCGATAAGGCAGATGAGGAACACTCATAGCAACATTTTATGGTAGCAGTTTAAGGGGTTTATGAAACCTGCATGAAACAAGCAGGGCTTCAGGTTTTTAGTAAACTTAAAAGCAAAGGCATGCTGACAAATTTGACTGTTTCATTTCACTAAATTTAACTTTAAGCTGCATTTGGATGTAAATTTTTGCTAAGGCAGATTGGAAAGGCAAATTGATTACCACAGCAGCTAATGAAGCTATAAAAAAGAATGTGGAATATCGGTTTTGAACTTTGACTTTGAAGATGCCTATTTCGTCTCATCTTTAGAACTGAAAAATATTGGAAGCGCTCTCTTGCACATCCATCCAATTTCTGGTTATATTCTTAGGAGCGAAACAGGCCAAAACCTTCAGCACCCACCTGTCCCGACCTCTTGCAAACACACAAACAAACCACCACCCTTCTCCTGCACACCCGTGTCGTACAATCGTTTATCCTTGATGGTGGATGTTAATTTGCCACGCAGAGCAGAAGACACATGGCACTAATTAAAAAAAAAAGCTGGATCCACAGGCTGTTTGCGCTGCTGTAGCCCGACTTTCATCTTGATGCAAAATAATTATTTCCTGGGTTTGTAGTCATTGATCTGAAACCAACACTCCCGGGCCGCTTCCGAAACAATCGCGCACAATGACTTCAATTAAAAAGAACTTACAATGTGTAAACTGCAAATGTTATTCTTGGGTTTATTAGTGAGGCAGAGGGAAGAGTTTGTTGTTTTCCAAAGTAAGAAGGCCACTCCATCTCCAATGAAAAGTGCAACATGCTGTGTTATTATCATGGAGGGCCTCTCGAGGTTTTGGGCCAACTGTGATCGTCTCCTTGGAAATTTGTGCAGATGAAACAAAGAGTCTTGTTTGAGTGTCTGTTTTTCTGTTTATGAGAGCAAGTTTAACTGCTGTAACTCCGCTGAAGACTTGCTGAGCGATGACTTGGCGTCCGCCCCGTCCTCACCTACAGACATCTCTTCAAATCCCCTGCCAGGAATGGCTCCAGGGTAAATCACACTTTAAGATAAGGGCCCAACAGTGACAGACTCCCCTCCCGGCCTGGGCTGACGTGCACAGCTTCTCTGAGCATATCTCAGCACAGTTCGGTTAATATGGGCTTAGCTGATGCCAGTGGTGATATTTTTGTAACTGAGCTGCCAATCACCCAATATATAATCATGGCAGGGTAGAGAAAAAAAATAATGAGCTGAATTATTGAGGGATTAAAAGACACTTTCGCCCCTCCCTACAAGCTCAGACTTACTCACTGCTTGGTGCTGCTGAAGACAAGCCACAACTGAAAGAGCACCTTTGATCATCAGATATCTATCTAGAGGTCAAAAATGACCCCTCAGTCGGGGCCTAACGATGTCTCCTCCACATTTTTTTTGTTGTTCTTTCAAAAAAATGTTAAGTAGAGGTAAACAGAAAACTAAAATGTATTATGAGGGAAAAAATAAGTTCATTAACTGCATGATGATTGATAATCATGGGTTACACTCATTGAAAAACAAAAAACACTGGACTGATAGATTAAAGGGTTAAAAATGATATATAATAGTGAGGAGAAAAGCAACGGTTTATGAGTTAGTGTGTGTCTTAAAATATATTTAAGACACATTTACAAACCTAATAATACTAATCTTACTTTATGCAAATGGACATGTGCACAATGACATCAGGCTAAATCGTGTGCTGTGGCCTCAATGTGCTTATCTGATAAAGACCAAAAAATTAATTAATTAATAGAAATACCAGACAGCCTTTAACTTTATACAGTGCTCTCCAGATAGTAAGTAAATCCTTTAGCCCATGACATTTCTAAAGATGAGAATGACCCTCACTTAATGCATCTGAGGTCTAAAAAGTGACTAGAGACTTAGTGGAAAAGCTTAAGCCTCTACACTCTGGGCCAAGGAAGACACGGCAGAGGGCTCCACAAGTCATCTGCAGACATGCAGGGCAGGGGGAGAACATTGTGTCGGTACAACTTCAGTTCAGACTGTTGTGAGCACTTTCTGACTCGGTCTGCAGTTAGTCAGTCTCCAGCTCTCAATCGACTAATCCTTTGTTCCTCTTGCCTCATCACATCTCCGCAGGCTGTTCATCAGCTTGCCGTGTCTTCAGGGAGTGTGTTTCTGCGTGTGTGTTTGTGTGAGAGTGGGTGTATGTGGGGAGCCTAACTCACAAGAGCATGACAGCCGTTGTGTAACAGCCAGTTATAATGAAGTGGACTGCTTACGATGACATGAATATGTATGCGCGTGCTTATGCTTGCGTGTTAGGTGCTAAAGTGTACATAAGCACATTAAGTGTGGGTCAAGGCAGGGGGCATTGTAGATGGGAAGCGGTGAGTGTCGATGCTAACACTATCGATTCTAATTAATCACAATTCTCCATTTAAATCAACTTGGTGGACGCTTCATTTTCCAGAGCCTTGCTCAGCACCATCTATTGAACTGAAGTGCTGGGCTGCCAATCTGCACTTATTATCGGAGTGTGATGGAGCCAAATGAGTCCAGGAGAGCAATGATGTTTCAGCGGCCAAAATTCAAAGACTGGAAGGTTTATTCTAACAGAAAGCGGTTTCATTCTTCATTTTAAACGGAGCAAAATGTGCCTCCTCTGATCTCATTGTTCCTCCCAAAAACATTTTCATACACCCAGCACTTGCACCAAATGCCTCCTTTGTGGAAGGTGGTTAGCTAGATTCACCAAACCCTGCATTATCTGCTCGGCTCTACCAGTAGAGCTGATAATAATCAGAATGCTAATGAAAGAACACGTCCCTCACTGGATGGAGATTAGCCGAAAACTAGTGCGCCACAACGAATAAGCATAACGACTGCCTGCCCCACCTCAGAGAAAGACCAAGCGCAATTATGAACACGCATACACAGCCGTACCCCTTAAATCACACTGTTGGGTTCTCACTATTCTTAATTAAAATAAGGTATAGAATAATAATGAGCAGCTTAATAGAATTCACAGAAGGCTTTAAGGATCTCCCTTGAGATTCAAGCGAATTAGTGACTGACTGCAGAATAGCTGTCTTTCACCTTGGATCAAAAACATAACTGTGTTTGATGTTACATATTTTCAAGCAGTGTCAGTTACAGTAATTGGCAAAAACTGAAACTGGCTTACATTTTGTGCCAGGGCCCGGGGGGAAATGTCTCCCTATGTGTTGTGGCCAGATGCTGAGTTTGGATTGCTAACATGAAATACCTAATTTTCCATGGAGAAAATATGGAATGTAAAAAATCAAGTCACACGGTTTATGCTTTGGAAAGAGCTCATATTTTTAAGCCCACAGAAACACCAAAGGTTACCGAAAAGACAGGATCTAGCTTAATTACATAGTCTAAACGGGTAATTAGCAGAGGGATTTTTCACAATGCAACCTTTACTTCTTCACTTTCAATTAGCATAATAATGATGTCATTAGACTAATGACAGGGCAATAAAACAACAATATATTCTAACACGATGTAATTTATTGATGCATATAACAACAATTTCTTCACTTGCTACTGCTAAACATAAGACCAGGACAGAAAGACTCAGGACACAAACACAAAGATACGATAGCTACGCCAGACAAGTCACGCTTACAGGCTTAACTAGCTTAACTAGCTTAATGTTGCAATCAGCTCAACTCTGAGACACCAGTGTGGGGTGGGCATAATACTAGAATTTCAAACTTTCAAACCCAGCAAGAAATACTTTTAATACGAATGATAACAGCACAGTCGAGGAAAAAGAAAAGACAAGAAAATTAAGATTAGAATAGTAGTATGATATTGTCTGCTACCTAACTCTAAAATTTATGTTATTGGTTTATTATTAACCAATGTCCACTAGCCATATCCCCAATAAGACCCTAACAGATGGCTAATATCAGATACTCACTAATAATTAAATCAGTGACAATCTGAAAGGTTGACATAACTTCCAGGATAGAAATATGAAGACCATGCTAAAAGCCACATTCTATTAGAAGGCCACTGGATGTCGATAGCTGTGGTTGCTAAAAGACTTCCAGTCCCATAGAAATCTATAAGAAAACTGTTTTCATACTTGACCTCTGTAAACACTTTCCTGTTAAGTTTATGGGCTCGGTGACTCATTCCAGATCATACTGAATAAAAAAAATTAAGTCTGCGTTGCAAATCTTGGTCATATTATGAACAAGATTTGCAAAATAGGACAAATGTTTCAAAACGGAGGAATATCAGCTTGTCATTCAGCTCATTGGCTAACAACTCGTGAATGACAAGTTGTCAAACTAATGGGTGACGTCCCGGCAGCTCTGTCCAGCTTTTATGCTGTCTATGAGTAAAACAGGTAACATTAATGTGTATGGTTTTAATGTTGTTTAAAAGGGAGCTTTGCTGGCCTCTCAAAATTACCTACAAAGAGTTGTTCACTAATGTTAACATCATGTTCATGTGTTAGTGATGGGAGAGGCTGTGTGTGCTGTGTGAAGTTGTGTCAGATGGAGTGTGCAAAGAAAGCACGTTGGTATTGATACTGTAGCAGATGATCTAATCCAATAGCATTTTTTAGCACTGATTAGTGTCAGAGTATGATTTTTAATGACAATCCTACACTGGATCAAGCTCACTAGCCAAGAGCATGCAGTTTTTGAAATATAACCTAATATAAATTCTACGCTGTTGTTTAATGTTTCGGATAGTACTATTATTGACAGCAGCCAGAGGTAATATTAAATGTACACATCCATAAGCTAAATCTTTAAAAAGTTTAAAAGCAGACGGCAAAGAGGAAATTCTCTAAATGTAGCAACCACGAACAGGAGGAAGAAATATATACAGTAACAAAAGAGACGCAACTCATCTTCTCATCACAGCAAAGAGTAGACTACGGCATCATTCCACTAGTTCATCTTTCTCCCTTTCTCAATTCAACAAGTTCACTGCCATTCGTTGAAGACTGCTGAAAGTCATTCTGGGAAATGTGGAAAAATCAATACGTGAAACTGAGGCCCACAAGTCAGGCTTTAGGAAAGTGGATACACTAGAGACGTAAATTAAAACCCGTTGTGTCAGAATAATTCCTAGAATGCATCGACTGTTACAAATGTGCGTGAGTGTGTCTGACCATGCAAAGGGCGCAATAATAACATCCTTTTTGTCCTCCATTATCAACATGTCTCTTTCGGTTTTGCAACCCAAGTACACAAACACAAACAACCGCAATTTCTATTCTTGGTGTTTTTTTATGAAATTCAAAAGATGAGACAGGGCCAAATCAAATTTGCCGAGCCTAAAAAAATAAAAACAAAAACAAAACCCCCACCACTTTCAGTGAAGTGACAGATCTGACGCCAGCTGAAGAGTAAATTAGACAGAATGTGAAGACATCCAATTAATGGAAACGTAAATCGAAGATGTCAGGTGAATGCAGGAGTGGCAGGGTAATCAAGTAGTCCAAAAAACACAGTAATTTCTGCTGCGTGTGACTGTGAGGAGAAGGTCTGAATGTAATTTTTTGGTATTAAATCTCCATGAACAATATCAGGTTTGTTTTGTTCAGTTCAGCGTTTCTTTCTGCTCATGCTCCCTTTAAAGCTGCAGTGTAAGTGATAATTAATTTTTCTAATTGAAGGTTTCCAAGCTTCAGGCAAGAATATTTTACTAAGGGCTTCCTCCATTACATCAAATCAAGCCATTTAGCCCACATACAGTCTTAAGAACAGTAAAGAACTAATTCACACTGTGCACTATATATATATATATATATATATATATATATATATATCTGTCAAACACAAAGTCAAACTCAATATATATTCAGATGATTTGTAAATCACTGGTTTATCGTGCAGACCTGAGCTCTTTAGTGCAATTCTGTGCAAAGGTCTTGAACGCCCCCTCATTTCTTTATCTTTTTCTAGGAGAGTGGGAAACATTTGCAGCACATAGATGGAAATGCAGTATATGATGCAAAAGCAGAGTCTGAACAATTCCAGCAAGCTTAAAAGTCAGTATTTGGCATGTTCACCTTTATAGTTCAACACAGCCTGAACTCTCTTACTCAGTTTTCTTTTCATTTCTCTAAACACCCTTCAGGAATAGTTCTCCAGAATTTTTGAAGGACGTTCAGAGCTCTTCTTTTGCAGTCTTGACCCTTTTTTACAGATGGCTGCAGACACTCACTTTTGTACTTCTTTGCTGACCTCCTCTGTACATTTTGATGCCAATTTAAATCAAAAACTTCAAATTTGGATTGTTCACGCCATAAGAACTATAGCCACTGACTTTCAGTCTTGTTCTTTGTTTACTTTGGCATGCCTCAGTTTTTTCTCCCCGTTTCCTTTCCTTAAGAATAGCTTCTTAACAACAAACCTTCAAATGAGAAATGATCTCAGTGGAAAGGTATTGACTAAGACCGAGTGTTCAGTAGCTCAACAGGATCAACTGAAGAGGCAGAGGCATTTCTCAGGTCAGGTCTTTGGTCTTTCTTAAGAACATGACTTTCAGATATTGTTCATTTGTTGCAGATGCTATTTTAACCAGGATTTCTTGTGCAAGACTGTCTCGTATGCTACTAAAACTCTAAAAACTTTAAAAACTAGACTGGTCATGCATCTAATATTTAACCTGCCAGTGGACCAACTCTTTCTGGGTTTCTTAAAAACAGAAAAAAAAGGAAAAAAAAACCCTGAACAAACAAAATAAGAAGAAGTAAAAAAAAAACCAACACTTTCCCCAAAATTCTCCACAGGATCTAGCACACAAAATCCTTCCACCCCCTAATAATAGTGCATTAATACACTAATGTATTCTGTATATGCATAAGCTCAGACAGCACCATGGACGCCCATAAGCAAACAATAACAAGGATAACTGCTCTTAGAGAGAGGCGTTTATATTTCTTCTTTGCTCTATCTGTTATCAAACTTTAATTGGATTGTATTGCAGAACCCACTCAAACACTCAAAGACATTCCCTCCAAACAATAAAACCACAACGCTACCCCCACCACCCTCTCCCGCCCACCCACCATCACTCTTCATAAAGGCACTTCAGCATTTATTGTACAAGAAAAATATTTCTTTCTCGCCCTAATGCAGCCTAGATCGTGATGAAATTAAACGTTGAGGGGTGGTGCTTTGCCTGTGTCCTTAAGTGGCTCTGCATGCATGAAAAGCACAGCATGAATTCTTTATAATGCCGTGCCAAGAGGGAGTTAGTTTGGGCGTTTTTAGATTTAATATCAGAAGTGGTCGAGAATCAAGCTGGTTTTTCAAAGAAAACCTTGATGTTTAATTACAAAGTTTGCATGGCCCACATAGGGGAAGATATTACGGCTGCACAGCCACTGCGGTTGTCCTTCTTAAAAATGCATGCAAACTTGTACATTTAAATGCGTCCGATCTGCTAAGCAAATAGACGTTTTGGAATCACAAATTCTGGGAGATGTTTGCTCGCGCTCTTTACCCGCTAGGCAGTAAAAGGTAACAACAACTTTCATCCCATCGGGGGGTGAGAGGTGGGAGGCCTCGGCGAGATTGACAAGAATGCAAACAGAATTAATTAACGAACGTGTACTGGAAGCTAACGCCAAAGTTACTGGGATTATCCATCGCGTATAAACCCAGACATGAGCATGACATGCTGAGGAAATGATGAAACGTGAACGTCTGGCTGTGTCATCGCAACATGCTCGTCTTTTTCATCAACAGGGTGGAGTGACAATGATGTGATACAGTGCAATAAATAGACTGGCTTTTTATTTTTTTAATCTTTGTTAAATTTTCATCCAAACAGCTACCAGTTAGAACACATGGATAACAATGACATTGGTTAACAACTGAACTAAAACAAAAATTCAAACTGCTTACTCCAATGAGACAGTTGGAAACATGTAACAAACAATGAGCTCATCAGTGGAAAAAAACCTAACAATAAATCAGTACTTCTAAACTACATAACGTGTGCAGTACAATGGTAACCGCAAGTGCATACACAGAGAAAAGCTTGTGTTGTGTACACACGTCAGAAGAGCAGACAGAAGACGGGTGTGTGGGTGGTGTGCCACAAAAGTCAACCTCAGACTGGGGTCCTTATTTTATCTTTTGAGCTGTGTAAAGATGACAGAACAAGCATTTCCTGACCTTGCATCCAGCCACAGCTTGAACAGAGTAGTACAGTGAAAACATTAGGCAGCTGGACGCATCAGCCTGTTGTTACATTTGAAATATGGCACAGCAGAAGGCAGTCGCGAAATAGATGCATAGTTTTATTGTTGCGAACAAGAATGAAAACAGACGCCTATATGTGTAGTGCTGGTGTATTCGGGACACTGATCCTCCCAACTTCCTTATGTATGTTAAGCTAACTCAGCAAGGCTAAACAGCTCTTAGCTAGGGGAGGGGCATTTGGAACTGGTACGCCGCTCTGGATGAAGACCAGATTTTGAGTAAAGAACAGCTTTCTAAACATTTATGACAAGCAGCAGATTGGCCCCGCGGCGCAGCTGCAGAAGCTCCACCTAGTTGTGACAACTCTCACTCGTTACGGGGACTATTTCTTTCTTTTTTTTTTACTACTACGCTCTTGGTAACACACAATATAGCATGCACTTTAGAGGACAGTCGCTGCAAAATAAATGTCAGTAACCCGCCTCTCTGTCTCGATCAGGATGCTTGCTACCACTGTGACAGGTTTGATTTCCGGCTTTCATTTCTACTTGCGCATGCTTGTGAAAGACAGAGGGAGGAAAAAAAACATAAAAGACCTGCCTACAATGAAAATACACACACTCAATTGTGTCTACATGAATAATGACACATCGGGATGAGGCTGCTGGTACAGTTGGCACTCTGACAGCTTCTGATAGCCTGATGTGGGGAAGAGACAGCGGGGCTACGAGGAGCCTCCCCGATGGTGATGGATGGAGACGGATGCATGACAGGGCTAGGTCAGTTGCCATAGGAACAATACATTAGTTAGAGGGATGAGATGTACTTGAAGAAAAAAATATGTAGAGTTAAATTCAAGACTGTTGCTTTAAAATTAAACCCATTTGTATATGCATGTATGTCAAATCTCGCAAAGCAGTTAGTTTTATCAGTGCTGTTTACATAATGTAACAGTATACCACATACTGAAATATCTACCCAATCCCCTAATATGTTTTCAAAAGGACGTGTTCACAGTATAAGCCTCTGAGTGAACGAGGGTTGTCACAATAACAAGAGAAACAAGAAAAAGACTAAATACTTATTTGCAGCAGTATCAATACTAACTGTGCCATTCTGTCCTCCTCCAGTTGACTCACAGCTTCCCACAGCACCTGCAGACAGGCAGGCACACAACCCTCCCCTCACTGGCAGCTGGAGTGGCTGATGTTTAGGTGGAACACTTCAGGAGGAATTTCGAGAGGTGGGTAAAGCTCCCGTTTCAACAACCTTGAAATATTAAACAGCTAAACACATAAATGTTAACCCGGCTGGCTTCATCATACCTCTAATGTGAGCCTCTCCACTCTTCACAGGAGCCATTCAACCATTAACTGCACCCCAGCCAGCAGGGGTCATTTGTCAGTTTTTGTTGCAGGTCTGCAAAACACTGTCTCATCTACAAAAAGGTTGTTTGTTTTTTTTTGTTTGTTTTTTTAAAGTTAATGAGTAACTATAACCCAGTGCAGCGACCAATGATTATTTTCATTACTGATTAATCTGCAGAATAACTCTAAATTCAGAGACATTTTTCCTTTGTTCAGTACATTGTTATTAAATTGCTTATTGTGTCTGACCAACAGTGAAACCCTGTTATGATCTGTTTTCTGTGACACGGGCAATCAAAGGCAGCAAATTACACCACGTAAGATAATGGGACCGGGTTCACACTTGTATTTTTTGGATTGAGAATGGCTGATTCATGCAAATGCCTGCTGATTATAATCTGAAAGATCATATTTAACACTATTTTCTGTGCTGTTGGATAGGGTTGTACGTGTGTGTGTGTGAACGGTCACCTTTCTGCCTCCTGTGCACAATTTCCTCGTGTTCAGGTATGGTCTCTCAAGCGTGGCTCGTCTGATGACTTACCCTCTGGGGACAATGGTTGGGGCTTTCAGGGGGATGCCACTATCTGCTATCTGGTAGGGCACAAACTCCCCCTAGCCAACAACAGAAACATGTGGGGGAGGGGGTTTCTTAAACAGAGCTTCTGAATGTTCCTCAGTTTCTAGTGGAAAAGCTCTCTTTCATTAAAGATAATTGAGTTGTAGCCAAAACAATACAGATTGCATTAGCGCCTTTAATCATGTTAAGGTGTCGTGCTTTTTTACTGGGAGTTTAGCTCATTGTCAGCCCATTTTGGGGTTGACCTTCTGCAGAGGTCGTTGCCATAGGAGCGGATGCTCCCATTACCCAAGCACAGATAAATGTGTTGGCACTACAACCATAAATCCCTTTGCGCTTCCCGTCTAACCTCCCTGCTTTCCCCTCGCTTCCTTATCAGGGGAAAGCGGGTGGAGGGGGGTGGCAGGTAAGACAGGCTGCAGAGAGAAGCTCCACAGAGCGGCCTCCAATGTCAGAGGAGTCACCTGTGGGATTATAAAGGAGTTGTCAATCAAGCCCAACACGTGAGGAACAAAGAGCGGCTACCGCTGGCCTGCCCTCACATCTTTCTTCAAGTGCTTATTTTCTTAAGGCCTCGAGCAATGCCCAACCCCTCCACTGGAATGAAGAGCCCCTCCACCCTCCCGTAGCTTGACAGGCCATCCAGATAAACCGAGTAAACACACCCTTGTCCGGCTCTCGATGGGCACACGGAGAGCTTCTCCACATTCAGCTCTCTCCTTCGGACTCTTCTCTGCCACTGCGCTGTCTCTTTCCCACTCCCTCCATTACACTCAGATTCACCTCCACCCACTCCTATCACCCCTCCTCTTTTTCCTCTCAATCCTCCTACCACACATTTCAGTAGGAGCTCTATTGTTTGCTAGAGAGGGGGCATGCTGCTGCTGGTTCTTATCTGGGGATGTTGCCGGCACATCTGCAGATGCTATCAGCAGCCCTGTTGCTCTGTTTATGCTCCAGCTCTGCAAGTGCAGCTAGTAGGGAAATGAGATGGATGGAGGATGGGGTCGGGCGAAAATTGAGAGTCTTGCTCAGTAGAAATGATGGAGTGTGCGTGTGCGTGTGCGTGTGCGTGTGTGTGCGTGTTTGTTTTGGGGGGCAATGGAGCAAAGGAAGGCCATTGTAAACACAAGAAAAACTAGGACTTTAGTAGTGCAGTAGTCATTTTTGTGCAATCAAGCATCACTACAGTTACTAATGACATGGCTTTTTGTTAGCTTGTAGTTTATGTTCAAGAAATGATGACAATTTTCTACAAAGCTCTCATCATTTCCACTGATCTGAGGGAAGTAAATGTAAATGTGCCAACCACCACATACAAGCACACAGCTAACTTATTCTTCAGCATGATTTAGTACTCGTATTAAATTATACCCCAATGAAGCTAAGGTAGAACAAAAAATGTTTCCTGCATAACTAGGATTAGAAGTGAGTCGCTATTACAGCACGAAACGTGCTGCAGACAGCTTCACTCCTTAACTTAAAGGGAATTGCCTTTCAAAGTGTAGGGTACACAGACAGACAGAGTGGCTGCTGACAATTTTTGAAGCGCCACTTGTTTCGTTTTTATCACTGGAAGAAACAGTAGTGGCTATGCATGCATTTGTGTGACTATATGCCTGCGAGTATGGGGCTGGCACCGTTTAAGCAGCAGATGTTTGCAAACACACAGATGCAGGCTCGCACAGATGCAAGGTGATGATGTCGCTGCACATGGCCAGGAGCATTCATCATCCTTTACTTGGTCAAGAGGTGTGATGGAGTGGCAAATTGTCAGTTATCATTCTTAAGGTGTTTTCACACCTGCGCTGTTTAGTCCATTTAAGTGAAATCTGGCTCGTTTCCCCGTTGGTGCAGTTCTCTTGTGCAAGTGTGAATACAATGACCTGTGGACCAAAACAACCGCACCAAGACCTTTTGGAAGAGGTGGTCATAGTGTGGCTCCAAATGAGTTCCAGAGCGGTTTGTTTTGTGGTTGATCCGAACAAACTACCAGGTGTACATTGCAAGTTTGAGCAAACCTTCCCATAGCCACGTATGCTTTATATTGTGAGGATGTGGCAAGGTACTATAGATAAGCAATGGTCAGTATGGGCTAGCAAAACTAGCTGTGAAATGAACATAAATTCTATGTGTTCTCCAACAGTCCAGAACACAGCATCTTCTTTCTGTATTCGACCCAAGCCAAGTACTACGATACAAGACAAGTAGTACACAGATCTAGGGATACTTGTAGAATCGATACATGCCATACACCATTTTCATTTCTTTCTTTCTTTCTTTTTTAAGTATCATAAGTACAGAAGACAGGGACACTACAGATCTTCTACAGCTTAAGAGGCGGCCCTCACCCAGCTGCTCCCACACGCAGCAAAAACTCCAAATGGAAGACGGTGACTTGGTGACTAGAGCGACAGCGCTAACCTAAGTTGTTGATAACAAAGACAGTTAAGTAAGCTCTGGAAGTACTTTAGACAGCCAAGGGGTGATGAGTGAGCCACAAAAGGTAATATGCAAGTAGTACCATCGTGGTTTTTAAGACCAGTGGAGGAAATACCTCCTGTTTAGTGAAGCACCTCAAAAGACTCAAAAGTGAGGGAGTTTCAAATCATGTTCACAACTTGCAAAGTGTGTTTCCTTCTTGTATCTTTCTTAAATACACATTGCCATTTAGTTTGGGACGCATTACTATTTCGCTTGAGCTGCCGTTGCCAATGGGAAATCAACTATTTACCAAAGGCTAAAATGGCTAATAAATGAATGATTGAGCTAATGTAATGTAAATAACATTACAAAAGTACTACTTTGTACGTAAAACTACTAACACAAACTCATAGTACTGTATTCTTTTCTGTATTGTATAAGAGACAGGACTCGTATATTAGAACGTCATCACCTCCACCGGATCACACTTCCTGAGCTAGCTCTGGACTGATATCTGATCCAAATACTAGGGGTGGGGGAAAAAATCGATACTGTGTAGTATCGTGATATTTTGTTTGCTAATAATGTATCGATACAGGGACAGCAGAAATCGATATTTTGTTACAAAAAAGGTTTTTGTCCTCTGACTTCATGTTGATCCTTTTTCTGAGCAAGAATCCTGACATTCCTTCACTGTCCAAATGTGTTTAACTTGTTTTTGGCAATAATAAACATGACAGTTTACTTATTTTAATTTAAGACATGTTTTATTTTAATTAAGTTAAACTTTTTTTATTTAATGTAAAATTATATTTTGTTTTAATTTACTTTCAAATTCTTCAGTTGCTGAATGGGCTGCATAGTTTTCATACATTGCATAGTTCAGAATAGCTGTA
Source organism: Neolamprologus multifasciatus (assembly GCF_963576455.1). NCBI lineage: Eukaryota > Metazoa > Chordata > Actinopteri > Cichliformes > Cichlidae > Neolamprologus > Neolamprologus multifasciatus. The sequence goes on from NC_140439.1 coordinate 10,379,388, forward strand.
ATTGTACCAGATGGTTGCATTCAGTTAAGTTGGACTAGACTGTAATACAAACAGTTCAGTTTGTCAACAATAAAACTGAAATGAGAGAAAGACTGAGTGTGAAACTTTGATATTAGATAAAATGAAGTTTACCTTTATGTACAGAATCTGAATATCACAAAATATTTTTAAAAAAAAAATCGCAATAATATCGTATTGTGCGTTAAGTATTGTGATAATATCGTATCGTGAGTTGTATGGTGATTCCCACCTCTACCAAATACTGGATCCATCCATAAACAACTCTAGCATCATTTTGAATTTCAAATCAGAACATTGCCTCTCATTGCCAAGTGACAGGCCATTAGAGATTGTCTAAATCTCAAGTCTTAAGCAAAATTTATTCAACTAGTAACTATATTAGTTTGGGATTTTCCAGTCAAAGTTTACAGCCATGAATTTATTATTAGTGAAAGGAGCCGGCTGCTTGTGCCTGTCAAGTGCTGAGAGATCAGAAAACAGTTATGATTGTTTTTCCTCTCTTTTCTGCATTCATGTAAACATCTTTCTGAAATGCTCCAGTGAGCGTCAATAACAGCCCGAGCACAGCCGCTCATATTTCAACAAGGAATCTGACAAACGGAGAAGACCAATCTCTCCATGTAGACATGCGTAAAACACAACACACTTTCAAAGTTCATTAGCCACGTCTGGTGAGCTGCAGATGCCGCGCGTAAGCGCCGACTAAACAAACTAACGCAAACGCAGACATCAAACATTGCAAAAGCATAATGCACATATTGAAAAGGCTGCAGGAGGACAAGATTAGTATTTGAATGAGGATCACAGAGTGTGAAGCGTCCATAGCCCCAGAGTACGTCTCTTCACTCGCCGGCTTTATTATTGTTAATTAAATGTGGAAATATGAAACGGATATATTGTTTACTGAGGGCAAATGTGCAGCTGTGCTTTTTCATACAGAAGAAAACAATGCAATCTGATTGAAAAAAATCGTATCAGGAATAATGCAAAGCAACATGAAGGCAGTCTAATCAGTCGCTGACGCCTAATGGAAAAGGACGCAACAGATCTGTAGAACACCTGGTCGGCCTGACAGTTTGGCATTAATAGCAATTACTTCAGTCCATCTGTAGCGCATTTCCTTCAAACGCAGCAGATGCTGTGCCGATCAGTGTTAACTATATAGATTTGACAATTTGTTTGCCGGCACATTGTGTTGTCCAGCAAACTAAATGTCACATTACAATGATACAAGCTGAAAGCATTACTGTCCTTTAACCACACGACCGCACGTATCCGCAGCAATGAAAGCCACGTGCTCATATGAAACCGCTACATGCAGGCTAGTTTTCCGTTACCTGGCTGTAAATGTAAAAGGTATTGATAGGTAAGCATTAAACGCGCAAGACATCTAAAAGGCGAGATGGATAGACGTGTAGAATGGAAGGCGTGCTGTTGTGGTGCTGTTTTGCCTCATCTGACCTGTCAACGTGTGAGAGAAAGAAAGCAAAAAGACGTGATATTGACCTTGGAGCACAAGATATTCCACAATCTTCAAGAAAGCACGCAAACAGTTGTATGAGACAATCCCGTAACAACACAGTTCAACACCAACAGCAGGAAGCCTCTACTTTTATTTTTTTTTAAAAAAAATCATCAATCAAGTCTCATCAGACTCAACTCAGCGAGTCAAACGCCTCCACGCTGCCCTGAAATCATGCACGGGTGCACACACACATACACACACACACACACACACACTCCTTCCTTAATTCGACACCTTCACAGTTCACCATACACTAATCAAAAAGTCATGAAGTGACAGCATGGTGTGTGGACGGTGGGGAAAGCCCTCACACCCTCCCCTGGGCCCTCACACACAGAGTTCAGGGCAACTCGGTGAAAGGAGGATCTACACATACGCACTCAAACACGTCCGTCACGTAGCCGAAGCGCTCAACGACACAGCTCATCACTCCCTTGCTTTCCATCTCCCCTTGTTTATCGCACTCTCCTTTTTCACACGTCGCTCTCGCTCACACAGCTCTTGCCTGCATCCCACATGCCATGCCCCTGCGCATTAAGACAGACTCCAGTGTTCAAGCAGGTCTGAACAGGCTCCAAAGGCTCCCCAAACAGTCCTTATTCTAGATGAAGAGCACGTACGGTTTGTCATTCAGCCCTTTATGTTTGTCACCGTCGCTCTGTAGAACGCATGAGAATACGTGATGAGTACCACCCATCCAGCCTGCTACCTTCAAAACTCCCTTCTTCCCCCATCCCTTGTGTTAGCTCTGAGTGACACCAAGAGAGGAATGTGTGTGTTTTGCGTAAAAGCAACTAAATAAATGCAAATGAAGTTTCCATTAAGGGTCGTCAAGCAGAATGTGGCTATTTTGGGGAGAGACAAAGCCTCTTTGTCACTGAAGGGAAAAAAAATATCAATGAATGTACCTTAAGTGAGGCAGGAGAACCGAGCACTAAAAAGGCATTTTTGGAGAAGGTTAAATCCAGTCAGCTGGAAGGGAAAGCGTGGGATGTGAACTGAGCGGAAGTGGAGAGAAATACATTTTCAAGGCGTCACCTCTCACACCTTAAACATAGCCCCACCCCCTGCAAGCCCCACCTCTCCTACTGCTGTCGTAATATCCATAAGTGCTCATGGAAACTCATAAATAATGTTGATCTCTGAAGCACAGAAAGCAGAGATGCTCTGGGTCCTTCACACTTTAGTTTCTTCACTATATTCCATCTATGCCCAAAGCGAGGAGGTTTTCAGTTTAGAATAAGCAATGAAACACAGCTGCACAAACACACACACACAGGCTTTTTTTTCTTTTTCTTTTTGCATCTTCAGCATAAGCCGGGTTAAAATATGCATTTCAACCATATTTTATTTACATCTAGAGCAACAAAATCCAATCTCATCTCCGTCACCCTGGAACTGCACATTTACTCACAATAGACCATCATACATAAGATGTCCTATAAAAGATATGATATATGCTGTCATTATTTAGTCCGATTTCTGCCAAGACAGGAGTGACTGAGTGAAGAGGCTCATAAAAGCATTGACATTGGGATGAGTTTTTATGAAACTACTCCCTATAAACTAAATGAACAGCTGTCAAAACAAGTGACCTTGAATATGAAAACTCCAGGCTGGCTGGTCCCTATCAACGTGGCATAAAAACTACTCCCCCCCCCCTCCAATCTCACTTCTGCCGTCCACCGCGGCTGCCTGATGAATGCCGAGGTGTATTTCAAAAGACTTCCTAGAGGCGTGGGGAGCCATCAAAAAAAACTGTGAGAGTGAACTCTCTTTCAGGGTTCAAAAGCCTTATGAAGACCAATTTGGCTTTGAAACATGGGGACGCTTTAGTATGAAAACCCAAAACTGCCTCATGTATGCTCACTTGGACGGGGATTGCCAGATTAAAAGGTAACGTGGATGAGCGCACTGGTCCCTAACAGCGTACGTGTCTCTATCTGAAGAACCACAAGGTAGGAAACATAACCAGTGAATGTCAATGAGGGAGGGAAGGATAAACAAAATGCTCTCAAGTGTAGCCAGGTGTCTTCTTCTTTTTTTTAAATGTGGATTCAGAGAAGCTTTAAATAACGCTCTCCTCGGGTAACCTTTTCTTTTTTAGATTTAGGAGTGAACCCTGCTGTGCACAGTCACCTGAGGAGGTCTACATGTCCCTTCATACTGTGAGACCTGTCAACGCAATCATTCCATCATCCTGCCAAACCACAGTTAAAAGTCAAATTTGTCATTTGAAGTCATTTGTAAGTAATTTGGTTGGTAAGATCTGCCTCCTACCACACACGTCACTCTCCATTAACTCTGAGCTTCGTATTTTAACACAGTTCCATTCAGAATACAATATTTGTAATGGCAATGACATCGTTTTTGTAATTATGCTTATGTACACCTTCACAGTGGTTTTGATAAGACACAATGAAGATGTGAGTGCAGACTTTCATCAATTACAGCCTTTTTTACAGTCTACCATTTTCAAAGGTTCAAAAGTAACTACACAAACTAACAATTTTAGATTGAAGTTGTCTTTTTAAATACTTGATGACAGATTCTTTGCAGTCAGTTTTGCTCAACAAGAATCCAGGTAGGTGAGAGAAGTGAAGAATTTATTCTAAATCAGTCTCTAACCTCTATACACAACTACACCGATCAGGCATAACACTATGAGCACTGACAGGTGAAGTGAATAACAGCGATTATCTCTTCATCATGGCACCTGTTACAGGGTGGGATGTGTTAGGTCCAAAGTGAACACTTTGCCCTCGAAGCTGATGTGTTAGCAGCAGGAAAAACGGGCAAGTGTAAAGATCTGAGCGAGTCTGACGAGGGCTACGTTGCGATGGTTGGATGACAGAGTCAGAGCATCTCCAAAACTGCAGCTCTTGTGCGGTGTTCCCTGTCTGCAGTGGTCGCTGTCTATTAACTGTGGCCCAAGGAAGGGACAGTGGTAAACCAGCGACAGGTCATGGCGGCCAAGGCTCACTAATGCACATGGAAGGCTGACCTGTGTGGTCTGATGCAATAGACAAGCTGCTGTAGATCAAATAGCCCAAAAATGTAATGCTATTTCTGAAAGAAAGGTGTCAGAATATATAATGCATCGTAGTTTGTGGTGTATGTGCTTGCATAGCTGCAGACTAGTTAGAGTGTCCATGCTGACCCCTGTCCACTGCTAAAAACACCCACAATGCACACGTGAGCATCAGAACTGGACCACGGATCAACGAAAGTGCCGGGTCTGTTGAGTTACCTGCATCCTTTTATGGAAACATTGACACAAAGCAATAGGATTCAGGGGCAAAGCGAGTTTGAGGTGTTGACTTGGCCTCTGGATTCCCCAGATCTCAATACAATCCAGCATCTGTGAGATCCACAGAGGTCCCACCTCACAACTTACAGGGATTTTAGGATCTGCTGTTAACATTTTGGTGCCAGACACCACAACTCAATTTTGATATTTTAAATTCACTTATCTCCCCAACAACTTGCAGCATTAATGTTAATTTCTGGTTGTTTATTCAATATGCTGTTTGGTGTAAAAGCATATCCTGTGATGTTCCTTTTAATGTGACAAATTCAGATTTTGAATAGTCTTATTTGGTGTATCGCTTTAGTGAAATGTGGTAAATGTGTTATATTCATCCTACGAGGGTGTTAACACATTTCAAGGAAATCCCACATACAACTATAGCCGCTGATGCACAATTCAAAATTGCATGAGATCCTGAAATGATGCTGTTCAAGTACTAGTAGATATATTAGGGCAGATGGTAGCAAGGTACCTCTCTGCATTGAATCATATCTGTTATTAATCTCTGTCTCTCTTCCACAGCATGTCTTTTATCCTGTCTTCCTTCTCTCACCCCAACCGGTCGCAGCAGATGGCCGCCCCTCCCTGAGCCTGGTTCTGCCGGAGGTTTCTTCCTGTTAAAAGGGAGTTTTTCCTTCCCACTGTCGCCAAAGTGCTTGCTCAAAGGGGGTCATATGATTGTTGGGTTTTTCTCTGTATCTATGAAGCGTCTTGAGGAGACTTTTGTTGTGATTTGGCGCTATATAAATAAAATTGAATTGAATTGAATTGAAGATGTTTATAAAAGACAAAAACACTCAAGCTGATTAATATGATGTGCAACCAGCCAAATTGTAACCCATGCCGTGATTCTATCCTTTGGGTCCAAAGACAAAATGAAAACATTTAAGGGAAATCTCTAAGGTTGTGTGGAAAGCCTTGAGCAGTGAAGTTTCTTCACTGATGTGCAGATGCCTCCCACATACTGGGAGATGCACTATGTACAGTTGTGAATTGAAGTTCAGCTGGCAGGGGAGTCGAGGTGCACGGTAGGGAGCAGAAGCCCCGAAAAACACAGGAGAAGAGAGCGAGTTTGGGAAGTCATTAAGAGTTTATCTTCACCCGCTGACGGCAGCAGTCAATTATCACTGTCATTAGAACATCGTAATTGTACCAGCGTAGTGTAGAAACGGGCTGGAAATGTTCTCAGCTCAATTGGACACTTCACTTTAATTTGAAATTCTAACTGCGGCTTCATTGTAGCGAAGAAAATGTCCCCAGGTATTTTGTTTTTTCAAACACTCTCCGTGTAGTAGGGTATAATCTGGCACAGACACCGAAATTATCTCTGAGGGTATGTTTGTGCTACTTTTAGCACTGTTGTGGAATTTATTTCACAGAGGAGTTGGCGTGTTTTCTCTATATATCCATGTACGAGTAAGTCTGCAGCTCCAGGTCTTATATGGGGTTTAGAAAGAAAGAAAGTCAACCAGTAACTAGTATAAATGGTCATATTTGAGCTTTAACTCATACTTAAACATTTCATTTTACGGTCTAGTGCTCACCCTACAGTCATAGTACACAGGAATGATCCTGGGTTCAAGGTGGGGAGGAGTCACAGACCACAGCCTCAGGCAGGTGCAAGCTAGTCTCCTCCCAGTGCTGGTCCCAAGCCCAGCTAAATGGACAGGGTTACATGAGAAAGTAAAAACAGTGCCAGTAATTTTTAATTGCCCAGTTGCTGGTTGTGCACATCCAGAGTATTTGTGGTGTTTAAGGTGATCAAGTCTCTAAAAAGGAAATAAAGATAATGGGACAGGATCATAGCACATCATCGTTTCATGTAGAAAGGGAGATTATAAAATCTCTCAGAAATCACAGTCCATTCGTCTTATATAACATAATTCTCTGTTTGAATCAATCTGTTTTAGATTTCCCTCCTTTAAGGCCACGCTTCTTTGAGTTTTCTTTTGATTGGCTGCCCCTCTGTAACAGGAGGTTGGAAGTGCAGGTGGGCGGGCTTACATGCTCACAGAGAGAGCTGTGTGCCTGAGGATACAACAATGTGGGAAAGCGAACATTTAAAGCAGTGTGAAGCCTGAGCTTCTGACTCACAGCGATTACCTTTACAATTTCAATTTTATGCCATATTTAATCTAACATTTGAGCAGCATATGTGACTGAGAAGAATAGACGATCCTCTTCAAAGAAACAAACAAAAAACTCTTTATACAAAAAAACTTGATTTAGCAGTGACCTAAGTGATGAGAACTTTTTGGGAGACAATTTTTAGGAGCAAGATTAAGTTGTTGCAAAAACAGAAAAAGCTTGAAACAAGCCTGTGTTGAAAGCAGGTAACGTGCGTAGCAACAAACTTCTGTTGCACCGGTGTTCAACTGGAAAAATTTTGAAAACATAAAGACAATTAAGTGCGTAGGTGTATATTTCTATGCACACACACTAGACACTGCGGTGTCTGGAGAGTAGAGATAGGCCTGTCTCCATCAGCCTCTCCACCTACCCAGAGGACCTAATCAGTCAGTGAATACACGTAAAATGGAGGCTGTCATCTACCTCCAGCCCAACAGACTCCCTGCCGACACTTTTCTCCCACTGCCAGCCTCTAGAGAGCAAAAAAAAAAAAAAAAAAAAAAAAAAAAAGATGGATCTTTCCCAAAAGCTCCATCCTCAACCAAGATATCCTACATCATGCATCATATTTTCTCAGCTGCCGAGTTTCTCCGTCCTCTTTCTCTTTGTCCTGTTTAGTCTCATCTTTACAGTTAGATCCAACTACTCATATACCAATTTCTGTTTTGTTTTTGATTTTCTTCTTTGTATTTCCCAATTTCATGACTTTTGTTCCAAAGATAGCTACATGTTTTCAATTTCATCTTAGCATATGATAAAAGAGCCTAAGTGTCTCTTTCTTTGCCTTTATCTCGAGCTGACTTCACTCCTTCCTGACATGTGCCAGAGAGAGATGAAAATCAGGGTAATGGAATCCACTGTGATCCTGACACTGCTTCCGGGACAGAACAATTCATCATTGCAACAACCCTCAACTCAGCAGGAAAGAGGCACATAATTGGGTATCAGTGGGAAACGCCTTTTTGCATTGGGAGCAACCAGAATCTATGCTTGGATTTTTGGATTCTTCTGTCCATCCAAAAGAAGAACAAAATTCCATCAATCAAATTCACAACTCAGACTGGCGACCCACCCAGGGCGTACCCTGCCTCTCACACAGAGGTTGCTGGGGTAGTCTCCAGCCCAATGGCAACCCTGAATTGGATAAGCGAATGTAGATGGGTGTCTGGACTCCAACTTTATCGGCCTAGACTGGAATGCCAAAATTATAAAGGAAAGCCAAGTCGATCTTATCCTGCTTTCCACAGTCACGCAAACTGTGCATTACAGTTGTTTCGCTTGTCATGCATCTGAAAAAGTGTGGGGTAATGATTCATTCATCTGAGGACAGGGACTTGTTAGCCTGCTTATGGTTCTTGCAGTGAGCAAGCTCATGCCTGTGAACACATCTGTCAGCATGCACATCAAAGGTAACTGTAATGCCTGACAAGCTATATAGACATTTAAAATACACTACTGCATATTTGAGGTAATATTATTCCTACGCAGCACTTAACTGCGTTTGAAGAGACATGAATTTTTAAAAACAGTCGCTCCAAATCACAACAAATTGACTGCAGGGTGCAGATTAAAGCCTGGATCGATCTACAACTGTTGTAGGTGTCAAGTGTAAACAGGACATGAGTAAAAATCACCACGCTGGGGTTGTACGTCTCTGTCAACCAGTCAAGTTTTGATTCATATCAGTCCACAATCATTTAATATATGCAATACGTAGAGACTGCAGGAATTTAATTGGTGGGACCAAACCAACTGCTTTCAGGCATCAGTGTCTTTGAATTCCAACTCGGTAATTTTTTTTAAAATTCATTTTAGTGTTGACATACTCAAGATTTGCAATGTAGACACTCTCAAAAACAATAAAAAATTCATGAGGAAAAACAGATGTGGATGGTTTGTTTCTTTTTTTGGAGCTCCTCTGAGATTTTTTGTTTTGTTTTGGATTTATTATTCTATATTTTAGATGGAGCTATGTAACTGCCGTGGCCACTGTGGGCCTGCAAAATGGGTGAGTGCTAGAGCCTGTGAATACCGGTGAGTGTGTAGGAGCAGTTGAAAGGTGGAGGACTGAAAGGATAATAAAGAGAAAATGGAGGACTGTGAGGGGTAGTAAAGGGAGTAAAAAGAAAGGACAGGAGGGTGATTTAGTGACTCAGAGAACTGACAAAGAAAGCAAGACAAAGGTGAGAGAGGTAAAGGAAAGAAAGGGAAGTAGAGGGGTTTATCAGGTAGATACAGTGAATGAATGAAGTGAACGCATAACCCTCAGCGAACAGCTGAGAAGCTCGTGGGCGTGAGTGGTTAGCCGTGAGCTGATTGGGCTGTATCGGCGCACATAGCAGCGAAAAGACCGGTAATTGTTTGTCCTTGATTTTATTTGCTTTGTGTGTTTATTATAAACAGGGTGAGGTTTATATATTGATCCTAAAAAGGGGAGAAAACAAAGTTCAGAATATCTAAGGAGGACTCGCATGCTCTCCAGTGACCTAATTAGACTTTAGCCAACAGAGACACACAATTGGTAAGAAATTTTTTTTTTTTAAATTCTCACATTAAGTATCATTAATGTTTCACAGAATGAACACAATTATAGCGTAGTGGTTTATACATTCACCTAACAAACAAGAGAGCACAAGTAAGTCTGATCCCCCGAAGGAAAGACAAATCCCTTTGTGGTTGAGTCCCAGAGGCATCCCGGGTTACCTAAAAAAAATCAGCTAAATCAAACATGCAGAGCTGCCCACTGTGGTGACCAACTTGTGAATAAGGGACCAGCCAAAAGTAGTTTTCACAGCAAAATAAAATACAAAGAAAGTAGAAATCATTTATACAGTGTTCCAGAAATCAGGTAAGTGCAGATGGGTATGTATCCAAGCTGCATGTAAACCTAAAAATGGTCATTCTTAAGCTTTAAGCGGCCAATAAAACCATCCTGATACATGTATATCTAGGTACTCTTGCTAATCCGAGACACCAGGAGACAAACTGTGTAAATATTAAGGAAGTGGGAAACCTGGAAAGAAAAATCAAATGTGATATGACACAATCAAGTGGAAAACACTATGGATGCACCTTGGCAACACAGAGCAAAGCTTGGGAACATTAGCTAAAAACAGGTAACTCCACTCCACTCCCACTGGAAGTACACTAGCTTATGACCCCCCTGAGGCAGGGTTTGTGTCTTCTCCCAGTCTCAAAGTAGGAGGACCATGTACAACATGTCCGAACCACTACACAACGATGGCCACGATAACTGATGACTCAACTCTCTCAAAATATGCTCCAGTACTCGCCTTAAAGCAGCCACATCCATCTGTGATGAACATTTTATAAATACAATCCATGTTGAGTTTAATATTTAAACAGAAACTTGAACTGCAGCGGTCCCTGTCATGGCTGGAGGAAAGGCTGTATGTGATGAGCTGAATGCACCGAGGTAGTTTTAACAAAGATTAAACCGAGCTGCCAAAGCGTGTTACTCGAGCCACCTGGTGAATGTGCGAGTTTGTCAAAACTTGACGCAATCGCGCCTTAAAGGGCTAAAAAAAAAAAAAAAAAAAAAAAAAAAAAAAAAAAAAAATGTCTGCCTGTCCTTAAGTGAAAAGTAATGATATGCCACTTTTAAAAAAAACAGAAACAAAATAAAATTACTCAACTCAGATAATATCCTTTTCAAAGCGGGCATATAAAGCCATGTATCCATTCATTCCCTTGCAACCTTTTACCATTTTATTTACCCGAGTCACTGAACGAAGAAAATGTACTACACACAAAAGAGTCATTCAAAGGAAATCTTGCGAACCATGGCAACCTCAGTGCCCTATTATGTTTCATCCCAATTGAACGTCTTGATCCGTGTTTGGCTGACATCCATTCTATGTTGTGAAAACACAGCTGACTTTTGATTATTCACAATATGTAAAGATGTCAACTTAACTGCAAGTACAACAAAGTGCCTCCGACAACAGTACAAAGCGCTCCCCCTGCAACGGTGATGCAATCATCCTTTTCCACATTTTCAAGCCGTCATTTCTCCGGGGGTGTGACGCACCCCCTCCCCTACCCCCCTCGTCAAAAAACAGATTAAAATACATCAAAAAAAAGGGGGGATTAAAGAATCTGCCGACACTCCTAAATCCTTCAAAAGGCGTCCGACTCTATCAAAGGATGAGTACTATTAAATATGAGGCGACACATGTGACACGTGAAGGGTGCCGGTGTTCAGTTTATAATTTCTGCCACTGTGGGGAGGGGAAAAATGAGATTTCAGTGAAGCATGATATCAAAGCAAAGCAATAAGTGGCTTTTGCCATCTTTATATGCCGGAGTAACCTATAGGTGACAGAAAGAGAGAGAGTGCAGCGGCAGAACAGAGGTGAAGCACTGATTTGGCTCTGCAGAGAACTGCCTCATGTACATACACAGACGTCAGATAGGAAAAACAAACCAAATAGGCTCCGAGACAGTGAGAGGGCAAAATAAATTCTCCATTTTCTCATTTGGGGGTTTCCCTGTTAAGCGGCAGTGAGGTGGGGCTCACCTCAAGCGATTCTTAAAGAGGGCTGAGTTCAAAGCGTGCCGGTGGGAGGAGAGACGGCTGCGTGGGAGAACAGCAGACAGTTAAGATGGGATTTCCCATTACGCGCGTCTCGCTCTGTGTCCTGGCTAACACTGCTGTATACCACTCACTCCTTCTCTGCCCTATAATTTCTCTCACTCTCCCCCTCCCTCCTTTTCTCTCTCGCATAGACTCAAACTGAATGCATAAGATTGCGCTCCACTAGGCCACATTCCCCTTCTCTTTCATCTGAGCCCTGCTTGTGTTTCCACACTATCTGACTGTGCACACACAGAGGCTAAAACACACACAGACAGACTGGATGACGAAGCAAGAGCAAAGAGGGAACACAAGGCGGAGAGATCTTACCGTGTGTACATGAATGAGAGCTCAGAGCTAGGCAATATAAAAAATAACAAATGTTGAAACTGAAAAAAATCCTTTAAACATCTCTCTATATAAATATATGAAACAGAACTTGAAAAATTGTTTTATTTCTTTACATACAGTCATTTTTAAATAACCCCCACAACAGCTGAATGATACGAAACAGTCCGAATTACTTCACTGCCTTTTAAACAGTGATTTCCTTCAGATTGGTTACATTCCCGTGTGTTCTTCTGTGTTTTGTCTTTCACTGAATCTAAATTCTGTTTCCAACTTCACTTTGTGCATATAAACAAACGGAACTGAAAAAAGTCAGGTAGCGGAGCCCATCAGGGCAAAGAGAGCTGAGAGCGTGGCTCTGTCGTGATTGCGTCGCTGTGTGGAAGTAGACGCGTTTGCTCGAGAAGAATGAGCAGCACGTCCCCTAGCAATCAATCCCAGATATTACCCCGGTATTTGTCAGATATGCTCCCTGCCACGCCAGCCATCCGTGACTCATTCCGTCATTACATCGGAGAGGTCACGCCCACTCCACCCCTGCCTGCGCCATCGTTCCAGGGTCTGATGGCGGCCTAATGGCCTGCTCTCTCTACACTGCAATTAACCTTTTTATTGGCCACCTGCCAGACAGCTGGAGATACAGCAGTGTGCGCGCGCGTACGGGCTTATGTAAGCGCGACCATAAATGCGTCTGTGTTTATATGCACATGCACGATGGCTGAAGCTTTTAAGTCTATAAATTACCATGTGAGCAGCGAGACCCAGAGCACGCATGTGCACGTGGGCCTATAAAAGCTGACAGATTTCACCTGCTACTCTCGTCAAATGGAAATTGATTGAATCTAACATCCCATCATGTTTGACCCAGACAGATCCCACTGGCTGTGAGATGCTGTCTCAAAGCGGAAACACATCTTGGAACAAGAACTAAACACGTCCCTTTTGCATTATAGGCGAGCGCAGGGGGAGATATTATTTGTACTCCAGGATCACCTGTCTCCCACCCCTGTTGCTGCTGGAGTAGAAGTAAATGGCAGCTGTAAAAATTATTCCAAGCTTCTCATTAAAATGACATTTCTGTAAATATGTCATCTTCCAAAGTTTCATCAAATCTGTGCCACTGATGCCAAACATTGCATAGTTAAAGCTACCCCGTGGAGTTTTTGACTTATAGTAGCGCAAATCCCTGTTTTCAAAACACAAAGATGGGCGTGCACGCAACAGCAAAGACTGTATCCTAGTAAATGTGCACACAGTGTAGATGAAATTGGAGGACAAAGTGCATTCAGCACATTTGTCTTCATGAAAATAAATGTAGATCTAATTTGTCTGTTCACAAGGAAACTCCACAGAATCATTTTAATGCTGATATCTTTTATTTGGCCATCCAATGTTTTATTTTAAACCCTGCTGCACTCTAATAGTATTATATCCTTTTTCCCAAGGGAAGCTGTATCTGCGAGATCTCGTCTCACGCACAGTTAGACGGCGAGCTTTTTGAGTGAAGGAGAAAAAAAAAATATTTTCAATCTCTGCAATGCTAACATACTGCTTCATTACTTTGCAATTCAAAAACCAATGAAAAGCAACAGAATGGCAGTCGGACAGTAACTTTACACAGGCGCTTGCTGTCTGAGAGGCTCGCTATACCATTGTCAACAAGAGGTCTCTGTCGAGTGTCTTTAAAATGTGGCGAAGCACGGCTGAGCAGAAAGCACACAGTAAATGCATTCTGTGGCTCCTGCAGCCGCAAATTGAATTTTGGGGCATGACTTGACTCAAAACACCTAATAATCCCACGTCACTTGCTGTTCCCGAGCTGAACAAGGTCACACTGTAGAGCGAGTAATGAAAAAAAGACCCTTTTTACAAGCATTTATCCAAATGCATTCAGGCTCCGGCGAGGTGAAGGAATTTAAAGAAAAGAAAGCACAAATGGCCGAGCACCTGAAGGACAAAAAAACCCAACAGAATAAGAAAAATAAACCACAAAACCCTTTCATGTATACGCACGCCACATGTCTGTGCACATATAGCATGCAGTGGTGAAGGGGGGAGCATAGCAAAGACTGGCAGGTTTTAAGTCACTGCACAAACAGCTTTTGTTTCTTATGACGTCTCATTAGCCCTGACAAAAAGTTAAAGCAGGGATTATCTAAACCTTATCGCCTCATTTCTCAATCAGCTTTTGAATGGGCACACTCACTCTGATGTGACAGCCAGCACAAGTGCAAACACGTGTTGGGAGTTCAGCGGGTCTATAAAGCACTTGCTGGTAAACACATAGTCTATTCAATGCTTTTCGGCTCAATCCATAATCTCACAGTGGCTTTTGAGTGATCAACAGCTCAACAGTAACTACAACACATTTGAAAGCATAAACCAGAGTTGAGTTTGGACTGTATCACATGCTGACTATGCTGACAAATCTAGCAGTCCTTACCTGCTACAGAGAGGCGTGCCGTGCGGCTGGAAATGGATCCCAGGTTCTCAATGGTGGCAACACACTGGTAGGTTCCTTCGTCTGGCTTGTTATGTTTAGAGTGGACCACATGGCTGAAGAACAGCGTGCCGTTGGGCAGTATTTTTCTCCTCTCGTCTGAAACCAGGCTCATGAAGGTGCCGTCTTTCTTCCATTCGATGTGTGCCGGCGTGGCTGCGTCGCTGTGTGCAGAACAGTTGAGGAAAGCGGAGTTCCCCCGGATGGCCAGCGTGTCCTGGGGCTCCACGGTGAACCAGAAGGGGCTGAAGGGCTGCACTGCTGAAGCTGAGGAGCAACAGAGGGGAGAAGTGAGATGTCAACACAGAAAGTTACGTCAGGCCCACTTTTCTCTGAGCACTAATGAAAATTAGTGAAATTCTTGCTGCTCTCCAGCAGCTTATCAGTGGGCGATGTGGCTTGAAGATCACACCACAATTATGGGGGCAGATTCATTATCAAGGATGCATTGCTCAACTTTCCCCAGATTATCATTCTCTATCATTCTAAACAGCTGATTAGCTGTGTATACGATGGATTAAAAAGTCTGACAATTTGAGTTAGTGCTCTATTTCTCGTTTTTACATTGATTTTATTCTGAAAGTTCCTGCAGGAAGTGGTAATATATAACACTTGATTTGATGCTTCTTCCAGGAGGCTGGTTGCCAGGTCGCCTCCATTCTTTATCCACCAAACTACGCCACAGCTATTCACACTTCTTGTTAGTTGAAATGTGAACAGTGCTGATATTTCTATACAAGTTACTCTAAGAATTTTATTCTAAAAGTCCAGTCTCTTCAAAATAAAGCACCTGTATGTAGCAGGTGGTAAGAACCATTCCCAATTTAACACGGTCAGATCATACCAGTGTATCCGTTTTGATTTCACCGATTCCAGCATGGATCTTTTTTCCGTAAGCTTCAGCTTCTTTATCGGATTACTAATCAGTAATCGAGTGTAACTACTATCAAAGAAACATGCTTGCGGTTAGGCTGCAGCAAAGGGTTGATGAAAGGTGCACAGCATATCCTAAGAAGTCGCTGACATCAATGGCATGTTTCAATGCTCACTCTAAAAATGACAGAACACTGCAGGACTCCAAGTGCCCCAAACACTGAATGAAGTGTTCCCGAACAAAAACATCTTTTTGTTCGTTCTATCTTTCAGCCAAAGGGCCTCGGCCTCAAAGAGGCTTTTTATTATGAAACCACAAGCCTCGCTGGAATTGGGCAAGAGGAACTGACAAATTTAACCAAGTCTAGCCTCCCTGGCAAGTTAATATCACGTCTTGCGTTATCATAAGTACAGCGTGCGGGGAAGGAGTAAACACGCAAGAAGGCGGCTGCCATTTCCTTTCCTCGAGCAGAAATGGTAACATCACATTGACACGAACAGTGCCAAAGTGAGAGTAAGTAAAATTGCTTTGCATTCACCTCATCCATTATTCAAGCACTCCCACTGTAAGAGTCACACAGTGGTATTGTTTAGATAAATAACACCAATTATCAGTTCTGCAGGGATGGGGCAGAGCTTGAAAAATAATTAAAGGGGTATGAAGGTATTTTAATAATTCAACGAATGGAGTGAAATAAGTGGCTGAGTGTTAAATGCAGTTTAAAATATGCCTGCTCTCTTCCAAGGAAATGGCATGTCTCCGGGGGAGAGGGGAGAGCAGAATGCGATAGAAAGAGATGAAGACAGAAAAGTAGAGTAGTGTGAGAGCGAACGAGGGATCCTGTGTCAATAGTTCAGCTATTTAACTACTAGAAGATAATTTCTCTACCTTGTGGCGCCCTAGCGAGAGATCCAAGATTGAAGTAATATAATGCATGGTCCATTATGGTGGCAATATGAATGCTTGCCCTCTGTGCACTTAGTTGTCTTGAAAGCACAAACAATTACAGAGAAAATACTGTTGGAAAGTGACTGAACTAAATAGAAATAGATGCAAATAAATGTAAGCCGTTTTCCCACTAAACTGAGCAGTCAGACCCCACACTAATTCTCTGATGAGTGGACCAGAATACTGAAGAGGAAGTGTGCCTGCATTCTGTCTCAGTGTACAGCAGGGACCCTGAACAACTGAATTGAGGCCTGATATACGAGCACAGTCCCTTTAGAAAGATCTGTGTTAGCAGTTACTTTACAGATATCCTCCTATGACTGCTGTGGTGCCATTTCACTGCAGTTGCGGAGTAAATTCAAACAAAGAAAACTTTATTGGGCTGGGTAATGCACAGAGCGCGCAAGAGCTCAAAACATTTTGAAAATCCCTCCAGGCAGACGTGGAAGTGAAATTCAAGTGAATAAACAGCAGTAATGAATAAAATATACAATGTTCTAAACTAGCCCAAAACATTTCTAACTGCAGCTCTTAGGAGGCAAGTGAGTGGCTTCTATATTAGACTGAAGCAAGTAGCTAATTTCAGGAAATCAATAAATTCACAGCGAGCCTGCTTACATATTGGGCAGAATGTGACAACACTAGCAAATGTGTTTGACTCATGGTGTATAGGACAGATGGAGAGAGACTTGAGGGAGGAATTTGTCACTCCAGCGGACCAAAAGCACCATGACATGCTTAATCATCTCTGCATTACACTGCTGGAACAGTTGGGTGTGTGGGGCTGGGCAGCGCGTCTGTGCCCAGGTTTGGCTCCCCTCCAGTCAAAAGAGCATCTTCAGCTGCTCTCTATCTGAGGGGGAAAAACTGAATGGGCTTGAAGGTCCTACAAGCATCCTATCAGAGTCAAAGCAGCTGCCTTTAGCAGCTTTTCATCCCAATCGCAGAAACAGTAGGGGAGGGCTTAGCTTTGGCTCTACTTTTGAGAAAATGGCAAACCATCTGCATTCAGCTGCAGACACAACAACCAACGTCTGTGCACTGGGATGAACCAGGGGTGTAAGGAGTTTGATGGCAGGCAATCGGCTTTTTGACAGCATCTAACTAATCTTCTGTTAGAATCTTTGACTCATTAACACCATTTCTGCTACTAATCTCAATTTCTCCCTCACATTACCTTCAACCGTTCCTGGCAGATGGCTTCCCCTCCCTGAGCCTGGTTCTACTGAAGGTTTCTTCCTGTTTGAAGCGAGTAGTTCCTTATCTATCGCCAAGTGCTTGCTCATTTGAAGTCATCTGATTGTTGGGGTTTCATTCGATTATTGTAGTGTCTTTAACCTTATAATACAAAGCACCTTGAGGCAACTATTTTTCTCATTTGGTGCTATATAAACAAAACTAAATCCAATAAAACTGCAAACAGATTCCAAAACAAGGATGCTAACGTTAGTGGCCAAAGTTCAAACGGGCGCGTTTCACGTAAAGATGGGATTGTGTAAATCAATGCCGAACACCCTGGACTCATCTGCAGACTGAACAAATATTTTGACAAAAGGCGACAGCAGCATTCCAAACCGATGACTATATTTCATATTTCCGTCTTTGTAGCATGTAGAGAAACACAAGAATCATAAAAGATGTTTCACATAAAGCGCAGTGTAGCCAGCGTATAATTTCTCTCCTCTAGAAAGCAACTAAAAATAACCCACTCGAGGCAAATTTATCTCTTTCAAACTCCCTCAGATTATTTATAGAAAATAAGGGAAAATGTATGAAAGCACACAGAGCAAAATCCATATTTCACCAATTTAATGGGTCCCTTAGGAATAACAACAAAGTCCCCGTATCAATAAACAGGCTTCTGAACGTTAACCTAAAGCAATTCCAGCGACGTAAGGAGAAGCTGGAAAAACCACACCCGTGACCGATATTTAAAGGTTCACTAGCCTGAACTGTTCCTTGTAAAAAAGAGAGGAGGACAAGCAGAGCAGGGCTGGATGAGGCCAGCACCTCAGCAGGAAGCAAGGATCTCTATCTGCAACATGTGATTAAAAAAACAGAACAAACTAAATGCACAAACATCAGTATCTTAGAGTAAAGACAAGCTTCAACCTTTATGCCAGAGCTGAGGGAAAAAAGTTTACTTTTGGCAGCTAACAAGGTTCTAAGTTATAAGCCTGGAAAAAAAAATTGTAATGAACACAAATAGAACGAGCAGCGGCGTGCCGATGCACTGTGAAGTGCTCACTGACAGAAAACTCATGTTTGCATACATCAAAGTGCAGAAAAACCAAACCCTGCTGAAACAGAACATAATGAGTAGAAGGAAGATCAGTTTAATTTGCAATGACAGGAATTTCTGTCTCTTGTATACATTTGTTTTTTGTCTTTCGCTCACACAGCCAGATGATGGCTATATGTTTCCCAGAGAAATGCAAAGTGCACCTTTAAATGTTTCTTACAATAGCACTGAAACACAGCGGGCTTTTAACAGCACAGCTGTAGAGTTAGAGGAGGAGAGAGGGGTCAGAAACCACATTACAGTGTGAGGAGTAATCTATTCGGGCCCCCATCCGTTTGTGTTTGATAAATAGAAACCTCCACACCAGGCAACCAGTGAGAATAAGTCGAGCGGAGAGTAAGGGGCTAGAAAATGGGCTTGTCTGCTTGATAAGCATGGGCTGTTACCTCTGTCCCAAATCCACTTTTCTCCGCAGTCATAAAAGGTTTGGGAGCCCAGCTTAAGGTGGTGCTGCGATATGCTGCAGTGCTCTCCCCCACTCGGATATGAGGAAGACAGAATGGAGATGTGGGGCTAGTGATGGATTTCCCCCAAGTCCTGACAATGTTAAAAGCACGATTTCAGACATTACGGAGATTACTATCTAGGTGAGGGGTATATATATATGTGTGTGTGTGTGTGTGTGTGTGTGTGTGTGTGTGTGTGTGTGTGTGTGTGTGTGATAACTAGTAAGCCACAACTTCTAGCTCTCTTTCCGTGAGAGTTCAGAAAAGTAGAAAAAGGTGTCTGCATCAACTGTGCAAGGTCATCTGCACTGACCCCAGATACCGGTTAACAATTTCGGCAAATTACAAAGTCAGCCTCGTAACACTGGGAGTGTTAAAAAAAAAAAAAAAAATCCCACTGAAGGCAGTAAAGAGTGGGTTGGTGAGGGTCTGTTCTCCGCACAAAGACCCCCTGTTCTCTCCTATTCTGCACTTGGCCCAGCAGGAAGCCTCCTCCCTCATTGACCCACCGCCTGACAGCAGTCATAGTGACTGCCCTCCTTATTGAGCCACTCTTGAGACAGAACAGAGCGCTTTGGAAGCCAGTCGCGTTTTCAGCAACCGAGGCTCTTCTGTGGCTTGAACTTGGGACGAGGAAATCCTGGACATCATCAAAGGTAAAAACACTTTGTAGAGATTTGAAACCACTGGGAAATTACATCTGTAAAGGGCAAACAGTAATATGGATTCTGCTTGTTATCATTATGCTGCTTTCACGCTCCTTATAATATGTCACTGGATCTCTGGGCTGTAAGCCCTTTGTAAGAAAACAAGCCAGGAAAATCGTTAGTAGCGCATCGGAGATGAATGGAGGCCTTCAGTGCAGGTAAAGATAGATACAGGATGAAGGCCTTTTGTAATTTACCTGAGCACTTCAGGCTCTTGTCTCTGTGCTATTTCCATATCTCCACCGTTTGTTCTTCCAGGCAGAACATCAGGCTGCTTAAATGACACTAATGGAAATGGTTGTCTCTTCTTCCCTCCCACACTCTCCTGTGCTTTTCCTTCATCTTTGCACCCTGAGTCAGTGTCTCTTTCTGTGCAGTCTTTCATCCAGCCTTCTCCCAAAACTTTGCGCTAAAGCCCATCTGTCACCATCGAGGACCTCGGGGAAATAACCATGAACCTAAGATCGAGCGTAGTGGGACTAGGTGTCTGCAATGTAGAAATGGAGAAAAAGCTTATTTGAGGCATGTATCTATTTAATGGAAAAGGTGTCCTTTTCAAATTAAGAAAACACAGCCTCCCGTCCGAATTAATGTGCCGGGCTTTACTTACCGGTATATTAAATTAAAGAAATTAAGATTTATGTAGATACTCTGTATTCGTGCTTTCTAGATATTAGCCCAAATAATCTGACTATATGACTTTTACCATCTTCTACTATCTTTTACAATGTCAAGCTAAAGGAAAAGAGAGTTGGTGTTACAACCCAAGCACTCAACAATGCCTGATGAGCCTGATCACGGATACCACAACCCTCTGATTCTGGTATTCAAAGCATTCCCCGCAGCACTTCATGAAATGAGGAGTTAAGGCCAAGCCATACAGGGATGGACAAAATGACTGGGGTGCCTAGCTCACACACTGGCTGTCCTGCGCTGGCACCAACTCAACTGGCAGATTAAAAGAGAAAAGGATCCAATTTCTTCAGCTCAGAGTTCTCCGTCATCCTGTATACTGGCTGCCATGGTAAAGCTCCAGAGGCCCGGAGGCAACACGACAGGGTCACCAGTGAAGGAGGGTCACCGCAACGGCATCAGCTCTGGTTGCGCTGCAAACTGCCAGAAATTGGTATTCTAAAACAAACGTCAGTCTCTTTTTAATCAGGTGGAGAAAAAAAAAAGATCTTAGTGAAATGATTCACTGCTTAATAGGATTAGCAAATAGTCTGAGTGCAAGACGCCGGCAAAACGTCAAATGTGGACCACCACGGCCAACGTGAAGACATTAAGTGAAGGATTTTTATTCAGACCTTTTTACTCTTTACAGTACTGAATGTAATGGTGTCAGGGTATAGTATACCAGTGATTAATGACTACCTAATCCCACAGAGGCACAACTGACCCCAACTTCCTGCTTAGTAGCAAAGGAGCTCAGTCCAAGACCACCTTGGAGCCTTATTTCAATGCACTGCCTAATGAGAGGCCTTAAAACCAGGCTCAACACCAAGTGTTAGCAAGAAACTGGATAATGTACAAGCTACGAGGAGGCCATATCGAGCGACGCTTAGACCAACATTCACCATTCTGAACGTCAGTGGTAAACATTACTCTTTGGTTCACAGATTATATGGACTGAGTGATTTAAAGAATTAGAACATTTGAAACTGATTTTTCATCATTTAATAAAGCATTTTAAGAGCAGCTGTTTGCAGGAGCATTTGATTTAAAGTAAGCGCCAACATCTGAAGCCTAAACTTCTTAGTAGCCATGCATTGGCCTATAAAGAAAAAGAGAGAGAAAAAAGTGTGTTTGTGTATTTTCCAAACATCAAAAGAGAATACTGGAAATTAGGTTATGAGGCAGTATCTGGCTTGTTTTTCTTTTCTCATTAGTCCTACAAATACACACCTTTTATGTCACAGTTCAATGAAAATGCCAAGTGGTGATCAGGAGAAATAGTCTGCAGGGGAAAATCTCTTAAATGCACACTAATTCATGCTTTGCACTCATTAGTGTAGCATACATTTTTCATAGATGTTTACGACAATTACATTTGGAACTTGTGTTTCCAAAATATGCATATTTATATCCCTGTGGCATGCCTGTAAACAAAATGTTCTTGACTGTGCATTCGGCTACATTACATACACAATTTTATATTAAACTTACTGGTTATTGAATTATATATCCACCGCTGTAGACTGTATTATGAACTCTGGTACAAATAAATGAACTAAATTAAACTGGTTTAAACTGGCAAAATGATAGAGGCGGGTATATTTCTTTCAGTAAAACTGGACACAAATACTGAAAATAGGAGGGGAAAAAAGACACTTTAATGGAATGTTGGACAGAGCTTTCAACAGCCGAGTGTGATGAGGGAGACCCAGGAGGGATTGGTTGGATGGGGAACCCCCTCACCTCATCTGGTAGCGATAATTAACCAGTACTGATTGAGGCTCAAATTCCCTCGCTTATCAACCTCCCCCGTGGGCTCACAATGAAGGATTGGCCCACGGAGACGAGAGCAGCCCAGACAGGCATTCTTTGAGAGCTGGTCTTGAGATAGTGCGAGCGTTCGGTGCAAGAGAATGATGAAAAAACCCACTTTGCCTCGCAAAGTAATTGGAACGCAAAATGGCAAGAACGAGCATGTTTCTCAGGCTAGATGGACACCCACAAAGCAGTTGGACTAAAGGTTACAACCATCACTTAATGCTTGCGTTTGAGAATTGGACTAACCTTTTCTGGCTGCTGAAAAAAAATGCTTTGAGAGAAAAAAAAGAAGAAGAAAAAAAACTCACCATGGCAGCAGATGCCATTATCTGCAATTTTTAAGTAAAATGCCCTTTAAATTGCACTCTCAAACAAACTAACAACTGCAGAGACAAACGACGCGCTTAAAATACCACCAGAAATCAGCACATAGTACCAATCAGTACGAACCTTTGAACTGCAGTCAGAAAAGACGAACAGGAGGGGAAATCCATATCGTCTTTTGACCCATAAAACATCGCGATGTCATTCAAATAATCTGGTAGCATGAGACGAGCGACTCAAAAATCTGACAACATTGTCGAGTGCTGCTGTGAGCGCGACAAAGAAAGAATTGTGAAGATCTCATGTGAGATAGCATTGTACAGTAATAAAGCTGGAGTAACAATAATACATGGGGGGGGGGGGGGGGGAGAAAGAAAAAAAAGTGGAAATGTCTTCCAGATGCCTTGTGACGATAAGTTATCTGATGAGGCTGTAAAACCAGCAAGCACTGGGCAAAAGGTAGCCAGGAAGTAGTCGACACACCAGGCAGATTGGGGCCAAGTTCTGAGCAGCAACACATGAGATAGTCATCTGAGACAGGAAAGCACATTCATTTTGCCACCAGCTAGCTCCACCCTGTCCCCACCAACCCCCATACTGAAGAAAATCATGTGGCCGTAATGAGATATCCTAGAGATTTTTTAATGAAACACAATATTATATTCTCTTGCGCCTGTTTTTTCTCTCTTTCCTCAGCTATCACACTCACTCACACAAACATATACACACAGAGAAGAAAATCGATATAATCCTCTATGCCTTGCACAGTCAAACACCCGGCAATTTATCAGCATTGGATTTCAAAGTCTGGGTCTTTGCCTATTTCGTCCTTGACTCCTGTCATTTATTTGCTCTTTTTTTTTTTCTTGAGCACAACAGGAAGAAGTAGAGAAGGAGACGGGGTGTGTAGGGGTGTTTGGGAGGTGTGTGTGTGTGTGGGGGGGGGGGGGGGGGCTTGCTTACAGTACAATTTCCACACACTCTACAGTTAAGTAGAGCGGTTGGTACAAAGAGCTAGAGATAAAAGTGCATGGCACACTGAACAACTCTGCCAGAGGTCACATCCAGCAATTCACTTGATCACAGTGTTTGGATCTGGCTCCTTTGAGTGGTCAAGTGTGGCCAATCTTCCTCTGATAAGTCAGATGCCAATTACCAGCTCAGACACAAAAACATTTCAAACTACCCCAGTTTCTCGTCTTGTCGAGATAAGCATCAGCATGCAAATTCTGCTAATTACAACGGAGCTGAGTCATAGTCCCCCCCACTTTCAAAGCTCCCTTTGAGACTTATTACACTGGCCTATTGCTGTCACATATAGATAAAAGATAAGAATTATTTTCCCATAAGAAAAGGGGGGGAAAAAGACACTAGCCTTAACATGGTTGTCAGTTTCTTCTCACAAAAGAACTTGAAAGTTTTTCTTCTATGCAATAATCCCACAGCTCTGCCTTTAACATAGAACAAGATCCTTACAACTAAAAACATGCATTTATGAGGAGTGTGCATATATGCGGGACGACTCTTTTTTTTGTTCTTTTCAGACTGGCTTCAAAGTAGTTGACAGAGAGGTGCAGTTAGTGGGCTGTTGATAAAAGGGAAGCCAGTCGCTGCGTGTTCACAGCGATTTGGAGGAAACCATTTAACACTGGAGTACGGGAAAGATCAAAGCCTTCGAGCCAACACTGGGAGGGAGACTCAATTACTATTTTACTTGAAACCGGATGCTACCCCTCTAGAAGAGACCCTTAAAATAACTGGAAAAAAATATCCATGGCAGCTCGGAGAAGTGGGGACTCGGGAGGGAATGCTATCTGAAGACAGTGCTGTAATAACGTTGGAGTTAAGTGCGGTTACAGGGGTTAAGTGTTTGCACCAGGGGCATAGTTAGATTACAAAATGAAGATGCTGCGTGAGGCATGAAGGTCTCCTAGATATTATTACTGTCGTGTACGAGATAGCAAAGCTGCCTTTTAAATGATGAAAGACCCTTTTTTCCCCCCTTTTGGGAGAGTAGCAATTTTTTTTTTCACCTTACACTTCTGGCCTGCAATCATAAACCATTTTCACACATGAACTCCAGACAACAGCCTGAGATATTGTTCGAAGTTGCCCTGAAAGACGTGTAGCAGACATCAGGAGATTTTCTGTCAGATGTGCTGGGCTTTATTCAAACCGATGAAGCCGGTCTAACGTCATGCCTGACCCATTCAGACATCTTCCTTCTCACATGCAGTTCATGTGTCAAATACAGATATATTTAGGACAACTCTCCAGTCACTGCAGATATCATCCTATAGCCAAGCTGAACCACGACACACACACACACATTACTGATCTGACCCTTATTTACTGGGATTAACATGGTGCCTTTCAGGGGACATGGAATAAAGGGATGGGATGTGCTTTACTCAAATTTACTTACTAAATCTATCATCAGCAGCTATGAGTCTTTTTCATAATCACACCAAACTCATTGAAGTGTAACTCACTCTTCTGCAAAAAAAGAGAGATAAAAAAAAGCAGGTGAAAGATGCCAAAAACACAAAAAACTTTACAGAGACAGACCTTCAAGGATCTCTCTGTTTACAACCTACGCTGGGTATTTTGCAGTGGAATTTCTACTTCACAAGTGACTAGTGTAAATGGGCCAGAACTTATTATAGTTCTTTACACCCATTCATACAGCGGTGTATTCTGTGCTGCTTTCTATTACACATGCAATCACAATCTAGTGGATTGGGGTTCAATATTTTGCCCCAAGAAACTGGGAACTGAACCACCGACCACAGTAACTACGGAGCCAGACAATGCCAGTGGGCCAAGGATTGAGATGAAAGATAACTAGAAATATAATCTGTCCAGCACGTCCTGGATCTACCGCAGGGTCTACTCCTGGTAGAATACCTCCCCTAGGAGACCCCCAGGAGGCATCCTGTTCAGAAGTCCAAACCACCATAATATGGTGGAGTAGTAGTGGCTCTACTCTAAGTCCCTCCCAAATAACCAAACTCCTCATCCTATGAATAAGAAAAACTCCAGCCACCCTTCAGAGGAGACTCGTTTTCACCACTCGTATCCCTGATCCCAGAGCTTGATGCCGTGGTTGAAGGTAGGATAAATCAGCCGCTCCAACCCGTCAGTCACTCTCCCCTCACTCATGAACAAAGTCCACGCCCACCCCTGACATATAAAACTCCTCCACTTCAGGTTTAATCCTCGCAAAATGGGTTTTCTGCTCATAGTTCTTGTCAATGTCCACAGCATAATAGATAATATTAGAATTCAATATGTATTCTAATCACTGCATCAAGAGCAATAATTGCAGCATGTTCAGAAAGAAACTTTTGAAAGTGAATCGTTTTATTCCATGCTTTTTAGCAGACAGGCAAATCGGAGGAGACTGGTGCTTGGTAAGTGTGTAAAAGTCAGGCTTAGTAGGCGGAATGAAGCTATCTGTTGATCCTCTCATTCCTTAGGGACCACCTGCTGTTTCTTTCAGTCAGCGGGACTGGCTTTTCATGCATTCATTTCCATACAACTTGCCCACTTCTGTTCAACCATTACACTTTATTGTTTGCACCTTTGTTCCACTGTAACCAGCTTTCCTCTCCTTTATGCTACGCCGCCGAGTGTGAAACCCGTGCCAGTCTCTAAGGATGTAAGTACAACAAAAGCAGTTGGAGGATGTGGCACCAGTGGCACGAATGGGAGGTGAAGTATAGCATGAATATCATAAACAGGGCATCGCATCACCACACATGCTGACAAAAAAAAACTGCATTCCTGGTCACGGAGACTGAGTTTCTCAATAACACATGCATGTGACCTGCATTGCTGCCCATTCCATACCACAGCTCTGAAGGGCCCTTCTTTCTTTCTCCTGCCCACCGGAGGCTGATCGCTCATTACCGAGTGAGCTTATCTCTGCTCTCAGTCCTGTCGGCTCAGACAGCGGGAGCTTCCCAGGCTTGATGTGGATGCTAATGTGGATCATATTGCAGGTGAGGAAGAGGCAAACTGATGTGACAACAAGACAGAGTAATGGGTCTTTTTGTTGGGCAGTCAAGACTTCAAGGGAGGGGGAAAAAATAAAATAAAACGGGAGGACACAGCAAGGTGAATGTCACTCATGGCGCATTTGTGCGAACATCTCAGACAGAAAAGGCGAGGGGAGGGGGGTGGGGCGCACTCATTTGTTTACAAAAAGAATTATGGCTACATTGCCTCAATCGGTCTGGTTTAGATAAGAGCTGAATGAGAAAGGTGCTCGTGTCCCAGCAGCCACAAAAAGGACTGTGATTCAATCTCAGTGGCTATCGTTCCTCACTATCCAATCCCTTCCACGACAGTATCACGGTGTAAACTATGCGGTTTATTCCTGAAACACGAATGCTTGCGTTACCATGATATGAAAAGATGAAAGAGTAACTGAATTTAGATGGAAAATGTCACTCTGTTGGCTTCATCTAACAAAAGCTGACTGTGTATCTTAGCAAAGGGCAAACAGATTTACTAGCAGTTTTTGTTTCCCTGTGCAAAAATATCCACGGGCATGGTGTGCATAGCAGTTTTGCCACAGTTAAACCAAAAGCAACCCGGCTACACCAAACCATACGTAACAGATGTCGATGCGTGTTTGAATACTTCTGATTGAAATCAACAAAAAGCTGCTGAGTTTCCGTAGCGATGGCTCGTTTGTCTGCGCCAATTACGCCATCTAATTCCCAAATCAACTACGGCACCGCTCGAGCCGTAAAAGAGTCCTATCTGTGCAGCTGCTGGTGCGTCTCCGTCATCAGGTTAGATAAATGAATCCCATTTCCTGCACACTGACGGACTGCATCTCGCCTCTATTGTGTGACGTGATAACGTGCGTGCGTGATTGTACTGCCTACAAAGCAACACATTTATTTTTATTTTTTTTATTTTTTTTTTTATTTTTTTATTTTTTTATTTTTTTTTTCCGCCTGTCCCATTTGGTTCTTTAGCCGTCAGAATTGTTGTCTGAAGACCAACAAGGATACCCAATGGATTTATTTTGCCAAATGGATCATCATGGCATTGCCGTATTGGTCCATTTGATCGACCTTTGTTTTTATTATTTATTTTATTTTCAGTTGTTACAGACGGGACAGACATGAGTGAGGGATAGGAAAGGGAGAAAGAAAGAGGAAGGAAAAGAAAAACAGAAGGGGAGAGGGACAGTGAGAAAGGGGGGAAGAAAAAATATCTCCGGGATCACCTGTTGAGAGAAAAAGAATAGAAAACAAGCAAAAAAAAAAACAAAACAATGCAACATACTATACACAACACCATCGCATTAATCTAGCTAAGTGAAAACAGCAGTAAATACTAAATATTGAATGTTGTTGTGCAGCACGCAGGACAGACAGCGCACAATGTGCTTTGAAGTAGCAGCCAAGAAAGGTGTGATTTAAGTCTACGAATAGTGAACACCCATGTGCACACCTGTGTGGATCGGCGCGCTTGTATTCAAATCAAAGCAACACATTTAACCCATCAAAGAGAGACCCCTCCCCCCGCCCTCCCACCTTTCTTTCTGCATCTATCAGGTAGCTCTCACAATAAAAACACAGGAAGCGGAGACCATGAACACTTGACACAGGCTTGTCCTGTGGCAGATCTGATCAGAGTACAGCTGAAATTCCCTCTTATCTGTCAGTAACGGTGTGTAAACAGTCAGCCACAGAGCATAACCAGCTTGTGCCCAACTGTTTACACTATATCATAAGCAGACGTAATCTCTCCCTGAGCAATCTGGGTTTGAGTTACCGCCCACCTCCACCACCAGTCCTCAGTCCCAGTCCTTTACTGAGCCTCAGAAAAAAAGGCTCAGTAATTCTAGTGTTAAAGAAGCAAAAAAGGAAAAAAACCAAACAAAAACATTCCCAATAAGGCTTGGGTGAAGTTTCGTCACTATTGGCTCAAATGTGGCGGTCAAAACTGCCTGCACCTTAAGCTTTCTTATCAATCTTACCAGGGAGGCTGGTATCAAAGGACCATCAATAAAAGATGAGAGGATTATGTATTTAATATGCTACATATAGCTTACGTGGTATTGCAGCCATAAATAATTCACTGTCTAGATAGTGTCCTGTATATCGCTGAAGCAACACTTTTCCTCATGTTGAGGCTCAGTTGACAGCCTTCTGTCAAACGCGACCTGCACACAACATCAATTGTGAAATTCTTATTGAGAACAGACTTTAAAGTTATGATGAATTGAGTGCATCGAGCTTTAAAGGTATTGACCCACTCTGTGCTCACAAACTGCATCGTGCTGCATTGCTACCCAAACAACAGCGTTTCTCAATGATTTCATCCTTAAGATCCCGGCGCATAACGAGACACTACGCTCCGGCGAGCGCTGGGGTCTGGCTGCATATCCATGTCTCAGTTAAGCAAAGCTGCTGAGTAAATAAGTGGCTGAGTGGCAGTAACTGATGAGCAGTAATGATTTGTGTGCAGTGCAGTCTTTCCCCCCGAGGGCTTCATGCACACCACCCCCAGCAAACCCACCCAAACACCACACTGAAGCAGGAGCTGCAACCAGAGGGGGCAATCTCTGGCCCTGAACCCATCTAATCCTCAACACAAGACTAGGGCCCCTATAAGAGTGTGTGTGGGTGTGTGAAAGCGTGTGTTTTTTCAAGAAGCGCATAGCAGCACCCCATGAATTTATAAATATACAAGTAGTTGCTGTAGCCGATCAGCTCTGCGTATGTGTGCACGAGTATATGGAAGGCAGGATGACTGAGGTTAGGACAACACATCTGCTGGGAAAGAGTTGTTTCAACCATGCAGATTGGCTAATAGTAACAAACGGGCCGAACGCAGTCACGTCCACCGTAACCATTCCTCATCAAACAATTTACCTCGATCGTCAGCTGGGACGACGCACGAGACTCTAAGAAAACAAAGACACTATTAGCCAGCACAAATAGTTTTCATATTTAATAGCTTCCCTCGACCAGAGTGCTTCTCGACACGTTCCCTTGTCTGCTCTATCATGCCTGGGTGTTTGCTTAAATTATTAATGCTGGCCTTACAGGCTGCAGGTTAGCAAGGAAGAAAGAAAAAAAATAGGTAGGGCGGTAGGATGTAGTGCGCTGGGGCCACTTCAGACCTTGTTTACATGCTTGTGGGGATTGTGATTGAGTGTTCACCTGCTAATCGCCCACAGTGATGCCAGCTGTGCTGACACGGTGGCTGTGGATTTACTTGTGTACCCAGGGCATTTAATATACATGCGTGTCCTGTAATGTAGACACACGCGGAGGATGTAAAATTTAAGGCACAGGTTCTGTGATTAAAAACGAGCACAG
The DNA here is from genome assembly GCF_963576455.1 of Neolamprologus multifasciatus. Classification (NCBI taxonomy): domain Eukaryota; kingdom Metazoa; phylum Chordata; class Actinopteri; order Cichliformes; family Cichlidae; genus Neolamprologus; species Neolamprologus multifasciatus. Next base: position 10,409,262 of record NC_140439.1, read on the forward strand.
CGGGAAAGCTGGAAGTGCACATGCCGAGAGTGGCTGTGGTCAAGCGATACGAGGAGCTGGTCTGCCCCTTGGTATTAGCTCACAACATAGAGCCTAATTATTTTCCTGCACATGTAACAGGCTCTGCTTTGTGCTGCTGGTTACTCGGACCAAAATTGAAAAAAAAAATTAAATAAAAACTGTCAAAGAGCTTTGTTAACATGTAGGTTCTGGTGGCGACACTCAGAAGAACCTTTACCTTTAGCTTCACTTGTTATTCTTTTCTTGCTGAATTCCCATAAAAGGTGACGCGCATATGAAAGCAAAAAGAGTAACTGACTTCACAAAATTACTGTGGAGAAATGAAAAGCTTAGAAATATCAGTGTTCCAGTGAAGGCAAAGGCACACAATTTTTACAAAGAAAAACAAGGTTATAGCTATGTGTCACCTTCTGTGTGAAGCCAAGAGCTCCATGTTCATAAAGAAGTGAACACTGGGCCACTAGGGGGAAAAAAAAGAGGATTTTAATGACTTTATTTAACTCCTGACAGCACTCTGGGCCGACTCCAGCTCCACTTTTGATGGGTGGTACGGATGCAGGGGGCACCTTTGTTCAAGCTTGTAGACTCTGGCACTTTAGAGAAAAGTGAAACTATGAGAGTAATTTAGCAGAGCAGCGTGTGTGTTGTGTGCAAGTGTTATAAGCTGGGAAGGGTTGAGGCACGGGGACTACTTTTATCCATATCCATTTGATTTCCTGTCATGACCACAGACAGCACAAAGGGGTAATGGAAGACCCGTCCTGACGGGGGATTATGGTAATGGGCACCAAAGCAAAACGAAGCAAAGCGGCTGTCCCTGTTGCACTGAACGCACAACTTGTTACAAAAATATGCACAAATAATTAAAAACTCGCTAAAAAAACCCTACAAATATTCACAAACACCTGAAGGCATGAAAAGCTTGTTTTCAGTTCCTCACTCTTTGACTGCCTTAGAACACATTTTCTGTCACATGAACCTGTTTGTACATGCCTCTGGGAGCGGGATAATAGGCTTTGACGCTCAATCTATTTTAGGGTCTAGCCAAAGCACTGGCAACTGTGCACCATCACAGCCTAATACTGTACACGAAAGGCCTGAATGAATGATGAATCCATCCATTAGCGTGAGGCTTCTGGAGTGTTACAAGAGCCTGGGTTCTGTTTTCTCCTTTCCTTTCTGCATTTGCGGGAAGAGAGCAGGAGCGGCTGTCATGCTGAAAGGCAGGGGTGATAATTGGTCTTGGCTCTTTTGATGTGAAGACAACGCCATAATCCGTCTTAATCATATTAAGGGGACCCTGCTTGGCCAGCAAGGGCCATCTAGCTATAGCCAAGATATAGGTAATGTCTTTTGCCGTCAATCTGAACACGCAGTAAAAAGCAACATGATGTCCTTTCAAATAGCGGTGATTAAGAAAATTACCCTCTATTCTAGCTCTTGTGTACTTTTAATATCTAAATTACCCACAGGTGTCCCTATATTCATGCATGACATCATCTCAACGTCACCTTTCCAGCATTTGTCTTTGTACTCAAACACGAAAAGCCCATCAAAGGTGAAAGCCTTGATGAAAAGGCTTAAACGAGTTCTTAGAGCATACAGCTTGTCATGTCAGCAGGGGGACGAAGGACAGAGACGAGAGAATGAGACAGCCTGGGACCATGTGTCCACACCCTGGGGGCTCAGCCAATGATCTCACTGGCCTGGGAGGCCAATATGGCATTTCCTGCCGGCACCCTGGTGCTAAGCACTGGGCACACCATAGGACGTGTTATGGGCATATGGCAGCAGCGCTCTCTCTTTAGCATGCTAAGGATTTTCCTATTGATTTTCACAGCGGCATTTTTCTTTTCAAATTAGTGGTTCATCCCATTTTCCAAGACCAAATTACCACTTGCAATTATGTTTCATCAGCTCACAAGAGAGCCAAACATCGAAAAGAATTGATTCAAGTAGTTAGCACGTGTCACGTGAATACATTTGAACACCTGGTAGGGATTTAGACATTGCAAACAATGCTTTGTCAGCCATTTAGAGACGGAGCTATTTAGAAACATAACCAAATACCTGTGAAGAAAAGAAAATGCTGAAAAAAAACAACTGTTGTGTGCATGTCTATGAGGAATACTACTGTAGAGGTCTCAGGTCCAGCAGTATTAATCCCTCAGCGCCCCAGCATGCCCCCCCCCCAACAGCAAAGGATGTAAATTATAACTACACACCAACATAAACTACCACACAATGCACTCTTACAGTGAAGAGTTATTGCTCCAAACCACATAAACATGCTGTCCAAGACCATCAAGCAACAGACTCTGCTTTTCCTCAATGTTCTTTACTGTGAGACACATAACAGCCTTCCTCAAAGTACAGACTTCTTGCCCTGACATCTTTCTCCAAGCTGCACTATACACCAATAAACATTTATATTGTCAGCTGAATCACTGTCAGAGTCTGGTGTAATAGACCCAAAAGAGCTTGCTCTCTCCGTTTCTCTCAGATCCCATGTAGGCTAATACGTTACTATGTTTTCTTACTGTTCAAGGGGTTGGTGTAGAAACAAGAATCTAGCTTTACACTCCAATCAGCATCAGAACAGAGCTGCTAAAAATATCCCTTCTGTTTATTCTGAAACGACCAAGATTTAATATTACTAGGAGACAGGAGTATTTATCTACCGCAACTACAGAGCAGATTTAATTATTTATGACATTATTATTTAGCCGGTTGCACATAAACACATTGTAAGCTTTATTTTATGGCTCTAATTTAGCTAAAAACGTGCCTGGGGATTTGCCCCATTGCTATGCAATAAAACTGACAAGTACAAAATACTGGGAGCGTACCAGCTATGGTCAGCTTCTGTCAGATGTCACATTTACATGCATTGCAAATGTAACACTGCAAAAAAGATTCTTGTTCACCATAGTCACCCTCTCGTCTGAGAGATCAGACTCAGTCTGGTCTCAGTTACTTGTGGCTCATTAAGTTTCATTCAGTGACAAAAAAATAAATAAATGAATACATTTTTAAAAACTGTCAGTGCACTTCTGATTACCAAACTTCTTTCTGGAACAGCCAGTATTCAGTCAGGCTGAGATCTGTCCGGGTTGTTTTGTTGCTAATGTTATCAGATTATTTCCAATGTGATATTCCAGATTTGGAACAATGCTAATTATGAGATTTAAATTAATTTGCAGGCTGCAATCTATTTTCAAAAGAACCAGCTTTTAATCCGCGTGGGCATTGTCAGCCTCCAAAGTGGCAACTGTGTCATGATCCCCGACATAATCGTCCAATCACACAGGCCTTGTGTGCAAGTGTGTGTGTGTGTTCAGTGTAGCTCAGGAGATGAGGAGGAGGATGGGGAGGGAAGTGGTGCTCTGGCATTGTTGTAGGAATCAAATAGCGTTGCCATGGCAACCCTCTGGCAGTGGCAGCCTCTTTGCAGTAACCAGAGAGTAAAGACCCCTAGGGAACCCCTCACCGCCCTCCCCTCCTTCCCCTCAACCTTCTAGCCTCAGGCACGTTTGTGGAGGGGTTGCAGGGATCCGATTGGGGGTGTCTGGCAAGGATGAAGGGGGTAACCTTTGAGCAAAAGCGACCAACAGTTTCTCTGCCCACTTGTATGTTCTCGTCATCTCAAAACCCACTTTTGATTTTCATCTCCGAGTTTGCTTTCAAACATCAGCGTCCAACACAATGAGCCAAAATCAGAGCTGGAGCCTGTTGATAGACATTTGGAGAGCTACAGAACAGAAAGGGAGGAGGAGCCCCACTCTGTTTGAAAGAGAAAAAAAACCCTTGCCGTCTGTGTGTGTGTGTCTGTGTGTGTGTACATTGACTCACACACTCTCCCCACCAACCCCCTCCCCTTCCTAACACAGGTGGGTATTGTCTGCAGCATGGGGAGCTCCTGGCAGCTGGCCAGATCAGCTCAGGCGCTGGGCTAGTCCTGCTTCAGTCGACTGGCTCTGCAGGTCCACCATGGCAAAATAAATGCTCACTCCATAAGCAGCTTTTAACCATTTCATATCCATCAGTGCTTCGCAGGAAACCACCTTAACTTGAATACCTGCACCCAGGTAAGAGTTAGAAATGGAAAAACAAGTCCATGTTGGAAAGAAACAGTGTCTTCTACTTATTTCTTAAAGTAATGACAAATCTAAATCTAAATAAATTCTACAACTGGTTTTCTTTGTCCCCTCCTCTGCCCAAAACTGTGCTCCCAACGGTTTCCTGGGCAGCCCTTCATGCTTCCAAAGGAGTCCTACCGACTGTAGAAAGAACTCTGTGAAAAGTATATTCAGTGCCCTTTGTTCCTTTGTGGCAATGTCAGTCAGTGTAAAAAAACCCCAACAAAAAACGCCAACGGGGGTGCAGGGGTGTTAATAAAAAAAGGTCACTAATTAACCCATTACCATGTGCCAGCTAGCTACTGTTTCAAATATACGATACAAGGCACTTTTAAAATAAAAGAAAAAGAAAGAAAACATACAACTGATTGAACCATTTCGATAAATAGCGGAGCACAATTTTTGCAAACAGCATGCGGGATAAGAATAAGAGAGGATTGTATAAGATAACATTAGCATAGCACAGGCACAGCAAATAATGCAGACCTTCATGTGATCATATAGGTTCACCGAGGACATGGCTACTTTGGTTTCCACAGCAACTATGGCTTGCACCAAGACAGCCCACCACAAGGCACATAAGGATTACTTTGAGCTGTGAATCATGCAAAGCTACTCTAACAGCTGGAAAAGAGCCCAATGAATGCTTTTTAAGATTCAAGATTTGAACTAAAAGTTCAATTAAATGTGACCAAATCTGAAAGCAGTTTTTAGCAAAACCATCTATTATTATTAAAGTCAAAAAGCCATTTAATATTTCATTGAATAGTTTTGATAAACTTTTACTACACACATACTGTATTTATACTTTATGCAGAATCTAATTTTTAAAAGTGCAAATGTGGAATTTGAAAGTGTGCACAAATGCTTGTTGACATCAATCACGGATAATAAATAAACTAAAAAAAAAAATTCTGATAAATATAAATGGGCGTCTAAGGAATTTATCATTGATTTAGTCTTGAACCCAAAGACCTGCGAGCTGTAGCTGTAGCCTCTGGGTTTTTATACAGAATTTAATTGACTAGCTGTCAAATTTAAACATAAAAGGCACTTGGACTATATTTTCAAAGTAATCAACAAGGTCAGCGTCGGTCCATAATGTGTAATGGTATGCGGCCAACACAGTAGGTCATAAAATTGCAATGTAAGGATGTGCAATGTTTAAGGCTGCAGTTGGTAATGCAGTCAAATAGTAAAATTGTCTTTTGGTAAACAACATGTCACCAACAACTTTTCAGCTCATTGTGATATATTATGCACTGACAATGGTCCCTGGAGGTAAAGTTTCGAGTTGTAAGAGTTACAGCGGGAGAGAAAGATTTCAATACGATGATGGAAAAGCTTTTTCTTCCCTTAAGTCTTCAAAAAAAGAAGAAAAAAAAGCTAGAAAAAAAAAACTCTGTAGGGCATTTGGACATGGCTTTTTTTCTCAATTTTAATTACAGGCCTCTTGTCAGACAGATCTCCCTCCAAGAGCTATAAATTGGAGGGAGGTGGTTGGAATAGAGACTGAGCAACTCTTTTCCCAGTCTTCGAGTCTCTTTCACTTTTCACCTCACAAACATGCAACAAGCCAAAACATGCAGACATACATGGTGGCTTGAAACACGGTGACTCGTAAATGCAAAGAACACACGGAACGTAACAGGATACGGCAGAATGCGAACATGAGAGCTGCACTGGCTACAAAACCAGTATGCATCGTCCACTGCTTATTTCGAGCCTTCGCCCACCCACACGCCTACATGTACCCATCATCATCATTAATTAAAGCGCAAAATCTTGTAGTAGCAAAAACACAACATCCAACAGAGTCTGTGTGTACACAAGTCCAAGTAAAACAAACACTATATCTATTTATCGCTATATATAAATATAACTTAATATGAACAGAAAAACGAAATATACCGTCAATCTCATTTAGATTAGCTCTGTGGAACCAAAAGACATCTTGACATTCACTCTGGCTCAAATCAAGACAAATGTCCAGACCCCTGTGTAACATTTTCCTCATGTGTCCCTGTGTGCTCTGCCCTTCATCAAATAAGGCTGCAAAATGAATAACAAATAGCCATATGGTGCAGGGTTTATGTTTCGACAACTGATGGTTGCGCAATAAAGTGACACTGACGATTTCCAATTTCCTTGGACACCCCGGTGTGGTTTAACAATTTCCTCTATTACACGTGTCCCGTGACATCTTCTGCGCATAAATCGGGCTGATATTAAGGTCAATATGGAAAGGCGGTTTTAATAGGAAAGGAGAACATGAATTTCATGAGGCTTGTGTGAGAAGGGGACTGAGTACAGAATGATAAACTGACCCAACTTTACAGAACTCCTTTGGGGTTAGTACCTGAAGCACATTTGCTTAAATTTCCAAATTGTTGTGCAATACTATAAAAATAATGTGCACCAAAATCATCGTCCAAATAGCAAAAGAAATCCAGTATTATCATTTTCATATTATTAAGCGTTTCTTCTGAGGGTGTAAGTGTAAACTGTTAGTGAGCAAAGTATGAAAAAAAAAATCAGCAGCCTTTTTAATCAGATCCTCTGATACTGTAGTCAAGATATCAGACAAGCTGTTCACTGGTTTGGATGCAAAATTATGGCGCATATCTGCTGAGCTGGTGGGGGGTATTTTGGAGTCCTTTACAAGATTATGGTAGAAACAGCATGCCACAGTCCATCCCTTGAATGCACCGTCTGCCACTGCAGTTGGTCCCAAAGCACCAAGATGCCAGTTTCTACGCATGCAGGAAGATGCGTGACACTGAAAGAAGGGAGGCCCTGTCACACCATTTACAGCTACTGTCTGGGAGATTAGTTAACTTTTGAATCCACACAACTGACACTGTCACATTGTATAAACTGGGGGGGGGGACCCAGAAAAAGACAACAACAACAAAGAGGGCTTTCTACATGTCAGCGCTCAGGCCTTTGCTGAAACAGAAGACTACACATGTGAAGGAAGAAGTAGAGGAGTTATTAAAACAAATGTATGAAGTGATAAAAGGAACTTCACTGGTTTGGTTTGAAACCTTTCCACTGTGATGGAGTCACGTTGGTTTTCACTCCCTTAGGAGGGATGAAAATCCTCCCTGGCTTAGACTGTTATCCGTGTTTGCATGAATATGCTACACATGCAAATGCAAGGTCTACACATTCAAAACCGCATTTGTGGGAATCAGTACTCAAACACTTTACAGCCGCAACTGGCATTTTGATATTCTGTGAATTTCCCCCGACTCGCAGCCCTTTTCGCTCTTGTCATCCATCACTCATGTCTTAATATGAGGAAACTGGCACAGAAACAACTCATTATCCTATCTGAAGCAGCCTGTTAGCTTTCAGTTACCGTCTTAAAAGCAAATAAGCTGACAAGGCCAGTGCACTACCACCAAAGAAAGCAGGACCCCAGCTATCCCCAGTCCAATACCGGGAGGTGTCGGAAGTACCGTGCCATGCCTCCCCATTTTTCCAGCAGCAGGCCGGTGTGATATCCCATTTTAGCATGACACCTTTGACACCTCATGTGACTCCCTGCCGTGAAATCAGTTTGTGCGCTGGGTTTACTGGCTAAGAATACCCCGCCGCCAAAACACATGTGTTGCAGCCCCTCCCTCTCTGCCCTCTCCTGAAGTCCCCAATTCCCCATGCATGATTATTTGCATCTCATTACCAAGGGTAAAACAAACAGTGTGTATGGTGCGCACGCCTAATTTCTGTGTCCAAAGGTGTTACGTCTGAGACAAATTGCATATAGCAATGTGCATACAGGCGTCACTACCTGTGTCAATGAGGGCCGAGACACCTGCTGCGCCATTGATTACAATGGCCAACTGCAGCTCAGCATGGCGTAATCACGGCGTTGGGAGGATGGGTATGCCGGTGGTCGCTGCTTGCTTTTAGCCAAAAGCCCTCCTTCATTTTGAAATCTGCCTTTTATCTGAGTGTTCTTTGTCTCTGCACAGCTAGAACGCTCTCTTTGAAAACTGTACGTCCGATTGAGAGAGAGCCCTACGCATACAAACGCAGACGCGTAGACAATCAGACACAATAAACGGCGTGCGCTGAATTCAAAACACGGGCAGCTACAGACGCGCATCATGGAGTAATGAGAGCTGGATATAAAAGGGGGCTCGAAAACTCGGAACATATGTTCAATGGTTTAACATCACTGACAGCACTCCCAACAAGGTCATCTTATGAAACACTCCCAGTGACATACACCGCTTGCTATTCTCCCTCCTCACCCAGAGTTTAATCAAGAAAATGGTGCTGGACACTGTCCAGAGGGTCAGTGGACAAGGATGCCAGTGAATCTGTGTAGAACTCGGCTGTCTGTGCAAAAATACCCCATGAATTATTCTGTTTTGCCAAAGTGAGTTTTACCAAAGCATGGCAGGCACCGGGCCTTGTGTATTCCACAAGGGAGCCATCCTGGCATCGGCATGCTGCATGCCGGTTACACGCCAGACAATGAGAAAAGGCAGAATGGCGTGTGGGGAAGATAATCCACCCTACACACAAATAACGCCGGCCCTCTGGCTTCCGGGGCCTTCCTTTTGTTGACAGGGGCCATAGTGTCGCTCAATATTCGACCTGACAAGCACGGCAAATCACCGCAACGAAGCTGGGTGTTGAGAGGAAGTGGGATTGTTTGCTTATTGAACTTGAGCAAGCAAGGAGGGAGCAAGAAGGAGGAAAGCATGGGAAGGGGGAGGGGGGGGGGTTTAAAAAAAACAAACCCAAATAAAAAACGGGGCAGTAGCCGAGGAGTATCACATCTTAAGTGAATAAATGTAGTAACTGACAAACACAGAACAAAGAGGATTTGGGAGAGTCCAGGGAGGGGTGCTTTGCAACTCAGAGGCTAGCTTGAGATCCAGACAATCGAGAGAGTAATAAAATCTCCACTGTGAGGTGTTGATGATCTGAAGAGGAGCTGTGAGGAGGCGGCAGCTCCTGGAGAGCCCTGCCAGTACCAAGGGAGATGCCTCAGACAGTGTTTGTACAAGCTGTCTGTGCATGAGTGGGCGTCCATGTGCTTAAGAACAGGGACCATGGATTTCTTTGTCATTGCGCAGTCGGAAGCTCTACATTTCATTTCCTGTGAAATGAAAGCTGCAATCTCTTTAAATACTCTTCTAGTCTCACCTGAAAGAAGGGGAACAAGGGTGTAGCTACAAAACAGAAGAGCCCGCTAGGTAATGCTGCCTGTAAATTTCTTTCGGGGGGGGGGGGGGGGGGTCTTTGTCTCCAGCCGTCACACAAGACTGTCAGTTCAAGTCCCAAGAGGGAGAAGGGGGTCTGCAATCCCCAGCGGGACCCTTCTACATTCTCAGGGAAGAGGCTAATCACTTTACAAGAGTGTCAAGACACCCAACAGCCTCTGATGGAGCAGTAATGATTGCCATGATCACAGTAATAATACTTTTCTGCTTACAATAATTTCAAAGGTGTCATGACTTCAAGACCAAAATCAATACGGGCAGAGTGACGCAACCACAGATGAGCTGGCTGGATTCTGCAGGCTGCTGCTGCTGCTGCTCTTAACTGTCTGACTGTTACGGCAGCCCCTTACACAGTCAATTAACCAGATTCATTAGCCAGCCACTATGTCTCGTTCAGAATCAATTTAGCCCTCATCTCTCTGTGCCTGTTTCAAGCCAAATAAACCAGCATGTAAAAAAAGGAAAGAAAAAAAAAAGCTGACACTAATCACACATAAATAAATTGCACACATAGCCATTCAGTTTCCCATTTTCCAAGCTGCTATCAGTCGGCCTTCTCGGCCTCAAGTCTGCAAGCCAACTTTAGGCAAGAAGCTGTAGTTGTCACTGGCAGGTGACGGTAATTAATTCTGTCAGAAAAAGCCTGATGGTGAAGCAAAAGTTTTACATATAAGACAGCAGTTAAGTTAAGTTAGGTAGTTAAGGTAAAAATATCACAACACTCACAAGAACAAGCTTGCGCAGACCCTGAATGTCCCAGTTATCTGTTTTTCTGTGATTTCAGAGAATTTTCCAAAGTATTTATAACAATATTACTGCTGTCACAGGCCGTTTAAACCAGGAGGCTGGTCACATGTTATTGCACTTAAATCACACACAGGGTTTACAGAGAAACTCAAAAGTAACACAATTCATTACTTCAAGGTAAAGGACAGTCTACCTCCTAATAACACCCTCCAGCCTCCACTCCATCGTCTGTGAGCACTTGGCAGCTAAGGCTGCGATGATGGAGCCTCTCCAGGCAGTAATGTGATGGTGGGAGACAATTCCAATTTGATGAGCATTTATCATCTCTCTGATACTCTCAGCTCCTTCTCATCGCATTCACTGAATGGCACTGTAGCATGATTAAAACACAATGGCAGATAATAATTTCCTATGAATTAAAAGTAAACAAGTAAATTCGCCTGAACAGCACAGCGCAATCTGTAAACCTGCGAGGGTTACGGTATAACGTGCTAATGCGACAGCACCCAGATTTGTAGCGTCACATTACAGTAACTCTGATTGTGCACCGGTGCAATCTGTTTAGCCCATATTACCTCGTCAAGGCTTAGAACAATCCTGTTTGGAGATTAAGTCAATGCCTGTGGAATAGCATTAATCTGGTCAACGGGAGCAGGGCTACACACAGCCGAGGGACCGAGCGGGTCAGAGAGAAACAACACTTGATGAAAATACAAGGGACAAACACATGCTTTTTCTCAGAACTTCATTCCACACTTGCGCCTGTTGGCTGACCCAGACTTTAGGTTATGCTTCAATTGGGATGAGAAAAAAACTGCACGGCAGGCAGAACTTTGACACTACATATGGTCAGTCTTTGTGCACAACAGAAGCACAACTGGCCTACATGCAAGCCAGAAGAGCAAGTCTACGGGGCCAAAGTACTCGGGGTTCTTGTTTCCCTTTGAATAGTAACAGGGTCACCTCCATAGCCCCACACCACCAGCATCCTATATTTAACCTACTGCTCGCCGGTTGCCAATAACATATTAATATAACTCTGTTGAAAGCCAATTTGCTTAGGTGTTAAAGTGATCCTCTGAGGGGCTGCTCATTCGGAATGACATTAAGGTGGGATACTGATGTTCAGGGTGCTTGGAAGAGGGTTAAATAAAAACAGTTAAACAGGAACTGTGTGTAAGAACCTCAGCGCATTTCTCTCAGGCTGCCCAGTAAAACCAACTAATGTCCACCGCTCATAACTTAGAATCGATGCAACTGCCTGCTTGTGCTTAAATATCAAAAGCTAAGCTGAAAGGCTTCCTTAAAGAGCATATTTAACTATGTAAGAGGCTCTTCGGCTCGGGATTGACAGTGATTTTAGCCCCACTGGTGTTGAAATGTGTTCTTGGATAAGGGATAAGAGCAGGCTGATTTGTAGATGCAAAGCACTAAGATTAAAAGTTTCCCAGAGCATTTTTAGATGCAAGTATTTTAACAAACTTGCTTAGCTTAGGGATGAAAGGGGGAAGAGCTCCAGCAGTCTATTAAAGCTGAAGATGTATGGTTTCTTTAAATAAACCCTTGGGGTTGACAAAAAGCACATTTGCCATGTAAATTAAATACAGAGAAAACACACTTGTGTTTTAAACAGTTGTTGTATTATGGTCCGGGGGCCTGCCACGACTACTACAGATGATACAGCGGCATAGGGCAGGCACAGCAGCAGCACATGGGGCATTATTTCTCCACTTTGCCAAGACAGTCTTCACATAATGAATGTTTAACAATGGTACTGCCTGCCATTACCATAGCCGTAAACATCCAACCTACATCCTTCTAGCAATGGCAACATCCCGCCCATTATGCTCTCCGATGACAGAGACAATAGTGTAAGGCAGGGGAGCAAAGGATCGAGCATCCTGCTTTCTGGCAGCCCATTTCAAGGGACCGTTTGGAGCTTGATGATGAATAAATCATTTCAATATGGAAGAGCTTTGGTGGAAGGGGCAATTAGATGCTGCAGCTTGAGGCTAATCAAATCCCAGCCTCTCTCTCCTTCCTTGGCATCCATTAGAACGGGTGGAGGGTGAGGAGGAGACAAACAATAGTGCCCTCTGCCCTCCTCCAGCCACTGTGCTCGTCACTTCTTCTTGTTGCCACGTTTATTAGGAGCTCGAGTGGGCCAGTAAAGTGTGTGTTTATGTGTTATTGGAGTAGCGTTCATTCAAGCTTCTGACAAACAAGAAAACACTCTTGTTAGCGCAAAGAGCTACACCAGAGAGTGGCGAGGAGCTTGAGCGAACGGGGGCTGCTGAAACACACTAATAAGACTCAGATTATGTACAGTAGTTACAAAAAACCAAAAATCTATCTAGGTGGAAGTACCAGCAACCGAGCTTACCTGCAGTTCAGTCGATAAAGACGCACAGCTCTCAAGACAGACACGCCTCGGAAATATTTGAAAAGACTTGAATTGAACCAGAGCCTTTTAAGTTCAAAGCGAATGGGCTGTGGACAAGAACGTACTAACCATTCCCCACGTGAAGCCGAGGGCAGGTAAGCAAGTGTGTGGCTAAAAAAACTACATGAACAAATAGTGGTATAGACACACACAACTCTCAGTAGACCACATACAGATATAAGGATGCACACACATATAGCATTAATCACATACTCTGACTGAAGACAGACTTTCAGTGCCTCCATTCCTTCTCAGTCCTGTCACTCACACACATTTACTTGACTAAATGTGAGATGGTGTAAGGAAATAAAAGAATGAAAGAAAGGAGGGAAGATCCAACTACCAAATGAAAAGTGTCTGTCACCGTTCCCCGACTTGTATTACAAAACCGTGCAATGACGACTGGCGCGGCTTTCTCACTCTTGACTCAAAGCTTCCACAGAACGCCCGCTGACTTCCGTTTCTTCTCCATTGTCTGCCACTCTCCATCACTAGGCCCTTAGATACTGGGAGGCCTGACTCTCATGCCAGCTCAGTAAGCAAAGAGCAGGCTACTGGCATTAATAATCCTGAGCATCATCAAAAAATCAGTGCGCTAGTACTAAAAGAGGGCAGGTGATAGTCCATGCACAATCCTCTAGATCAACCTAATTCAGCATGCTGTGAACCACAGAGGAAGAAAAAAGTGTGCTGGCCTGATGCTGGTTAGAAAAAATACCACATGTATAGGAAACATCGGCATTTGAATGAGGCGAGACATTTTGGTGTGCTTGACCAGCAGTCAGTGAGAGAAGATCAATGTGAAGAACTAATGGAGTCTGCACCCTATGCTAAATCATCTGAATCCTTTATATAGCTCTGTGTTAGTATGTAGCATACGTTAACCCGGTATAGCTGTTTGTACTATCACCACCAACACAAGCCCTTCCACCCTAATGTACACACGCTCATGCTGAATTCCTAAGCAGGGGGAGTCTGCCTGTGCTGCACCGAGGGAGTGAATTATTTATTGTAGGCCCTTTGCAGCGTGTCAGCGGCTCCACAGGATGAAATGATATTTATGGAGCCCCCTGGGCAAGGGTGGGGAGGACAGAGAGACACAGAATTAGGGGTCAGGGTAGGGGAAGGAGGGGTGAAGGTACTAAAAAACACACATGTATATATATACAGAGTGTACTACATAGGAAGGTGAGTGACTGGGATGTTACGATAGAGTGGGATTTGAAATTAGCAGGGTGGATTAGAGATTCGTGTGTTTTCTCAACTTTGTCAGATTGAGCAGAGTACTACATATTTAGGAGGTTTTTCACAGTTAAAGCAGCTGCTGACGTTTGCTTTTGTTGCCGGGAACTCTGTTTTTAGAGCAAGCCTAAAGCGACGTAGATCAGCTGTGTCCAAAATGAAGTTAACATCGACTGGTCAAACACTTGAATACAAAATCAGCACCTGGTACAACAGAAGCATGCCAACATGTCTTAATGTTAGCCAGTAAAAGGGAGGAAATTGAACTCAATATTGACTCATGAGAACGACATCTGCACATCTCTCGCTAGCTGTTCTGGTTTTTTTGCTGTTAAGCAGGGAACCCGTCGCTAAGCAATGTAGAAAATCAAGAAGTTGAAGTAGGATTACAGGAAAACAAAAGAGAATATAAAGAGGTGACATTGCATTACCACTGGCTTCCTATTACATCACTTTAGAGTTTCTATTATCAGTGGGAAAACAAAAGGTTTGGAAGCTATACGGTTCCCAGGGACCTCCTCAGGGGGTACTTACCCACAGGTAGTCCCCACAACTGTTTGGTCTGAGGCAGCTTTTATCTGCCATGCTTCCTTAAAAGCTTTATTCAGTTTTGTTTTGTTTTTTTAAATATAAATATTCATTTTTGTTGTAATATAAACATCAAAACACCAATTTCACTATAATTACACATTTCTAAAAGCCAACATCATGGGTTCGATTCAATCACCAGGGGTCTCAGCCAAATGCACCATCAGGGCACCCTGGCTTTGTGATATTTCCAGTGTGATGCGGGGATGATCTACTGCGCAGTGTAAGCTCTGAACCAGACCCGAACCCGTAAGCTACGAGTACACAGCAACGCACGCAGCTCACTTGAAAACCGCGGAGTGCTTTGCAAGCAGGTTTGTCTGCAAATACAGAAAAGAAATTTTTATACCAGATGGGTGGGAAAAAAAGCCAAACGGAAAGGCACAGAAGATAAATTAGTAACTCAGAAACAATAACAAAATCAGCAGTATTTGAAATTCAAACCCAGGAAGTTTAAATTCCCTCTGAAAGCGACTCTGTCCCTCTCTGCCCTGCAGCCAAGATCACTTTCTCCGCGAGTCGGAAAGTCAAAACAAGAGCACTTGGGTTTCAAAATGGAGTCGAGTTACTCTGCACCACAGCTTGCTGTGGCAGAGAACATTGTGGTGAGATGGGGAGAGAGCTGCAGACACAGGCAAGGGTGAACGGCAGGAGAGAAATCGGTATCAGGCATGTGAGGGGCTGGGCTACAAGCGATTCCCTCAAAAGGAAATGAGCCGTTGAGTCTAGTAAACAGCTTCACCACTGGTCCCCGTGTAGCCCAGGGGCCACAGTAACACATCAGATTGTGAGCGGGTCAAAAAAAGAAAAAAGAAAAAGTAGAGATGTGGGTAGAATCCCAATTCTCCATTTCTTTCACCTCATCTCTGCGGTATGCACTCTCTTATCACTTAATAACCCTGTTGCTTTCCTTTTCTTATTCCTCACCTGTACTTCACCGCCGTTCCCTGTCTGCATCCCTATCCATCACACCTCTCCTCTCCTATTTGGTGGCAGATGGGGCTGTGCAGAGCTGTACATGCTCAGTGACTCGCAAGGAAGGGTGACAGGTCACATGACCGCACTGGGATTTGCTTCCATCATTAGGATGTAAATGGATGTCAGTTGGAAAAGACAGAACTGGCATCGGTGTGTAAGGCACAGCATAATACATGTGTGTTGGCAGCGTCTTCCACCAGTGAGGGTGAGACGTCATGGCTGTGTAATAGCAGTGGGAGTAATGGGATTCGGTTAATGGCAAAATTAATTGAGGGTCTGAAGCCAGTGGGTGCTGATAAGGCTTCTCTCTTTTTCCTCTGTATATACTTTATTTCCATTTCTGTGCCTCTGTGCGCGCGTGTGGTTTGGACTGCATTAGCCCAGCGACAGAGAGGATGGTTCGAGGTGATAATACTCTCCACCGCCTTTGATAGCAAAGAAGGCGGGGAAGAGAGGAGTGAGGACAGGGAAGGTAAAGCAAAGGCAGAGCGAGGGAGATAAACAGGAATTGCAGGCAGAAGAGGAGGAGGGAGAGAGAGAGAGAGGAGAAAGAGAAGGATTAGGAGAGTGGGACGCAGTGTGTACATGCATGCCTGTGAGAGTCTGAGCACTGATAGCGCCCCTGGGATGAGTCGGTGGGTGACAGACATGCTAGAATTCGCTGCCATGGCACAGACGAGGATGCAGCATCCCTTAGAAGAAATGTCTAGAATAACAACAACTAAAGCTTGTGACATTAACTGGACTTCCTGTATGAGGCCATAAGGAACTGCAAAACAGCGTGGAATGAGTGAATTGCACCAGGACACTGTCCACAGTTGCCCTTCCTTACATACAGTCAGTGCACACACACGAAACAGGAGGCAGTTTGCTTTACACACATTTACAGCTAAAAATACTCTTTAATTTTTTTTATTTTATTTTTTTTTGGGGGGGGGGGGGGGTCATCCGTTACCTGCACAACTTTTACATGGGTGCAATTAAACATCGCATGAACTTTATACTGAGGAACAAGCAGGGTAAAGACCGTTTAAAATGCATGTCAGACAACTGCATTTTCACATGCAGTTCCACTTGGGGAAGGCAATAATTGTTAGGCTTCACTCACAAAGGCCCAAAGACAAGTCGGCAACCCCATGGCAACCACCAGCTCCCAACAGATGGCAATTGGTTGCTACAGGCTGCTGATCGTTGCTACGTTGGTTGCAAAAACATACATGGCAGCTGCCCCAAAAAACCTCCGTGTGACTACTTTGGTCACCCGTCATTTGCATGGAACACACGGACATGTCTGCAAACATCAAGCATGTGTGAGAACACAGTTGGCATGTGAGCGGGCCAGCTCACAAGCCCCACACTAAATGCACCACAAAGCTGTCAGAACTTTTTTTTCCCTTCCCGTCCTTAAAACTTGTAAAAGAAGGATAAACCTGTCACCTTAAGTTGCTGAATGGTTGTCTTGTAAGAATCAGTGTACTTCAGAAACACCAGGCAATTATGCACTGATGCAATCACACTCCTGCCTTCGACCTGCATATGAATCTGGCACAACGTCTTTTAATCCGCCCAGTGTGTCTGTGTGATAAAGGTGTAGTGTCAGCGTGTGTTATGTGCCCAGACTTTGTGAGCACACACACACACATCACGCTTGTCAGGGAGCAGCATTGGCCCGTGAATGTGGCGTCGGTGTTTGCTTGCGTGCCACCAATTGTTCTGTTGTGTGCGCTGTGTGTTAAGCGTGCTCCCCCATGTTCTTGTCCACTTCCATCAGCATAGTCAAACATGGGCATCTGTGTGGCATTTGTTTTGCATTTTCAGTCGCCCACAGAATTGCTTTTGTGTCTGGGTATATGCGAATTCGGTTGTGGAGAGGGGCTATTTACTCGAGGAAAGGACGAGGGGGAGATGGGTAGTTTTGGTCTGCCGGCACTTCAAAGCCGCTGCGCCTGGTTGATTGGCTGCCTTGCCTGTCTGCTGACTGAGAATCCCCTAAGGGCAAGCAGCCCTCAGATTTGATTAGAAAACCAATAACGTGGGCTTCATATTTGCAATGTTAACAGTGCTCATAATTCGATTAGACAAGTGATTATTTTAGCAGAAGGGGATAGACACCAGTCAAATGTGTCAAGTAAGCGAAAACGGCAATCTTCTTGTTAATTATTCTGTTCTTGTGAAATGGGATGTTTTGAAGGACGAACGATTATTTCTTTCCACAGCCACGCCCCCCCCAACCCACCCAACCATCTAACATATAAGTCACTTACACATCCATTACTTTTCCATTCCACTTGTGCAGTCATCATCATGTCACCATTTTCCATCAATTTATTTTAAAAAGAGAAAAAAAACCCTCGGCTGCCCTCTCCAGTCCACTGACACAGTTCTTTCCACAGTGACATTTGCTCTCAGAGAGCAGACTTGTCTGTTTTTCTGCAGGCCCTGATTTGGAGCCAGTGGGATGATCATTAATTACCATAGAATGGGCTGCTAATGGTCGTCTGCGGTGCTCTCCAACCCAGCAACCCCCACCCCACACTCCACTCCCCGTCCTGGGTCTCCATGGCGACCTGTAGCTGAGCAGCTAGGGGCCTTTTACTAGGAAGTGGATGAGGTATAATGATTGGAAGGCGGGCCTGACCCTTGCGCTTCTTGTGCCACTTGACTAGGCATAGTGCTTATTAATGGACAATTTCTCTGGCACCTCACAATGGCCGTGATTTACTAACAAGTTCAGGAGGGGGATGAATAAAGAAATGTTGCCAGGCCGTACCAGGTTGAAGGAAAAAAGCTTTGCTGTAAATTACTGTGCAGAAGTCTCTTGATTGTGCCAGCGCTGCCTGGCAAGTGTGTTGGACATGGCCTCCAAGGGCATTTTATTGTGTATCAAAAACAGTCATTTTCACTTCTGGTTTACAGTGAACACATGCAGAGATTTTCAAACAAGCCTGGATCGAGCCAGAGGAACACTGCAAAAGCTCCAGCTGCTCGTTTGACATGGGATCCAAGCAAACTGTCCATTCCTTCTCCACAGACTACAATCTTTTGCATGTTGGCATGATATTATATTGGAGGATACCTGTTGGCAGCCCGCATGTGTCAAGCAGAAATGTAATAGTGCACAATGTTAACATTTTAATTCTAGCCAACATTTACCCATTGCTTGAGGGGAGACTTTTCCTCTCCTTATCTCATCACTTTAAACAAATACAAATGAATGTGCTCGGGTGCCTCCAAAAAGGAAATGATCAGTCTGGCTTGTATCCCATGACAACGTCAGGGAGCATATGGCACACAACAAATTCAATATGAATGTAAATGAAGTGCAAATTAAAATAAAACGACGGACGGGGGAGAAAAAAGAAAAGGAAAACCACATGCAGCATCTTGAGTGGATTTGAAATATGTTCAATTTTCAGCCAGCTCAACAAATCAAAATGCACCTGAAACTGTTTCCCGATCCCCGTTTTCTAAGCAAATTACAGAGGGAGAGTGTATGCAGCTAGATACCGAGCTGACATTCACCGGAGTGATTCTGAGCAGCCTTGAGCTCAGCAAGGCCACTTGATGCTAAAAGATTAAAATCCCTTGTTTCTGCGAACCCTTTGCTTCAAAAGAGTTTTGTCATCCATGCTCACAAGGTCAAAAATCTGCAGCACACCTGCGTGGCTGGCTGTGCAGACATGATATTGCAGTTTTATTTACACCGTGCCTAAGTGCAGTGCTTTTCATAAAAGCCTTCCTTGGGAGGCAGACATATTCCAAGAGGAGAGATGGAAGGTAGTCTGGCTCAAAGAATATAATTCTTTGCTAGATGAATCATTTCTTCCATTTCACTCATGCACCTTCTCAATGTCAAACAGAAGCTACTAGCCCCACATCTCAGGCTCGGTGGCCTTTTCCCCATATTAATGAGGATTGGAGGGGATCAATAAGATGACAGGAAGACAGATCGCCTCGGGTGGGAAGTGGAAGATGCTCCCATGAGGAAAAGGAAAGCAAATTCCAACAGACAACACTCCCAGCTTCTAGACCAAAACCCTCAACGGCCGTCTTTATGGCATCCTCTCGCTTCAGCACAAAGGCACATACACAACTGTGTTAATCTGACAGACACACACACGGTTGGTCTCCACAGTGTGCTGCTGTGAACCTCAGTAGAGAAAAAGGTCACCAATTATTCAGCGGCAATTGAGAAGCTGTTTCTGACAGCGTTTCTCACAGACACAGTGAGGGTTGATCATATGGTTAGCAGAGTGTGAGACCTCTGAGTAAACCTAAACCAATAAGGCCATAAGTCACCACTTCAGTGGGAACTCTTACTATCCTACTCAGCAACATAACAGCCTACAGTGCTTAAACTACACAAATGGCTTCCCAAATACAGTAGAAGACATACAGAGTTAAAGAAGAAGAGGATAATCCCAGAGAAGTGGGAAGGGAAGATGATTCCTGCCATGTGAGGATTGTAAACCTGCCCTTAATCTGTCAAGTGGGTGTAACGCCACCCTCCACTCAACTTTTTCATTGATTTTTTTTTATTATTGTATTGTGGTTTGACCGTGACAATCCATGACAATAGGATCCAAACAAGCCCAGTTTATGGTGTTGTGTCTGGTTACATCTTTGAAAGGAAATATAACACCTGTCAACAGAGACACTCAATAGACATCATGTCTGAGTGACAATTTCAGAAAGCCATAAATGCAGCCACTAAATGTGGGGATGCTGCTGTCACAGTACGCTAAATAGCAGACCATTCACCAGTCATCGCATGGATAGAGCCCATCAGAGCATGCGTAAACCAAGGAAACACCAATACCACGTTATCCGTTTACTGTTGGGCCATGACAATAAAATTTTAAGCTAAAAGAGGTTTACATTCCTTGCGCAGCATCATCTCTTCTCATGCCTCTTTTAGCTTGGGTATGGACAGGCTTATCCTCTTCAATATGCCAAACAAATTGAGATAACCACTAGAGAAGAGTTTTTGGGAGGCCAGTACTGCCTCCACAGGAATTATTGTTACGACATAAAGCTACTGCACTAAACACACAGGTCCCATTTTCTTATTTTTTCACAGTGGGAGGATTCGTTTTGCATTAGTGCCTTTTAAATGCAAAAATGCACTGAATGCATGTTATTATCCCCTATCATCCCATGAAAGCAATTACATGAGGAGTTATGTGCATGAGAGATCTATGCAATATGGCAGCCATGCACATCACACACTGAATTACATGCATTGACAAGTCTTAGGGTTCATATGCGCCATCAGCTCATGCTAAAAAACTAAGATTCAGCCAGATTAGCTTGCACAAAACTCTAGTGTGTAATGAGCGGCAGAAGCAATACACACCCTACCCGCTCTCAACCCACTCTGCACATACATCAGGTTAAACTGGTATACACTTTGCCCTTAAGTTTAATTATTGTCCATTTATTATGGGGAATGCAGCCAAAATGAAAGCTGCAGTAGTTTTGTCTTTGGGTGTTGTACAGCAGCATCTAATCTCGCTGTGCCATAAACATTTTACCAGTTCAACACAAGGTAGTTAGCAGGTAGTTTTTTTTTAATGGTGGTTCGCAAACTGTGAAAAGTTGAATTACACATACAAATACTCCTGTAGCTAACAATTTATTTATTATTTGACCCATAAATCTTAACCATCCCCTACCGTGGCTCTGTTTTTAAAAAAATAACCATTAAAAAAAACAAAACAAATCCCATCAGAATAAAATGTAGTATGCATAATAAATGTTTTAGAAAAGCTTCTGTAATACCTGGTAAAATGGGGAAATACAATAAATGATTATTTGATGAGGTGTCAGTTTTGGCCTAACAATGAAGAGGACAAATAAATGAGCAGATTGACACACTATTATTGACACACTATTATTGACACACTATTAAACATACCTGACAATGAAGCAGATCCTACTGATTGTGTATTACGGTTTGGGCTATTGTGTGCTGTTTCTTTTCCTTTTTTTCTCTTTTGTGCGACTCCTACAATTCTAGATTGAGATAAAACTGATGATAAACATCAGGCTTGTGTTTTAGAGGCCGTTATCTTGGATCGGATGATAAGTGTGATGCTAAAAGTGACAATCAAACAGCAAATAATATTAATAAAACACGCCTTTTACCACTGTGCTTGCAGATGAGTGTTAACAATAGCTTGTATGTGCCATTTCATCCGCAGTGTCTTTACAGAATTTGTGTGACATTCATTTGTCACCGTCTGTGGGCTTCTGTCAGGAGAAACAAAACCAGGCTAACGTCCTCATCTAAACCCCGATAACATGAACCGCTGCAAAAAGGGGAAAGCAAACACACTCAACTATTCAACAGTGGTCTTTCTCAAGCAGGTGGGTGTGCCTGTCTGATTATGACTGTTTGGGTGCTGCAGGCTGTGTGGCCAGCACCATGTAAGATGTATGCACACCTGCCATGGCTCTTGGGTAGCGGGCTCGCAGCTGAAACGGTGGGGGGGATGGGGGGGAAGGGGAGAGTAGGACAGGATGGAGGTAGGGAAAGAGGGGTAGACGCCTTAAGGGCCAATACTGGGGGGAGGGGAAGAGGAAAGCAAAAAGAACTAGAAAGATGTATCCATTATTAATGGTAGTTTGGTGTATGGAGAAAGAGATCTAATGTGGCTGTCAAGGTTGTAGCGCGTGCATAATCGACAAGGACGGATTCTCTCAGAGTGCCTCTTAAGTCTTCCTCATTGCACAGTCTCCTGTGCGCACCATCTTTCCCCCTCTCGCACTACATCCCCCCACTGTTTCTCACGAAACAAATGTATTGATTAGATTTTCCTCGCACAACAGGTTGCACAGAAAAGCCTCGCAAAACAAAATTATCCAGTGTTACATTAGGAGATGAGGATTGTTTGATGAAGCGATTTGATGAAGATAATGAATTGGGAGCGTCACTGGTAAGGTTTCCAATTAAAAAAAACATTTTTTTCAAATAAAGATCTGATTCCATTGTACGTGTACTCACGCAGCCTCCGCACTAACACAGTAATCTTTACATCCGACACAAATGCAACTGCATTCCTTTCCAAACAGATATTTGGAAAGCTATGCCAGTTTTCCTCTGGGGGGGGGGAAATAAGAACGGTTACTGTAAAATATTTTCACGCTGAGCGCAGTCTTTAAGAAATAATGTGCTATTGAAAAATCAGTGCCAGAAATGTCCAATGATACATTTTTTCCAAGCAATTTTTCACAGCCTTACTATGATGCTGGCATCTGTCTGACTGTTTATGTGTGAGACTTCTTTCTCTCCACCCCCCCATCAATTCCTCTCATTTCCTACAACCAATCTGCTGTGGGGTTTGATTTTTAATGCGAGATCGCTAATGCCTCACTGCCTGGTGAGAGGGAAGAAGCAGAGCGAGTTGGGAACAATGGAAATCAGAAAATGCAAAATGGTCCTTAATAAAGGACGGAACGTACCTTAGGGTACTGGGAGAACCAAGTGAACCACAACTGAAAAATGCCACATTGAAATAAAATTCAAATTCAAATTCAAATTTTTATTTGTCACACACACACAACCATACACAGTATGACATGGGGGTGAAATGCTTGTAGCTGTACAATGCCCGACCATTAAATGACAGAAAAAATGAGACGGATATTTTACAACTAATGCCTGGGTTGCAGGTACGTGGAATAACGCCCTTTGGCTTAATACCAGCTGGGCCGGGCCAAATAACTATGCCACCATGACAAATCTAACACAATTACACACATCAAGGTGTCGGGGGGGGGGGGGGGGGGTGTTGACAGAGAATGATGAAGCAACATCAAACACTGTGCTGATAGATATAAAGCAGGGAAGAGAGGTTGGAGCAGGGGGGAGGTAGGGTGGTGGAAGGAGGAGGAGGGTGAGGCTGTTATTGATTGCACTGCCTGCGTTTGTGTTGTGGAAGGAGTATGACGAGGAAGGGAGGGTGGCGCCAGTCAACTAAAGAACTGGGGGGCAGAGTTCGCCCTGCGGGCATCGGTTAAAGACGTGTGCCCCCCAGAGAACACACCGACTAGCCTCCATTGAGCTGCCCATTGGTCACGCTGAATATTTGATTGACACACACACACACACACAGTCAGTTACTACTACTACTGACACCCCATCCAACCCATCCCCCTCAAATAAACACAACAATGTATCCAGGGCTGATTGAAATTCAAACGCAGGCCTTGACGCCACAGGCACAGACAGCGATGGGCGGAAAGGGGGGTGGCAGTTGTGGCTCACTAGGGTCCTATCAAAGACAGATGCTAAATCACTTAACAACCCCTAAATTACTTGCTTGCAAATCTGCTGGGATAGAGGGAACCTAACAGTGTGTGGACATGGTGTGAATGAGTAACCTCTACAATGGGGCTCTACTGCAACAAAAGGAAGACAGCCAGACCGGAGCATATAGCTTTACAAGCACAATACAAAGGGAAAAAAAGCCTGCACTCAGTAGGGCTACCCCACTTCCCATCACCTGAATGTTCAAAATCAATTTATCAGAAATGAGAGCAGGGGCACCTGCTGACAGACAATACCATGTGGGCATCTCATTTTCACTGAGGGAGGCTTTGCTGCAGGATTTATCACCTCTGATCTCATTTCCCTTTCATATGCTAGTAAATCCCAGGTAAGGCAGACGTTCGGGATGATACAGGGAGCATGGCCAGCCCGCTCAGATTGGACTCTTGGAATTAATCGGGGAAAATCCTCAATGCTAACCTGCTTAGCTGTCACTTAATCTAGGGGTAAAGCAAATATCAATTATGCCGAGCACAAAAAGTGGGCCAGAGAGCCGCACAGTCTTTACCCAACAATGAAACCAAAATGGCCATTTAGAAACTGGTTTATTTGATTCTTGGTTTACAATTACCTTAGTGCATAGCCAATGTTCACGGAAAGAAAAGGCTAATGGCTAAAAGTGCGCGTGCTGACACACACACAACACAGACACACACACGCTGAATTTTGTCTTAGGAGCGGCAGGACTGGTAGGAGGCATAACCTCAATCCCTACTACATTACCAATCTCCCCTGAATACAGATCAGCCTAAATACGCTTATGGTCTACACTCAAGGACAAAACAACTTTCCCCAGGAGGGCTTCTCAGGTGACAACTTAAGTAATGCTGTCTGGGTGAGAGTCATGGCTGCCTTCCACAGAGAAAAAACAAGGATGTTGGAGCCAGATGAGCTTAGGAAATCATAAGCAAGCTGAAAGTGGGGAGTGATCGTTTTCACACAGCACATGAGGTACCAAGTGCTGACACGTCTGCTCTCTCCTATGCACTACTATTTATTATTTTTTCTCCATTGCTCGTGTATGTGCACATGTAAGCAATACCAGGCAACATTAGGCAGTCATGGGTCCGAGCTGTGAGGTCCCATTTCACACAAACTGGGTCAGTTAGGACGTGACCACAACAGCCCAAAATGATCTAAAAATAAATAAATAAATGAAACTATGCTGAAATGAAATACCGCCTCATTAGCTGCTTGTTCGACCACACCTACTGCATGCTACCTTTGAGTTATTTTTGTCCAACAAAGGGGGAAAAAAAGTCTGCTTTCATCACCCAACCTAGTTTGGTCAATTAGGAACACAATGAGCATCCTGCACGCTTCTGTGTGAGTACAGTTCATTTCCTGCCTTTATTGTTACAAGTGCTGGGCTCATTCAAAAGTGGATGAAATCGGGGAGGCCCAGGCACTATTTACTCAGCAGGGAGAGACATGAGTCCCTGGCTTCCTAATGGCTTCCTGCATTTCACACAATTGTTTCCCCTCAGGAAATCTTATCAATACAGATCGCAGATGCACTGACCAGCCACAACCACAACACATGGATACTGCGCTTTAAGTACCTTTGAATGGGTAGGACGACTGTTTGGTTTCCTTTAACTACAACATGTTAAAGAATCTATATGAATTTAACTTTAAAAACAGCTCTGTGAAGAGAGTAAGCATTAAAGGCATGCAAAAGCACAGGTCTTCTGTTATGTTTTCTCATAGCATATCCTCAATATAAAAGTATAGAAAATGGGTGTTTTAAAGCATTATAAACACAGATGCTTATTTCTTACATGATGTTGGGAAATATGCATCTAGACCAGCAAACCCAAGTCCTGAAATAAATCCTGCATACAGTCAGAAAGGTGCCTGTTAGTAGACTCGGAAGGTGTTATATACCAAGTTGTAAGTATATATAAAGTAAGGCCGTTTTAAAAAGAAAAATCCTGAAGGAAATGATCTTTCTAGCCAAAAATATGCAATCTGTGCTGCTTAGTAAGACAAATTAGCCACGTGATAAATTGTACCATGTAGCTAATCATTTTACTTTTCAGCGAGACTAGCTGTTCCCTCCATTTCTAGCCTCAGTGATAACCTATGGAAAATCCATCCAAGTGTTATTTCCATATTAGGTGCATACAAATGAAATTGACATCGATCTGCTAACTTGAACTCTTGATAGAAACCAATAAATGAATTTTCCAAAATGTCAGTATGTGCTTTTAAAGGCAAATTAAATACCTAGCTAATTTGATGAGACACAAGCGCAAGACGAAAACAAAAGAAGACCCAGCTGCAGATTTGTTCAAGATTTCCCCGTTATTGGGATATACAGTAGCAGAGAGGCCTTTGTAATACCATCATATAATCAGCAGCTGTATTTCAGATGTCACACATGAGAAGGGGTTAAGCTTCTACAGCATGCACATGAACCACAGGTATTTGTGGAACTAGCAGAAACACAGCCCGTAAAATCTACACTCAACCTCTGTGCAGCACGCAAGGAATGTTCTCTGAGCGCTTCACTATCAGCGCTGAGCCAACAGAGACTATCCTGCTTTAAAGACTGTGTGGAAGAACGGGAAAATGGGAATGGGGCAGTAACAGTGAACCAAACGACTAGATATGAGGTGAGCTACTTTTGTTCTCATTAGAAATTAATTGCCAGTGTTGACAGTGGTTGGGGCCGAGAGTCACTAGGCATCCAATGCACTACCCCATGGGGAGCACTTGAACCCCTGACCCCCCCACCATGGTTGTTTGGGGCCAGAAGGGGTGCGTGACATGGCCCTGGCCCGGAGACACTGCCCCGCCAGGCTGGGAATGCAGTGGCACTGTAGGGGGAACAGGAGAGGGACAAAGAAGGGAAAGAGGGGCTCCATTGATTCAGGGTTGATTGGGTTAGAGAGCTTCATTATTAAGTCCCCTGTCACTCTGCAACAAAAAGCTCCCCACAGGCTAGCAGTGGCTAATAAAACCACTACCTTTTATAACTCGAGACCACTTCTGACATCTTCTTTTGAAGAGAAATGGAAACGTGCGACTTGGTCCCCAGCTTAAAAGAAAAATTTAAAAAAAATTCACATCTTCCAGCTGAATGAACTGTTGCTTCGTAGCACTGAACATAGACTGGTGAGAGATGCCAAAGCCATCTTGAATTAAGCTCCTTTCACACCTGCTTAATTAGATAATCTTGGGTGAATTTTCATTTAGACTTGCTACACTTCACTACAATATTATAAGCCATATGGCAGAAACAGACTGCAGGACATATTTTAGGATCTTGCTCCGAGTGCATTTGTGTGTATGTGTGCTCTTTGAGCGAATTTGTTCAGCAGGTGTCCAGAAAGCTTGAGTGACATGCTTATGCACTCAGGACTAATTTAGACCACTCCAGGTAAATGAAGTATGCAAGCAGAAAAAGCATTTCTGCTTTCTCCCAAGCGACTAATAATCAATTCAAGCACTTGGGTTGTTGGTAGCTGTGGAAAGGTTATACAAGAACATGCTGTCCTTCACAGGAGAAATACAAACATCTCTGCCCTTAATTAAGGTTGTTACATACTTTTAATCCTTTTGTTGTGTAAAGACAATGACTAACAAAGGGAGCTTCATGTTTTGCTGGCTGTGACTTCACTCATCAATGCAGTGCCTGTATTTGTTCATAACAGTCAAATATAATTCTCCGCATTAACACCACCTCATTACTATTAAAACTGCATCTTTATGCATCCACTCTACACCATACTGACAATTCACATTATTGCCCTAAAAGGAAAAAAAGTATACTTTTTTTTAAATTTCATCCCAATAACTGCTGCACTCTTTGCAGCCCAAAAACAGTTGAATATGGCTTGAAAGAGGAGGGGAAAAACAATTATCATGCACCCAAAACATGTCGGGCACCTCATCCTAGCATGATTGAAAAAGGGGGGAGTAAATGAACAGACAAGTTTAACCGTAGTCATTAATGTTCATCTCCCTGTGTTCTTGATGGGAAACCTCATTAAGAATCTGTTGGTAGCATCTGGCTTGCTATCCCACCCCATTACTGCCCCACCATGCCAAAACCTCTGCCATCGGCCCTTCCGCTCATCCCCCCACTCCAACCACCTCCCTCGCGTCTCGTATGACATCTGTGTCTCGGGGTCCTGTGATGGAATGCTGCTCGCCTGCTATTCCTCTGCAGGTGCTCCCCGCTGGCTGCTCTCCACTATGCAGCCACACTGGTGCTGCGTGCTGTGACCTGCCACAGGCTGAAGAATAAAAAGGGGGGGGATGGGGTGGGTTCAAAGTTCAAGGGACAGTGTTTAAGGAAAAACTGATGCAGCTGCTTTCCATCACTGCTCTTTGGGTACACTTGAAGCTGGGCAGAAATCCTCACCTCCCCGCTCGTCCTAACAAAGCTCATCCTCCTCCACCATATCAGACAGAGGAAGGTCACGTCTGTATTTAGACAGCTCAAGAGACTGTGTCGCCCCAGATGCTGCTCTCAGATTCTACGTGGCTTAATCCCACAGTGAATGAAGCCCTGTTGTGCTGTATGTGAGGATGAGCGGAGTCATTCTAGCATTAGGCCAAATAGAGGCTAAATGCTCTGACCATAGGAGTTAGATGTGGGCGATATAGCCTCAAAATTATACAGTGGTATTTCAAGAAATTTCTCTGGAAATTTTAAATAAATGCTTAACACCATAATTTAACATTAACCAAAGTAATTAAACCTTCTAAATTAACAATGTCATGCAATAAAACTGAAAAAAAAATTAATAAATAAAAAAAATCACAACAACAGCCGCCTCAAGGCACTTTATATGTTAAGATAAAGAACCTACAATAATATGGAGAAAACCCCAACAATTATACGACTCCCTACGAGCAAGCATTTGGTGACAATGAGGAGGAGAAACTCCCTTTTAACAGGAAGAAACCTGTTGCAGAACCAGGCTCAGTGAGGGGGAGCCATCTCCCATGACCGGTTGGGGGTGAGGGGAGAAAGGATGAAAGACACGTCAGTAACTTCCATCCACTATTTGGTCTTCCTGTCATATGGAGCACAACTAGCAAGTACTCCAGCAACACATGCTGCTAGCATCTCCTTTTTAATAGGCTAATTGTACTGAAAGGTGAGCTTTTGCTTTAAGTCATTAACCCTTTAAGACCTACCATAGAACCAAGTCCGCCAGAGCTTATATTATATTTTTATATGTTGTAGTGCCATTTCTGGGAGCATTTCAAGTTAATATACATCAATACAACCATTATAGCCCAAATTTTAATAATATGTATGCATTAAGTGCATAGTAATTACATAAATTGCAAAAAAGTGCAATAAACTACAAAAAATTTGAAAATTGTTTTTGTTTTTTTAACATATATTTCTAGTTAGAGAAATTTAAGAGGCTTATCCCTCAAAACTGTAAATACAAAAAAGTTGCACAAAATAGTTTCCCACCACAGGAAATGTATTTTAAGTGTCTTCATAGTTTTATTTTTGAAATACACCAATTTTTATATACTGCAGGAAAAACGAAAATAAATATTATAATGCAAATTTGCAAAAAAACAGCATGTGCATCAAAATAAACTATTTCCAGCAGTGCAATTTGATTCCTAAGCATCTCAGAAACGACACAGAAAGTCATAAAGTCAAACATAACTTTTAAAAACACAAGTATAGGCTCATAAGGCCCTGATGGTAAAAAAAACAAAAAAACAACCTACATTTCCGCAAAATGACGTCACTTCCGGTTTCGGGCAGGTCATGGCGGACATGCGATAGTTCGCGCTGATGGACGTAGGAAGTGTTACAAACAGCTGATCGGATTGGCAAAGCGTGTTTCTGGAATATTATGTTTTTGTTGCTGCAAGTGCTTTTTATGCAGTTTTTGCAAAGCTATATGTGGAAGGAAACTGTGACCTAGGACAAACTGATGGCATAAGATGTAAGTACAACTCCTCCGGCGTGCCCGCTCCGACCGGCTTTAAAGGGTTAAAGACATTTACGGTTTCCAACTTTTACTAAAATCATTATTGATTTTTATTGGAGGCTGTCAGGGCTCTTCCTCTCAGACATGCCTGGGCTTGTCTCTTGAGATCTAGAGAAGGTAAACAAATGGCGTTGCTATAGCAGTGACACAGCACCACAAGTCTGCCTCCAGTTCCTGCAGTGGAAAAAATGCTTCTGTAGAAATGTGCAGTTACTTCATTTCCTCTCAGTAAAATAACATGCTTCTCTCCATCTTTTATATCACAGCCAGTCATTTATTTTAAAAATTCCCTTATAATTACTCAAATTTGTCTTGCTACAAAAATCACAAATAATGAATACCTATTTAAGAGCTCCTGTTCTCTATTTATTTCTTAAGAAACAAGGAGCACATCACATTTTGGGGCAGACAGTTTGATCAAATGTATTCGCCTCCCCTGTACTCTAAATCAAATTTCAGGATGTAATTAGCATTTCGATTGGAAAGCTCAAGCTCTGTGTTACTTAGAGCTCTGCGTTTCTAACATACAGTAGAAACGCCATCATGTTTCAAATAAGTGCCGCAGAGAGACACATTTATTCAACTGTGAAAGGCCAAGAAAGCAGAAAAGAGACAGCCAATTCCATTACATCATGGCAGTGTATTAAAAAGGCTTAAAGCAGCAATTTAACCATTTCAGCTGTCACTCTTGACCTCTGTTAGCTTCAGATGAGCTCAGAGTTGAGAAGGAACTGGCTCCAATAACATGGTGAGAAGTCACTGCAGTCGGTAGAGCTCCACGCCAAAGGGGAGCTCCCAGTGGCACAAAGGAGCCTCTATCTAATGCTGAACTGTTCAAAGAATCGTTTCAGCTCAGTCTGGCAGCAGAAACATTGGTTCATACCACCAGAATTTTTTCAGGGATCACCATAGCAGCAGGTAAAAATCAAAATAAAACCAGTGAGGTTGACTGGAGGGATTTCAAGAAGAAGAGGGACACTGGTTGATACATACACGACGAGTACATAACCCTCTCCTGGATCTACCTCTAAAGCCTAAACTGTTTAAACTTAATGACTGAGACTCAACAATCCAGGAAGCTGATGTGCTTTACATGCCAAGACAGTTCCATGGAAAAGTACAGTGCAGGACACAAGTGGAAAAAAAGGAAAAATGACACCGTCTTCTGTTCTCGCAGAAGCAGTAGCACACTAACACACCAACTCTGCTTCAAAGTTAAGTGGTTTCAATAGATTTCTTAGAGAGAAAGAAGACAAACCAGTTCCCTGCTTGCAAAAAACCCACCAGGAAGGAGAAAATACAACTTCAAACAGAATTGTTCTGGCACATATTTACTATATTTGGCACAGCTCATTAACGACAGAAGAAAAACCTTCAGCGGGAGGTGTGCATCAATACTGAACTGGATTACAAGAGCTACCTAAAAACATAAAAATAATAATTGACTCAATCACAATGTGACAGTGATCTGGTTTTCCAGAATAGCGCAACATTTTCAACCTTCAAAAAAAATAAAAAAAAATAAAAAATCTTTTCCCAAACTCATTTTTAGAAATCAGTGTTCTCTCACAAACCAAACCACACATCTACCAATGTCTTTACAATTCACCGCCGCGAGCAAATCTGTAATTTTGTTCTAAACTAAAAAAAGCACTTTCACAATAAAGAAAAAATAAAAAGAGTGCAGCGATCAATGCATCCGTCCATGATTATGTTTCTCGAATTAAGTGTTAATCTCACCGATCAGTGACACCACAGTGGCAAAGTTTTATGTGAAAGCAGTCACATTTATTAATTCTCTGTGAAAGTAGATGCAAATATCTGCTAGTTTTTGTCAAGCCGGGAAAGCTCTCTGAAGCTTGTTGATAAAACAGCTGTTCAACCCCAGATGGGTGGCATACGCCTATATACAAATACCCACCAAAACATACACACACATCCCACCAAGTCTAAAGCTGCCAAGAACCACGGCCGTGCACAAGACGAAGGCAGAAAGCTCCACTGAGCAGAGCTCACAATCCTCTCTCTGTGACTGACTGCCCCCACACCCTTTCAACAAATGCCTTCATTCAGTCAAAGTTCCTTTGACTGAATGAAGGCTGAGAGCCTCTCTGTGTACATGGGTGACTGATACCTTATAAGGTTATATGAAACCTCTCCAAAATACAAGATCTGCTGAACTGGGCACCAGTGATATGAGCAGAGGAACATTGATTATGTTAAACACAACACTGTAGTTCAGCCACAATCAAACACAATCCATTAGAGCAATCTCATGTTGGGATTAATGATTCAAATTGCATTAGCCATACTGCACGTTTATGATGAACAAAAATCATTATATTGGAGGAGCTGCATCGATTCTTGTTTGCCTGTAGTCGCTCTGAAGCACGAGCTACTTAACTACTGCACTACACCATGAACTACACCACCGAGAAGACTTTCAGGTTAATTCATCACACCCTGGATGTCCTCCAAAAAGACAGCAGAGAATAAATTCATGTCTGAGGACTGCGGGATGTTGGGACTCCAGCAGGTAGAGTGCACCCAAATGAAGGTTATTAATCCATCTTTCAAGAAAGAGTATTAGTCTCTCTTAATTTACAACCAGGACTGCTGCCAAGAATGAAACTCGACACCACACGGTTAGATTAAAAATATAAATGACACCAAATCAAATTCAAGATTCTTAGAAACAACGACTGACAGTACGAGAGTGGGTTAATCCAACCTCTGCAAGAAGGTGACGCCATCTAACATTTCTAACCCTAAGTAGTAATAAGCACAACCCACGCGGATGTTCATCCAGTCTCGTCTGCTTGTTTTGCATTCCACTTATACTTCAGATATCTGCTATTTTTCCATCCTATATGCTTCCTTCTGAAAAGACTATTTTTTAAATGTCCTTCACATGTAGTTCTTAAGAGATGCAACCGTGAGAATGCTTCAAGTGAAAGTCTCTGTACATCTTACCATAGTTCTCGCAAACTCTTCTAACAGTGACTAGAAAAGCCTGGACAGAAACACTCAGATCTGCTTTTAAAGATTCAAACCACAACTGCTATTCCAGTTCTTTCAGCTTTATTACATTTTTCCAGTATTTACATAAAAATACACTAAATACAACCTTAAAGGATTTACAAAACTTTTAAGGACAGGGAGATTCAAGCACTGTTAAAAAAAAAAAAAAAAAAAAGGTTTAAGAGATCTTATTTTAATAGGAAATGCCTGTAATATGCTCCCCGGGGCTGTAAAAACAGTTTTGTGTATAAGAGAGCCTTGCACTCATTAGCTGAGGCTCATCTGACAAGCACAGCTTGCATGTGTCATAATCCTATGAAGCTGCCACTACCGACAGGAGACACCACGACAGGAGCTCAGGGGAACCAAAATAGCAAAAGTTGGAGGAAAATTTTTTAGGTTAAAAAAGAAAACTTCTCGCTGGCCTGCTGTGCTTGTAAAAAGATTCCCCCGGAAGGACCACGCAGCTCATTCCTTCAAGGCTTTGCCTGAACACCAAACTGGGGGAAACTACTCCTTTGCTTGCCGTTCACTACTTAAATCTAACATCAGTACACACGTCCTTCCATTTGCTGCTGTCACGCTGCAGTTATAAAAGACGTGCACTGCATCGCAAGAGCTTGGCTCCTGTGATTTTACTGCATGCAGTGAACGACTGGACAATGCCACTCTGTCCCGAAGAACACAACCGGCTGGAACTGCAGTCGAGCAGGTCATAAATATTACAAAACATCCAAACGCAAGACTACAGCACGCTAGTCAGACAACTTTCACTTACAGGCCTAAGTGCTGCTCGGATAAACACTTCAATAAATAAAAAGGGCCAAAATGATTCTTGTTTGTAGGCAGTTTATTTTTTGAATGAACATAAACTCTTTCCACACAACAATAATATTCTAAATATCTGCAGTCAAACAAGAAAAATAAATGATCACAGGGTAAAGAAAAAAAAGGGGGTGGTAAGTTCTATCAAAACGTTAATTTCTGCAGGATCTTCTGAAAAGACGCCTTTAAGATCGCTATGATGATTTTGCTTTGATTCTTATTTATTAGATATTTTCAAAGTAGGCTAAACACAATCTGCAACTCTCCAAAAACAGACGTCCTGCTGAGCTGAAAACAACGTCAAGATCGTGGCCCATCGCAACAACGCAGCTCTTTCCAGCTTTTGGTCTTGAGCCAGTGATACTCGCTTGCACAAACCCCACAGCACACACAGTTGCCTTAAGTGCACTGAAGCACACTGACCAAGATGGGAAACCGGGCTCTTATTGACACATAGCCATAATTTCAGTCTCCTCTTCGTATGCTTCGCTCACACTGCTGCTATTTGAGGCAGCCTGAGGAAAATGAAGAAAAAAAAACCCTCCACTCTCCCAAAGGTCATTAAGCCGGAGCATCACTCAATCACAGAGGAACGGGGAAGCCTGGAGAGCCTGGCTGCAGCACAGTGAAGTAGAAATTTTGCATTCTGTTCTATTTTTAAAATAGACGTAAAAGGAAGCGTGGAAATGAGTGAGGCAAATATGTTTCCAGGAAGTCTCCAGTAAAGGATATAAATGCTGTTGATGTAATGTCCCTCAGGTTACCAAGTCTCAAAAGAGTCTTCACACAGGGCAGTATGGACAGCTTTATGGTCTCTAGACACTCGTCAGCCTCTTTAAAGTCCAAGCATTTTTTTCCCCCAGCTTTCTTTGTTTTGACATGAAAGGGTGAGCAGACACAAAGACGGCAGACGGTAGTCGAAGTGGAAAGGTGCATCGTCTGACATCTTTTTAGGCACAGCAGGAGCACCTCCTGAGCCGAGAAGTTCAGCTCTAAGAAGGGCGCACTTGCTGTGAGCACCTTTCTGTGAACTGACCAATCGTAATACACAATAGACTGGCTTTCAAAGAACTGAGAAACATGATGGTTGAAGACAGCACCAGAGACTGTATAAAGAAAAGGAAAATCTTCATTTTAGCCCCGTATATATGAAACGACTCTAGAGTACAGTGACAGCATTAACATCCTCGTTCAACCAGCTTCTATGAACATGGGTCTCTTTAACATTCAAACAGCATGACGAATAAAGTTAACTTGAACTAGGGCTGGGCGATATATCGAGTTTTTTTTTAAAAAATATCGATATATTTTTATACGAGATATAAGATGTGTCAACATCCTTTATATCGATACAGTCTATGTTACATTATAATTATACTTGTGGAGCCACAAGTTTGCCTCTCTTTCGTCTACTTTTGTCTCTACCCAACGTTACTCCGCCTCGCCTCTCCTTCACTGAACACAACTCCCCCTCCTCCCCCATCGCTTCACCTGCAGGCAGCGACAAGATGGACCCGGCAAATCTCCGTTAAGGAGTTACTGCGCATCGCCCCGTGCGTGGGGCTGGACGGCGTCAACGTGTTAACGAGCTAACCACGCTAATGAGCTAACCGCGCTAACGAGCTAAACACGCTAACGAGCTAACCACGCTAACAAGCTAACCGCGCTAACGCCATGCAGCCCAGAGGCGCTGCACAGCCTAAAATCCTTTCATTTTCTCAAAAATCGACAGCGCGCCTTTTGTATGAATTCTGGTTGTGCTTGATGACCGCGAACCGATTTTATGTGGAACACGGCGCTCAGCAATCTGTCAAAGAATGTTTTAGTACGACTTTGCTAAGCTACGGAGCTGCACCGCTTGATGGATTGTCGGAGCATTACGGCTGCCGAGGAGCCTCGCGGAGTAATACGCACTGTGCTTCAAGGTAATATTACCGTATTGTGTGTGTATAAGGGCCATAAATGGCACCTGAAGCGGATTTCAAACTCCAGGCTGTCAGTCACGCAGTAGAAGTTGGGAACAGAGCAGCTGTGAAATCTGTCTCTTTGTTATTATGCTCAGCGTCTGTTAGTTTACATTTTGACTGCACAATTGTGAGCTTTTTGTTATGCACAAAAACAACATTGTTTTTTTTTTTTTTATGGAGCATGATTATTTAATAAATGCTCATAATTTATTTTTGAGTAGTTTTTTTCATGTAAATCTGTGCTGTATGTTAATAAAAGTGCCTGTGTGACATCTGGGACACAGCTTTGACTAAGAACTCTCTTTTTGTTCTTACTTTATGGCTTTAAAATAATATCGAGATATATATCTTATATCGCCATCCAGCTAAAAAATATCGAGATATGAATTTTGGGTCATATCGCCCAGCCCTAACTTGAACGACAGCTGCTATGCCTCATATTGATAGAAAAATTGGCTTTTAATACCTTCAACATTGCTACACATCACTTCCCCCCAAAAAATGCTAATGTTTATTTAGAAAGACATTTCTGCACTCCTCAAGGCAAAACCTCATTTTTATCTGCCTACTAAACTCAAAAAACAAGAGACTACATACACTACATGTAACGTAATATAGAGGAAAAGTCAGAACCCTGATACAGGCCACTGAATGTCTAGGAGTAGGAGAAACTAGTGTTTCTCTGCAACACATCAACACAAGCAGCATTTCATCTTAGCAGGGGGGCAGCTACAGCTACAGTATATGCTTGCCTATGATCTGCTCGGGGTTTTAGACCATGATGCAAGTTTGGATTCGCTTCGCTCAAAGCAGCTCTGCTTCAGCAACACAGCAACCAGCAAGTCAGTCTAGTCTATGCCCCGAACGGAGACCAACAATGCCAGAGCAACAGCTCTTTTGAAGAATTAACAAGGAGGGGGAAATTTTCAAATTCAAGAGAGTCTTAGTCTGATGGAGAAATCTTTCAAACTTATAACTGACACCGAGTTTTATATGGCAAGAAACTGGATCAAATGTGCTAAAGATGCTCTACTTATTCCACATTCTTCTGATTCTCAATCTTGTAAGTTCGGTCTACGCTGTAGGCAGTGTTTAAATATGAGCAATTTATGAGCTAATTAACAAACTTGGGAACCGTATGTGATGATACAAAAGACAATAACTATTGGTTAGCCACAGAAGGCTTGAGCATGTGTATGCCTGCCCGTGGAACAACTATAGAGTATAGACAGTATAAAAGATTGTCGCAGGTTCGTGACCTGAAAAGTAAAGTATGTATGTTTGACCTGCATTAATTTCGAAGGCCAGCAGGGGGCAACAGCTTGTGTTCGTACAGAAGTTTATTTGGAAAACAGCCACTTGCTTTGTGACCTCAGTACACAGGTTCATGAAAAGGACATCAAGTTTGTCTTGTTAATAACTAAGTAATATTTGTGATTTATAAGGCGTTAGTCAATGAGGGCTCTTTTGTTTCACGAAACACCACATTTTCAACGGAGAAAATGCTGTTATAGATGTGTTATGATGGTACTTCACTAGCTATGGTGACATTACAGTGACTACACCCATCATTTATACGGTTTGCTAGAAACGACGACTACTTTTGTTGGTATTTCAGCTTTTACTGATCCTTGTAGTTTCTCTCTCTAGAGAGAAATGAGGACTTCTGTAGTACCCGGGTTGGGTGTTTAAAATTTAGATTGTCCTCTCCAGCTTCAACCCATTCAACCCATACTAAGAAGTCACTTGGATGAGTGACGAAACATTTCTCCCAGAAAACGCTACGTCCAGATGAACAGAATCAACTTTTGGAGATTTATTTTCCTGGATGATTGAGAATGCATCAAGACCATTCAACCAATCAGTATTTGATTTAAACACACCCATCGCTTATGAGCAGGCACTGTTAGCTCAGAGGGCTGCGTGAAATTCTGCTTCTCTAACCCTTCCAAAACTTTTCACGTAATGCTTCTCTCTGCAAAGGAGCAAAGAAACGCAAACAAATACCAACACTGGATCATAAATCGGCCTCCGGACAGCTGAAAGGGGGTGATTACACTTAGCCCAACCACCTAAAAGAAGCAACAGCAGCTGTTAAGCCATGCATTCAGAGAATATTGATCCACCCGTTCACACTGCCAATTACATGTGATAAACTGCTGTCGCCGTTCTTAGCAAAAATTATTTCATTAGCAGCCTTTAGTTTTATTGCCCCTGCAAACCTTGGACAAAAGGAATAAAAGGAACAAGGCACAACCTGCCTGTTGTTTTCAACTATGCCATAAGAGCAGCAACAAACTGAGCCCTCACATCAGTGGCAATTGCAGATCAGTAGCATAGCCTAATGGGGTGGTTTCATTAGTGAAGCAGATGAATCAAATACTTGGCCAAATGTGCAATTATCCGTATCTCTGTGGATGGAGGTCATTAGGACTTAGTATGAGCTATTGGAGCCCATAAATAAATGATCAGTAAACAGCACACTCTATGCAGCAGAGACAGCAGATGACTCTGCATCATGGCCCCTCTCAAATCATCACAATAGCATGTGGACATGTGGAAAAGACTCACTCCATTTTTGAGGTGAAGTTTGTGTAAATGGATAGAGGACATTTTTGCACATTTTGTGAACAGATTAAAGAGCAGACGGAGGGTCATGCTTGAATTATTCTTGAAAATTCATGGATGATGATCCACCTTTAAGCCTTCCTTCTCTTCCCCCCCTCCCTAAAATGTGATTTAGGACCACCAGGGCGTTCCCAAACAACAAAACAAAGGTGGTAAATTATGTTCTTAGCAGCAGAGTCCAGAGAGAAGAACTTAAACGCGCAAAAGAAAAGAAAGGTTGTTTAGGAGGCTTGAGCAGCGTTGCATGTAAGATGGTATGTGAGGATAAAACCCCGGAGAGAGCAATGCGAGTGCAGAGGATTGTCAAATGTTTACACATTTCAGCAAGTTATTTGCATTGTCCTCTGGGAGACAATCAGCACTCAGCTCCCTCCCAGCAGGATTACAGAGATAACCCCGAGATAAAGAAGAGCCTAAATGGATCTCCTCTAACTGGGACTTGTTTACCAAAAAAAAAAAACCCGTTAAAACTTCTTGAGACATTTTCAAAGTTCCATCATAAGAGCTTCAGAGGAGAAAGGTCTAACAATAGCAGCAGTTTGTCTGAACCTTTACAGGTTTTTCCAACGTTACACAGCGAGTCCCGAAACCCAACGAGACAGGCTCAAAACTTCTTTTTTTTTGTTGAAGTTAAGACCACAACTCCGCCATCCTTGATAAAGATAAAAGTTGTGGCCACATTCAGGACCTCAAAGAAATGTGTTTTAGATAAACAGATATTTTCGGAGAAGGGGACCCCACAATTAGTAATTTGAAACTCTCCCTGCGTGTGGGTCCCAGTCCAATTCTCTGGAATCAATCAAAGCTCCCAAAGGAACTCCCTGGACCCCTTAATCTCCTGGTTTTATTACTTTCCAGACAGTCGGCCTGTTTCACCCTACCCCCATTTCTCTTTTGTACTGATTTCCAGCAAAGCCAAGGAGGGGCTTTTTTCCCCTCTCTATCTCCCCTTCCACTACTGCAGAGCTCTTTTCATGCAGGAAAGGGTCTTTCATCAGGCTCCACACGCAAGAGAGCCCAACAGCTAGCAGAGGCCCGTCTCTTCTCTCTTTCTTTGCACATCCATTCTTTTTAAGTGACAAACCACACAGCGTGCTTTTTAAAAAAAAGGAAAAAAAAAAAAGGTGCACGGACCTTCTGTTTTGACACACAAAAGTATTTTTATTTGCATATCCTGAGAATTAACGGAGAAAATTGGGCCATGTTGCACAAGAGTCAGTTACTGCCACATTTTCTTTTGGTCCAGACCTCATGCTGCTGTGTTTGATAAGGTCTGCCAGCTTAAATGATAAAGATATGACTTTGTCACGATGGGGTATGCGATAAGGGCTGGAGCTGTGCACTCCGATGACTGCTGGAAAAACATTTTTCCTCATGACTCTCCAATTTATCTCAGGCACCGCTGGCTCCAAGTGCCAATAACAGACTCTGTGTGCTGGGTTTTTCTGAACCCCCACCCCCTTACACACACACAATCATTATTTCAAGAACAAGAAATCACGCCCAGTATCGGTGAAATTTTGTGTGTGAGACAATACTACTAGTTGAAAGAACATATATTACCGACATGCACACACTGCAGTGCAGTGGCCGCACTTCAAAACAATTAACAGAAGCAAATGAATCGGGTCTGTTTATCCATCAGCAAAACATGTATTGACGCCCAAGTAATGAGATGTCTGCTGGACTGATGATGCCAGCTTATTACCTGACAGTGAACACTAATGACCCTTTGCATAGTGTAAGTGTGCGCCCCCCTTCCCCCCGAAAATTCCATGACCACACTCACACACCTTTTCTCACACAGATTGATGGATAGACTCCAACACACCAAGCAGAATCTGTTGCTTGGCCTTTGCAGGTTTATTGCACATAATTCAGAGACACGCTCATGAACACAACTACACCGCATGTCTGGAAATGGTTTGAAAGACAACCGGAGAAACCTATCAGCAGTTCTGCCTTAACAGCCTCCACGCAGACAAAAGGACGGAGTGTGAAAGCGTGTTGCTTTTGCTGCTCGGAAGAGGGGCTGGTCTCGGATTAAACAGCGTGCCTGTAGTGGAAAGTAGCCTACTTTTAAAGTTATCTAAATATGGAAGTGTGTCTGACCCGAACGCCGCAGAATTAGCTACCTAACCCCCTGTCTGATTTCCCCCCTCCCCGAGACATTCCGTGCGTTTTTCCATTCCAACTCCTCTAACACAACCCAGGCAAGTTCCTCCAACCGAGGCACGAAGAAGCAGACACAGCACAACTATTAGTGGGTTGCGGGCATTTACCTTTGTCGACATGCTTTGCAGCGGTGGTCTCCGTGTAGAGAAAGGTGAGACAGAGGAGAGAGAGGAGCGACAGAGCTCCCCGCTCGGCCATCACTTTTCACGAATAAATCTTTGCAGGCTTTAAGAACCCCGGAGAAGCTGTTTTTGTTGTTTTTTTAAAAAAAAATAAATATATATAAATCCTTAAAATCCCCGTCCACCTCCTGTGAATGCACAAAGAGAAGAAGGGGAAAAAAAGTTCAACGTCCTAAAATGTGCAGGAACATCCGGAGCCAGGTAGGCTACTTTTAAAACTGGCCGGATGAAACATGTAGCTGGAAGGAGAGAGCCGCAGGTTACACACTGTTTTCTCAACTTGGTCGAGGCAGAGGTTGGGGACGGAAAAAAACACTGAAATCAATCCATTGCCACGGAGGCGCAGTCTCAGAAAGATTTGCGCACGACTCGGCACAGACGAGTCCACTATACCGCTCCCGACATTTGCCGAGCGCGCAAAAGACTAGAAAGAGCTCAGTTGGAGTAAAAGATAAGATCCAAGCCGAAGGAGAAATCTCTGCCGCGGCCAGCTCACTGATCGCGGACGGGACGTAAGAGGAGCAGCGTGTTGTAGGGCTGGATCTCCACGGGCTCCCCGGAAAACAGGGCGTGGAGTCTCACAGAGGTTTGGACCATGGGCCGCTTCTGTGCGCTCAGGCGAAAGCTAAAATATGGAGTGGGAGTGCAAAGCAGTGACAGCACCTCATTTCCGCTAGTGGTGTGCCATACCAAGTAAACACAGCGCCAGTATTGACCCTTACTGATACTTTTAATCTATAAAGTTAGAGGGAGAGCAGTGTGCCGTGATTTATGACACAAATCATCATCGATTTGCAAATATAATTAATGCTGAACACATTTTAAATACCATTAAGTCACTGTGTTTTTACTTTCCACACTGACTAGTAAACACACCTTTCCGTTTTTCATGCATTTTTAAAACTTTTGGAGACCAGGAGTGTTAAGGTTTCTGTCTCTAAAAGAACATCTTCTGTTGTTTAAATGTTTTATAGGCAATAAATAAAATAGACCTGACAGTCAACACAGAGGATCATGATGTTTTTAATGTTGGAAGTATATATTTTTCAAATGTAGGCATTTCACGCAATTCAGTGGGATACATACTGAACTTCGAGAATAGAAGCAAAGTATCAGTCCGCACTAGTACTACCGATATCTGGATAGACCCAAACTCCTCTAATATCTGCCAAAATATTGAGCAAATTCACATAATCAATGAAGAAGAAGTCTTCATCTCCTTAAGATTTTAGTGATATACTTCATATCAATATTCAGTTGTGTTACTCTGTCTCACTAATTGGCACCACACACAAGCTGTTAAATATCACAACCCACTATCACATAAAGATATAATACATGAGACTCGCAGCTCATTAATCTGTGCCCCTCACAACATCTTATTTTTATCTATGAGGTTTGCACTGGTGGCTAATTAGCAACAGACTCCCATTAGACAGGCGCCATCTTGGAAAAAACTTGAAAAGCCAATAACTTCATGAAATATAAATAAAAAAGCAAACCGAAAAGCATTTTAAATAGTTTGGCCATACTTACGCCTCATTTTCAAATCCTCAATATACTGCTCAACACAACTGCAAGGACAGATATGGAAGACTTCAGAATAACAGTTTTTTGTTGTTGTTTAGCAGAGGTGGCTAGGCTAATTTCCATACAATAAGGATGGCCACCGGAAGCTGCAGATATATGCGCTCACTAAAGTTAATCAAACTGGTAATGAGTCTATATTGAGTAGTAGTATGTGTCTACTCAATATAGACACATATATATTGTGACAAAAAAGAAAAGACAGTATGTGACAAGCAAAGACAATAATTAAACAATCCTCAACTTACTAAACTTTACAGGTTAAAATTACAGGTTAGTAAAATGCTTACCATGGGTGTCAATCATGAGGCCCAGGGGCCAGGAAAGGTCAGCAAAGACACAAATTCGGCCCATTAAACAGCTTTAGGCATATACATATATATGACAAAAGGGAGAGAGAGAGAGTTTTATAGAGTTTTCATGTGTGTGTGTGTGGGGGGGGGGGGTAGATTAATTTATTCAATCAATTCAATTATTTATACAGCGTCAAATCACAACAACAGTCTGCTTAATATTGTAAGACCCTACAATAATACATGCGGAGAAAAACACAACAGTCATATGACCTTCCATGAGCAAGCACTTTGGCGACAGTGGGAAGAAGAACACCCTAATTATAATTCTCATCACAGTTGTGAATTTGTTAGCCATACATTTTCCAAATCATAGG
Source organism: Neolamprologus multifasciatus (assembly GCF_963576455.1). Lineage (NCBI taxonomy): Eukaryota > Metazoa > Chordata > Actinopteri > Cichliformes > Cichlidae > Neolamprologus > Neolamprologus multifasciatus. The sequence continues at coordinate 10,452,028 of NC_140439.1, forward strand.
TGATATTTTGATATTTTTACCTCTTTCCTAATCCTGTACTTTCAGGTTGCAGAGAGCAAGTAGCAGTATTATATCCATGCCTATTGAAGCTGTCTCTGTAACATTTTTTTCCTGTTTGGAATAACGTCTGCTAAAATCCAAGCACTCTCAGAGCCCAACATCTGTAACCTGATACGGACAGATGATGTCACTTTGTGGCCGGGAATCAGAAGATAGGATTAAAGCCCTAAATCAAGTTGCTTAAAATAAACTCTGTGACTGTGTGCATCGTTAGAGGACAAGGAAGCGGGGAAAGTGCATGTCCTTGCTTTAAAAAAAAAAGGAGAGAAAAAAAGATGGGGAATTAAAAGAGTATTATATCAAGGTGAAAAGTCTGACATTTACACCGCTTTCCTTTTTGAGGAAGGCTCTTCCCTGCATAAAAAGTGACTGCTTGTTTGCAGTAAATGGAGCAGAATTATGAAATCAAAAACAAGTGCTGTATTCTCCTTCAGCTTGTGACTATGCTTTAGGGAGGAACAAAAAAGGAAGGGTGCCCTCTCTGGAAACCGATGGCATCCCAACACTGCTGTATCATCCAGACAGTCTTTCACTCAGACACATGGAACAGCTCCCCCCACTGGTATGAGTAATCCATGACATATTAATCATGAGCATTTCTCCCTCTGGGCACGAGAGCGAGAGCGCGAGAGCTTCTTTTTGTTTGGTATCGTTGCCCTGAACATCTCCTCATTTTAACTGTCATATATAACGTTTTCACTTTCAATTAATGACACCTTCTTTCTGGCATGGTGCGCCCCAGGGCTCACCTTTTGGGCTAATGTCATTTTCTTTATACCATTGTTTTTCATTCTTTCATTCCCTTTCATTCCCTTTCATTCTCGTACAAGCTAAATAAATAATTGGATGTATTTAAACCAAATATCCCACTGGAGTTTTATATCTATTTAGCTGCCTTCAAGGATTTCACATCTGGTGTAGCTCAATTCCTTTCACCCACATCACACAAATCTGAACACATCAAATCAAGAACATACAGCCCTCTCTCTCTACATAGCACAGCAGGGCTGAGGAGACTGAAGAGATTCATTTTTATTTTGCTGATTTTTAAAGCTATATAAATATATTATGCTATATTATTACATGTTGTGTTATTTACACAATCCTCCAGTATGTAAAACAATTAAAGTAATATACCCATTAATGAATTGTTAATTATAACCTAATAATATAATGCATAGTATTGTGCCCTTGAAATGCCTTGGTGTTCCCTCAGATGTGGACGAACTGGTTGAGGAGAAAGAGGTCTGGGTTTCTCTGCTTAGGCTAGTGCCATTGTTACCTGGCCCCAGATAAGTAGAAGAAAGTGGATGGATAGATGGACAGTGCTGTGCAGAATTCTTTAGTCTTCCTTCATTTTTTAAATATTTGCTAAGAAAATTTGAAATAGTTTATTAGTTGAAATGTGTAGAAACATAACTGGAGATATGGTATATAAGTCAAAAACAAAGCTCTTACAATTCCAGCAAGCTTGAAAGTCAATATTTGGTATGACCACCTTTATTGTCCAACACAGTCTCAAATCTCTTACTCAGCTTTTATGTCATTTCTTTAAATAGTCTTCAGGAATATTTCTCCAGGCTGGTTGAAGGACATTCGAAGCTCTTCTTTCGATGTTTCTGCCTTTTGTTCTGTTTTCTGTCAAGATGATCCCACACTGCTTTAATGATCTGGGGTCTGGGGAGGCCATGACTGATAGTGTTACATTGTGTGTTTTTCTACCCATGCATGCTTTTGCTGCATTGGCAGTGTGTTTGGGATCAATGGCTCACTGAAAAATTAAGATGATTAAAATGTTGTCAATGAGACACTTTCTGGATGGTACTACATGCCAGAGCAAAAACTGATGGGATTTTTCTGTGTTCATATTTCCATCGTCTCCTTGTTTTTCTTCCTTATTAATAGCCACACTTCTACTGAGAACATATCTGATAAACTGACAGGTCAGCTGAAGGACCAGAAGCATCTCTCGGGTTCTGTGTCAGGTCTTTACCGGATTTTTTCTATTTTTTAAGGACATGACTTTTAGATACTGTTTGTCTTAATTAGTTTTTTTAAGTTGTCATTTCTTCCTTTGCCCTCCATTTGTCCAACTTCCTTATTTTTTTGAGGGCTCACTGTATGTCATGGTACTGTAATCTACAGCAAGTTTTTAGCTCTTAGTGAATCACCTTGTTGGTCCAAAAATACTATTTATGCCCATCAAACTGTGTTATCCTTTTTTTTTTTGTAACTTAAGATAAAGGAATTGGAACAAATTATATGTTTTTGTAAGAAAGTGAGAAAACAACTTAAAAACCTAATTTTGTGAAATTAAAAAAATATGGTCAGGTACAATGACTGGACTGAAAGTAAATTTAAAAAAATAGACAGCCAATGTTCAACAAAAGCCTCAAAGTGGTTCAAGGCCTTAACATTACAAGAAAGTCTGACTCCTTGAAAACAACCAGCGTTGGCTCAAGACTTTTGCACAGTAGTGTACTTTTGCACTCTATATGACGAAAAAGCCATTTTTACTACTGAATACTGAGTATATATGTTGCTAAACTTTTCATACTGTTACTTAACTAGGATTATGAGTTTTGCTTTTCTAAACAGTTTTTAATGCAGAAAGAAGATCTTGTGCAGTCCCACCTTTTAGGTAATACCATCTATATGAAGGCACAGGTTTGCACATGAGCCTGAAATATTTGTCCCAAGTGTTTTCCAACCTTTATTTCTGATCCAATATTATGACTTACTGTGGACTCACTGATTTTCACTTGGTCCTCTTAGACACACTCTACAGAAAGCTAAACTAAACTAACTAAAATGCTAGCAATGCCCCTGTTTTTGGGGTGTAACAGATAAGAATTAAGTTCATAATGATGTCAAAGAGCTTTAGTTTGTTGGTATACTTAAAAAGATCATCAAACTAGTTCAGAGAGGCAATGCAATCTTATCAGCAACATTGCAATGCAAATTTGCCTTTACATCACTCAGACTTAACATTATAATTAATCAAACAAATGTTGTGGACCCTGTTTAAATTGAGCCGACTGATTGATTTTTGACTGACCAAAAAGTAAATAATTAACAAACCCTCAGTGTCTGGTGGCCTTGTGCTTAAATAGCGCAGCCCCAGAGTTTTACAGCCCTGTTTTGGTTCGATGTGCCTGCATCTCCATGAGCAGCAGCCCCTCCACAAAACATACATGTGAACTGAAAAGCAAGTACAGCACGCTGAGATCAATTTAAGACGAGATTTACATAAGGTCTCATCACGGCTGCATATTAACGTAACTTTACGGGTCCCGTTTGTCCCTGCACTGAAACAAAACAAACACATAAAAAACAGCTGTTTCGTACAGAGTAAGAATAAGACTTTGCATTTTTGTATTTTTGTATCAGTGGATCTTTTTGTTGTTAGGAAGTTTACAGCACAGATTTCACTTACTGTTCAGCATAAGCTGCATACATATGTGATATTCAGATCATCGCACCTTTAAAACATGTTTTTCCTCTGCAGGAATTTTAGCAAACCCAAAATTTATTTGTACTGCGAGAAACCTCTCCAGAGCTTTTTTACAGTGTGCTGTGTTCTTTATAATGAAGCAGTATATTCAGCAGCAGACACAGCTGTTAAATTCAGTTCACATCCCCAGACCAATTATAAAATGCACCCCCCCCCCCCCACACACACACACACACCACACACACACACACAGCTTGTTGCTCCTTATTCTGGGAACATAATTCTTCTAGATTTAAGAACAAGGCCATACCAAATCTCATATCTCCAACATTAAAGGGATATTCTCTTCATAAATCAAATAATGGCCACCATGCATTCGGGGAAATGGCGATTAGATTACTGCACGGAAGGGATGGTGGATTAAGTTGCACTTGAAGCAGCTGTTAAGTGTAATATTTTAAACCCTTCTAAATGTTTGGAAGTCATTTAAAGTGGCAGCCATATGCACAGTGACACATATTCGGGCGTCATTAAGTGAAGAAGTGATCCATACAACTTGTATTGGAACACACACACTCAATCAATGATTTTTTTCTAGATCGAGTGACATTTTTTTTAATGCCATTTTATCTAATCTTAAAAAATCTCCCTGGTTAAATTACCACTCCTAAAATAACACCCTAATCAGCTATCTGTTCAAATGATTCGTGTGGATTATCAATGCTAGGATTTGATCCCAGCATGATCCTAATCTTATTTAGAACGAGATTAAGGGGCACGGGGCTCATCTCATCGGAGAGCCAGCCAGATGTCTTCAACATGATCCAGATCCAAAAGTCTTTAGCGTTGCATCTGGGGCATCCTGAGGATTATTTACACTCTTAATGACGTGTCACCGCATCCGCTGACCGCTGACTGCAAAAGAGCAGTTGCAGTGTAAGCTTCAAGTTTAGTTGACTATTAATTAAATAGGACACTTGCTGTCAACTTAGTGGTTGAAGCTGTGGTCGCTTAATGTGTGTCTGAGCACTGCTATGTAAGTGCAGCTGGGTGTGTAAAATTCAAATTTACTGCCCCAAAAAAAAAAAAAAAAAGAGAGAAAAAAAGAAGGCATTTCATTGATATTTCTCCTAATCGTTCACATTTGATTTACATGCACAGGGCTATATTTGTATATATATGTGTGCAAGCTATTTGCCCACAGATGCAAATATCTGCTGTGTACCTGGCCCAAACCTGGGGCCACAGATGGTAGAAGGCCTCATGTAGACAATACCCACCTGCTACTGCACAGCGCTGGTGGCAGCCGGTGTGCACTCAGAAAGCCCCATCATACATGTGCTTGCCTGGGCACATTTTCAGAGCCTGGCACAGCTCACCTCACACATGTCAGCACTTTCTTTCTCCGTCTTCACTCTTTTCCTGGATGCTGGTAATCATTGTTCTAATTACCTCTCAGTGTGCAGCTGAAATATCGCTGAAAGCGGTAGCTTGATTGACGTCAGCAGTTATAAAGAGGACGAATACAGAGCAGGCAGACAATCATGGCTGCGCTCACAGTGACCAGATAATCTAGGATCTATGCCAGTCAGAAATTCTATTAGTTCAGCTAATTAAGGTAATAATAACATTTAAAAAAACACAGTGGTGACCACTGTTTAAAAATTGAAATGTAATGTACATCCTAATTTTGTGTAATCCATCAGAGGTTGAGCACTGGGACATAACGAGTGATAACAGGAATGAGAGAAAAAACCCCAAATTCATTTACAGTCAGATGTTTTTAATCAGTGGGATGACAGTCACATGTGAATGGACATCCGTGAAGTTGTTGATGCTCATCAGACTGGAAAAAATAAAATTAGATAAAAACAGTATGGGCTCTATCAATCCACTGACAGACAGACTGTGTAATAATGGAGAAAATTCAACGCCACTCTTGGACTCCCCAGGAGTGTCCAAACAACACAGATCACGCCACGAGCGAGGCATGTAATCCTCTAGGAGCCCACAAAGAAACCCTGGGGGACTTCAAAACAATTAAAGGCTTCTCTCACATCAGCCAATATTAATGTTCTTGAATCGACCATGAGGAGAGTGCTGAACAACTCCGGCATGCGTGGCACCGCTTCAAGGAAAATGCATCGTTCTCCAAAAGGTACACAGCTGCTCATCTGCAGTTTGCTAAAGATCATGTGGACAAGTCGGAAGGCTGTTTGAACAGTGTTTTTGGTTTAAATGAGAAGCATTATTTTCCAAGAAAAGAACGCATCACTTTCTTGAAACATGGTGGTGGTAGTGTCATGGTTTGGGCCTGGGTGAAAATGTTTTTTCATCTTTGATGAATATGTGAAGACACGTGTCAGGCAACTGAATACACATAAGTGAGTCATACTGTAAGACAACAGCTCTTATGTTGCTTTCCATTTCCCCTCGGATGACAGAGCTCCTTAGTTCAGCAAATTCCAAAAGAAAAGTTGGAAAAGCAAGGAAAAACAGGATTTATCTTGCTCCTCAACAAGGAAGAGCCACTCATAGATGACTAGCAATACAGTGCAATGCTTGTTCTTTTGTCTTCTTGAAGACACCGTAATCCAATAGAAATCTTGTGGGAGGGTATGGAGTGAGCAGGTCATGTGAGGACTCTCACCAATATCCTATGGTTGTTGGTAAGAGTCAGGCCTGCAGAATTTCTCTAAGATAGTGTGCAGGTCTGATGAACAGTTTCCACCAGTGTTTACTTGCACTCATTACTGCACAAAGGCACCAACACCATATACACCAGCGGTCCCCAACCTTTTTTGCGCCACGGACCGGTTTATACCCGACAATATTTTCATGGACTGGCCTTTAAGGTGTCGCGGATAAATACAACAAAATAAAACTAGTACCGGTACCGAAAAAAGAAGATTTATTCATAACACACGTGAAAAGAGCCAGGAAAACCGAGTTAACGATAAAAACGATAACAAAATAACGCTGAAAACCGATAAAAAACCTGAAAACTATACATTTCACACCTGAGCCTCAACTCTCGCGGCCCGGTACCAAACGACTCACGGACCGGTACCGGGCCGGGGCCCGGGGGTTGGGGACCGCTGATATACAATACCTCCCACAGATGTAAAGTTTAATAATTTTTCTCAAAAAAACAAACAAAAACAAAATCTAATATAATTGTTTTATTTGCTTCATCTGCTTTTTGAAATGAAAATCTGATGATACTTTGGGCCAGATTTACATAACTAAATAGCATATTCTCTCCACACCCCAGGCAACAACTTGCTTCTCCAGCAGGATGGTCAAGATGATGGGTGGTCAGAAAAAAGGAAAAGGTAAAGGACAGAGGGACAAAACATAGAACCAACTTTGTATTTTACTGTCTTTTTAAAAATTGCAGGCTAATTGTTTTGTGTGTCTAAAGCTGTTTTCACAGATGAACTGACACACAAAGTTTTCCTGACACGGAAAATGTCAGAACAACCAGGCCGCATTGTCTGAACCTGCAGTTCCTCACATGTAGCACACAGCAGGTGATAGAGCAGATAGAAAGAGGGACACAAGAAGTCCTCTCCCTCTCTGTAAATTCACTGGACCATTACGGGCCCGATTCTCATCAGCTCAGTCAGACATCATATGAACTTTGTAGGGAGCTGCCAGGTTAAAACTTATTTATTGATTATAGTGCATCAGACATGGTGTCCAGGAAAGTTCATGACTGCTGCGAATGTGTGAGAACAGCTTGGGCTTGTATCTGTGTGCAGCTGCACCCATAACCATAGCACACCATAAACTCAGTATCCAGATTGTTCTCTTGGCTTATTGACCACTCTGACATGTTTGTAATTAATCATCTGAACAGTTTTCCTCAATTTTTATTCAAATGCAATGCGTTAAAATGCGCCATTTTTGACATGTGCTCACTGTATGAGAGAAAAATAGAGGAAAGTATGTAAACACTTCAGTAATTCAGTCACAGTGCAGCGACTGAATTACAGCTCTGGTAATTATCACTGTGATATATGTGTGTTTAAAAAGCAACATGAGCTCCAGAGAGACTACATTCTCTGTGTCCAGGCTCTAGGTACACCTGTGGAAAGAAATGCCAAATCATTGCACCCGAAAAAGGGGATCAGTCAACTTGGACAAGAGCCTGTGCGAGCACAAACTTAGAACTCACCTTCTAAGTTTGTGCACGTATAGGCGGAGATGGGTCTGTGAAGGCTTCGATTTATTTTCAAGGAAACAGCATAAGAAATGCCGTCGACAGAGGCTGAACAGAGACAAAGAGGAGAGGAGAGCAGCCAAATCATGAGCTGGAAGTACTGCTACCACCCATCTCTCTTCTGGGACTATAAGAGGTACAGGATTGTTCAGAAAAAGGATATGGCTGTCATGCTGCATAGGTACAACTGATAAAATGTTGATGAGGCTTTGAAGCATCCAACATACCTGGAAAGACGCTTTTCTAGTGGCATATCAAACGCCACGAATAAACTTTTTATGTCGAGTTGTGCCGACACTGAATCGAGTTTTCCTCCAGAATATGAAGAGGATGGTTTGAAAAGCTTCTTTTCCCCCTTTTTCTAAAAAAAAATTCATTCATTAGTAGGTTTTGTTCATTTCTTTTTAACATAACAACTACAAAGCAGAATACAAAGAAAAAAAAATGTAACTTTTCTTTTTTTTCTCTGGGGCCTTTGTCTCTTCAGGAATACCTCATAACTCTTCTTTTTAAAGGTTAGTCTGTGGCAATAGCTCATAGGTGTGCATGAAATGTCAGTGGATTCTAATAAAACAAGTAGAAATTCAAATCAAAGGCATTGCGCCTAACAGTTCTTTGATGACGAAATCTGCACGCCCTGCTGCCGTTCGCAGTCACAATTCAGTGTTTGTGCCTATTTCACAGGCAGGCGTGAGTGATTCTGTCCCTGGGCCATTTGACAAATATGGACTGCACTCAAAAAGCCATGCATGTACATTTTAAGCACAATACTTGAAAGTGGGAAGACATTTACTGGGGGATATTAGTGGCAAGGAAGGTTGTAATTTGTCAAAAGTGGCATTTCAAATGAATTCGACAGTGGAAGATAATGCAGTCTCGGGAGTCAGCTGCCCATCTTCCCTTTCTTCTCTGTTAGACTCCCATCTTGTGAAGGCAGATACTTCCTTAGCATCCCAGCATGAGCCTCCTGCCTGGAGACTGCAGGCTAACAAACTGAATAGAGTAAACACACACTTCAAAACGAATACTCGATGCTGTGAGGATTTTGCCATGGTACCCTGCTTTGAGTTATAGCCATTGAAATATGCTTAAATAGGCCAACTGTGGAGGCTCTTGAATGTATTTATTTATTTTTTCTGTTTCATGAGTAAACATTTAGGGGTCTGGTAAGAAACTTGCTAGCTGATACTTGAAATTTCAACATATGTGCCGGTAATTGTGACAACAACAAATGGAATTCACAACCCTCAAAAATGTACAGCACTGCCCAGAACCCAATCAATTCAGCTAGCCAGCGTTGACAACACCTTGTCCTCTCTGCCGATGGGGGTTGGTTTGTTATATACTGCTTTCTTGAACAGATGATTTTCTATTGCTAGTAATGAGCACCACTGAGATGAGGCGAAGTCACTTAAGGAGCTGTCTGGGCAACACATGCAGCCTTCCCAAGATGTACGACCGCAAGCTACCTTCCCCCAGCCCAACTCCCACCCACCCCTCTAGCCCCAGTTCTTGTGGTTAAGGGCCTTTTTCCTGCCAGAGGAGGTCGGCTGTTGTTGTTGGAATTGCCACAGCCACTTAAAGGGGCTCTCTCAATCAACAGGGGCTACGAGTCCTAAAACAGGGCTCAGGGATGCATTCCAGAATAAAAAAAACAAATAAAAACAAGAAGCAACACCCAATCTTGTGTGCACCACGCTTTCCCAGTTTTGCAAAATGCATTCAATTTAGACTTACAAATAGGGCAAAGATTTCCGTAAGTGTTTCATTTTGATAGTAGGTGGCCAGTTTTACGAGCATATTTGCTGCGCTTATCACCCAGTTGCCATGCTAAGCAGGAACTTATGGTGCAGTGTAATGTTTATCACATACCTTTACCAGAGGGGACCAGGGGGCTGGGCACCAATGTAACAGGTCTACGGTAACGCAGCACGGCACAGACTGACAATGAAATGGAGAGTGCTATATTGCAATAATGGGGAAAAAAAGAGGAGAGGGAGACGTAAAATAAAAGAGGGAGGGAGGAGAAATACACAGCTTTCCAACAGGGAAGCAAAACACTGCAATCTGTTCTGGCACAACAGACTGAAACGATTACAGTGAGGGGAATATTCAGTTTGGAGATTTTTTTCCCCACCTCATCTGTCATGAGGAGCATGGATGCTCTGACCAGAGTGAGGAAGAGATGGGATGCAGCAGTCGCTGCCAAACCACGCCTTGAAGTTTGTAGCATCTTGAATCATTTTTGGTTGCATGAATTACATCTGTGGGGGAGGCAAAGGTGGAAACTGAAATCGTTGCTTGGTATTGAGTTTTTCTAAACTAACTAAGAATGGAATTCTAATCACGTGATTGTGGACCATCGCCCTGAAATCTGAGCAACCTTATACACTAAGGAAGGCCATGAGATGTGCTCAGTGCATGATATCCTGAATTAAGCAAACGGGGTAATTGTAGGTTTCAGCTGTTTCTGGTTCCTGCTGAGAATCAAAGCGCAATCCGACTTCAAGTAAAGAATCAACAAAGGTAAAGGCACTTTTAGGGCTTACCTCATAGTTGTTACCAGCAACATTATAGGTTTATGAAAAAGAGAAAAAAAAAGAAATCAAACGGCCACCAACTGTGCTGCAGTTTGTTGGAATGAGAGTAATCCCCTGCTGTTGCTGAATTTGGTGTATTAGAAGCTCTTCAGTGTTTCATTTCTAAAATTGTACATGACAATTAGATGCCACATTTGTCATGTGAGTTTTTTTATGCGCTTTTAAGTGTTTGTCATTGTACCCATCCTTTGTTTATGCATTGGTTATTATTGTGACACAAATTTCTATTAATAGACATCAGCATATGAATACTGCAGAATCGCAAGCAAGGCGAATTATGTTTGGTCCTGGATCCTGATTTCTGTAGGTTTAATGAACACTCTGAGCCGGTTTTAGTAAAAACCCTTCTGGTTAAAAGTCCAATTAAAGTGCAGAATAACCTCAGATTTTCTCTGACAGCTTTTTAGTGTATTTTTAGTTCATGGTCTGAGAAGTGAAGCCAGTGTTGAAGTGCTCCTGAGAGCTTTAAAAGCTTTCAACTTCTTTTGGTTTGTGATGATTATTCACCGCTCATCTAAGAGGCTTCTTCGCTTCTAACAAACAAGCTGTTGAGGGTTCCAGTGGGAGTTGTCCCTTTTGGAGGTTGTTCTGCAGATCGTTGACCCACTAACTGAGTCATCACATGAACCCAGGTGTGAAAAAAGGGCGGGTCATTACCATCAGTGGGAGTCAGTTTGAAAGCACCGTGAGACCTTTGCCCCACCGACCATCATGTGAGCTATTAAGGTCACCTGAGGTAAGGTGTGAGAGGGCGTTAAAATGCCTGGAAAGGGATCTCAAGAGTACGTTGTAGGTGGCTGATAGCTGATGCCATAAACCATCCCCTTCTGTTCAACGATGGTCACAGAGGACACGGATGGCCTCATTTACTCCTCTCTCAAATCATTCAATATGTGAAAACTGGCAACCTTGGAAGGATGGTGTCCTTTAAATTCTTGGACAGTTGAGTCTCGTCTTGTTGAGGTAGTTCTCCTATGTTGTACCATGCACTTGTGGAGTGGCTCTCAGATGTAGAGGTCCAAGCACTCCTCACTGCACAGCACAACTTACCGTGTTGCTTACCTTGTTTTGGGGAGTTTTGTCCACTTGGTTTGCCCTTACAAACCTGAAGAAGTCCAGGTGCCTTTTTTTTTTTTTCAAACTCTCAAGACTATAGCGACCCGGATGTCTCATTTGGGGTCATACTGAATAAAAATTTGGTTCATTTTGTAAATCCTGGTCATACTGTTGTTCAGAAAGAAGCATTATACAAAGTACTCCGCCCATTTTTCATCACAAACCATCGAGATGGCCATGACAAAAATATTAAAAATATTAATGCTGAGGACCCCACAAAACAATCTTTGAATTCACGGTAGTTACATCCATCTTTTGTATTGTCTGTGCCCTTGCCCCTCAGACTCTAAATCAGCAGACAAGCTGATGGATTCACATTGTTAGAATGCTAGACCCATAGGAAAAAGTCCAGTTATGAATTGTTTTGTCATTTTCATTTTAGGTTTATATTCAGGATGTAACTTCTCTTTTGTGATAATCACAGAAAGGTCCAAAATGATAATGGCGTTCTATATTTTAAGCCTGGGTAATTATGCTGGTGCCGAGTTTAGTAATTGAGAGTAAGCAACAACTACAAATCCTTTACTAGATGCAGAAAGGCATTTTTTGGAAACTGCGAAAAGCAGAAGTAGAGGAGACTGTGTGAGGTTTGGGGTTACACCAACAAAAGAAACTCCTAAAATACAGTGAAAAAATAATTTACCCTCCCCCCAAAACGCATAAAAGTGAAAATATTTTCAACAGTTCCAGAGCTTATCAATGTGACACTTGGGCCAGACAGCCTCAGGCGCAACCAGCCATTTAATTCTGCCATGGTATTTTTGAAGTAGATACATCTGTGTGATCCCCATCTAAGGGTGTTCAAGGGCATATTTTTCCTCAAAGTTAAGATTATCCTGTCATTCAGTCATGTATTCTTTAAGAGTAATGTTACATTTTAAACTTAGGAAGTCCCCTGTTTTGTATCCTTATTGAGAAATCCAGAAATTTGCATCTACTTTCACGTCGCTGAAATGACTCTTGGCAGTGTATTCACGGCACATTTAGGGTAAATAGAGGCTTTTGGCAATATTTAAAAAATTTAATTATGGCAGAAGTGACTGCAAAACTGTCTGCCTATCTCACAGAAGCATGCCGCTGCAGTTAAGCATCTGTATGATTACAGCACCTCAATGTGAACCGAACATGCCACAGCAACATGTCAGGCAGAAAAATGACGCATTAATTCCCCATGGCCCATTACAATGCATTACACTAGCGTGCCTGTCTCCTCTCCAATGGTTATTTATTCCTGCCCTGTAATTAGACCTGCCTGCAAAAAAACAGTCGATTTGTTTACCCCAATGTTTCTTTCTCATTATGTCTGAAATACATCCTCCAGAGAATTACTCTGCATGTAGCCCACGGAGCACAGGGGCAGCGGGGGTTGTTTTCAGCACTGATGGATAGTTCTTGCTTTGTTCTCTAAAGGAAATAATGTTCTTTTGTTCATCAGTCATGCAACTAAGGCTTGGTTATTTGCATGTACTCTAGTTGCTTTACCTGTAACCTGAACAGTAGAAAGAGGTTCAATTTACATAATGGAGGTAAATTACTTTTAGACTTTGTGTAGTCTGATTTTGTCATAGTATTACCATGGTACCCCGACCTGTTCTCTACAGGCCATAATTTTTAACCAGGGATCATATTTGTAAGCAACGTGGGAATTAGGGTCCTGTATGGGGCTTTATAGTGCAAACGATTCCTTCACAAGGAAGTTTTGGCACTTAACAGGCAATAAGTAATGCTTCCCAGCAGATCTTTGGGCAGGTTTTTTTGGAAGCCCTTATCTAACTAAACAGGAAATGACTTAACCTTAATATCTATAGTCACCTGGACAAATTTCATGCATAGGATCACAGGTGTTGCTAGCTACCAGGATAGGTAGGCAACTGCTTCGGGCCAGTTGGGAGGCCTCTGGAGTGGTGACAAACTTAAAACAATAGCAGTTCTAATGTGCAACGTTTGCAGTGACAATAGGAGAGATCTGGCCTCCCAAAATATGCCCTGCCATGCCCACTTCAGCTTAACTTCTGCTGCAAGTTGTGTGCATGATTCTGTGTGAACCAAGGTTATTATCGTTAACGAAAACTAACGAAATAACGAAAACTAGAAGTGAAAAAACATTTTCGTTAACGGAAATAAAAATAAAAACAAAAAAAGGAAAACTAAAACTGAAATGAGTGTTCACAAAACTAACTAAAATTAACTGAATTTATAGCAAAAATGTGTTTAGTTTTCATTGATGTGTTCGTGTCATACAATAGTCAAGGGTGAAAATGAAGTTTAGTTTCCATATTTTTTTCTTGCTGTGTCTCATTATGCCAGCAGGTGGCAAGTATGTTAGTCGAGTCGTCTGTGTTGCTGCTCCGTCCATGTGCAGAATCATGTCAGAAAAAGTTGGAAGAAAGCGCCAGAGTCCAATTTGGGATTACTTTGAATATGACTGTGTTTTGGATAAAGCAAGTGTCTTGTAGTGGAAAGAGACAAATTATGAGGGACATTTCTAAAGGGAAAAAAATCCCACAAACCTTAAAGTGCACTTGAAAAGCTCACACAAGAAGGCTAACCTAGCTTACCTTGAGAAGGTAAGGGAGCACACTCAACCCTCATCCCCAGAAAACAGAAGCTAACCCCAGGCAAGGCAGTGTGATGCATCCCGAGACAACGGGACGGGGATATCTACACAACTGTGTGAGTCAACTGCCTTCAAAAAGTTTATCAATTCACTTGAACCAAAATTACGAACACCCGGTGCTGCAAGAGTTAATAGTCTCATTGGGGCCAAGATATACATTTTATAGTTGCCTGGTATCAATGGTTGTTCATCTGCCTTTATTTATTTATTTAAAGAACCCATAGGTGGGAATGTGAGTTGTCTGTCTCTGCGTGTTAGCCCTGCGACAGACAGGCGACCTGTGCAGGGTATGGTAGCTGGAATAGCAACATACCCAAGGATAAGCAGAAGAGAATGACTGATCTGATGAAAATGGGATTTTGTTGCACTTAATTATTGCAAACACAACTAAAACTATAACTGAAACTAATCAAAACTAAACTGAAACTAAGGATTTTCAAAAAAATAAAAACTAAACTAAACTAGCAAACAATTGGTAAAAACTAATTAAAACTGATATAAAATTGAAAATCTGAAGTCAAAATGAAATAAAAATAAAAACTAATGAAAATTGCAAAACTATTAAAACCCTGGTGTGAACAAACCTGAAAGTCACTCTGCAAATATGATGAGGACTTTTTTTATTCTGAAAGAAAGAGGAGAATAACTCATCACTGGTGGTGAATGGAGCAGATAAGAACGATTAAATATAATGCCAAATAACGCAGTGCTTCTAGTTTAGCCTTACTTTGATGTTTAAAATTAATTAATTAAGCTAGCAAAGCAGGCGAATGCGTCCAGTCATGCTGGCCATGCAGCGACAGAATCAAGCACACATGGTTGGGAGTCAGACTTGGAGGGGTCCCCTGTGAATTCTTTCCAGGGGACCAACCGCCTCTGCATGGAACAAATGCCTAAATAGATTTGCAGACTTTGCCCAGATTCAAGTTTAAAAAGCCTTTTCTCCCTCAAGTTAAGCTTGCAAAATCAAACCCCAACATAATCAGTGTCTCATCCGACGAGAGCTCTGAATAAATGCTCATGTTTCACATTATGAATACATTAAGGAACAAAAACATAAAGCCTTAACAGAATCTTTGTTATGTTACTATTTAGTTAATTTCATGTTTCAGATGTTAGTAAAATGTGCCACTCTGTGGCCCCTTTAAGTTGATATTTTATGACAGTAGAAGAAGAGTTAAACAGGAAGTGGATGTTTTCTTGCTATGCTGTTTCAAGATGGCCGCTCCCACATTCATGTCCTTCTTTTGGGTGTTTGTTAAAACATTGTCTGTAAGTATTTAATGGTAAAAAGCAATGAGACACTTCAAGTGTTGTCTTTATGTGTGATGGACCACAGTTAACAAGTTTTCAATGTGCTATTCATATGTAAATGAGATCGCCAGTTCATATGCTAATTAACGGTGCTAATCGTCATGCTAGCTTCTCAAATGCATTGTTAGGTCATTGGTTTAAGGCACATGTTGTTGTTAACAGTACAGATGAGTAATGTACATTTCCACATATGCTTTATTGTTACAGTTTCACAAAATGAAAGAACCAGTAAACTTCATAAGATCTCATCTATTGTCTGGAGTTCCTGGGTTCATGTTTAGCTGTTTGGATAGCTAGTCAGACTTCTAGCGAGGCCATTTACAATCTTTAATGCATCTTTACTATGATAACAAGTTGCTATGCCTGCCACCACACAAATGAAACCTCTGCTGTGTGCATTCATCAGTTCAACAATATAACTGGTTCATATGTTTAATGTCTTTTCTGGCTCTTTGACGGCAGGGCAAGACGTCTTTGTGTTACGTATAGCCTAATGTCTTTGGTTACATACAGGTTGAAGATGATGACAATAAAAGGGTAAAATCATACGTAGAATGGTGATCAATAAAAAACACATGGCTTTCTCCTGCAATGGCCACATTAAGATGCGAGTAAAACATGAAAATCTGTTATTATTTTCACACAAACACACAAAAAAAAGCCCAAATATAATCAGACGATTTGTCTATCCACTGGCTAAAAAAGTGAAAACAAAAAGAACATCCCCATTGCATTTTTCTCAGCTAAACACTCTATTTTCCTATTGTGTTATCTTCAGTACCAATAAAGAAGAAAGTGGTAGGCAGATCACCAAGTTGCATGCCTTGCATGAAATCACACATCTCCGAGCGGTGTTACTCGCAGCTTGTCTCAGCAGGCTCCTTGTTAACAGGATAGCGCCTCCAAATCTGCTCCTGTAACACCTCCCAGCACGGGTCAATACAGCAGCGATCGTTGCTGACGCCCAATCAGATCGTAACACAAAAGCGTTTCCTCCAATCAACCCGTGATGAACAGCGGGGCGCGTACTCACGTATGGGCACCGAACGGGCATAAAAACAAAAGCCTTAAATAACACCCAGAAGGGCTGAGAGGGAGGTGGTGGTGTGGCGAGAAGGCAAGCATCATTATCACATGGGCTGCAGATGAATAGATCTGGTGTGATACTATGAACGCACCCCAATCCATGTGTGACTGTGCAATTACAGCACATTTACTGCACCAGCTGCTGCATAAATCGAGGAGCTTGTGCACCGCGGTGTGACAAACGCTCCCAGGAGATGGAGAGGTTGCTGGCTTTGAAGGTGAAATATGACAGGAATATATTCACACTTGAAGCTGTGTTAAGAGAATATTAAGTCACTATGTGTGTTTGGATGTCACAGGAATACTACATGAAGCAATATCAGCCTTCTAAATACAGATGGATAATGTGTACTAAGTGAGTCCAGGGTAGCATCTAGTGAGGGCATGCATTATCAGATATGGGGGGAAAAAGTTGGACTTTACACAGGAAATGAAAACTAAAGAAAAAGAACAGCTGGTTGTCTTTTTTGTGTGTGTGTGTTTTACTGTGATTTTATAATGCGCAGTCAAACCAAAGCCATTCAGCAACAATAAGCTCTCAAAACAGAGGGAGTGGCAGTAAAAATGGAAACATGGGGGAGGAATGTAAGACATTACAACCTTACATGAGTTTCGGTCCAGTTTGCAGGTACATCTGTATCATGCAATCCTGCCCTTTGTAATATATTACACAGAGTTAGCTGTGCAACAGCACTATTATGCACGCTGAGTCTTAATGAGCTTCTTCCAGGCATTTTATGTTTGTTCAACAGTTCAGCAGCCAAGAAGGTTCAACATATCCTTCAACAGGCTAACTGACAAGTCTTAAATTTCCTGAAGTGTAGATGGCAGGGTGAATGGTTGCTGTTTAAGTGTGTCATCCCTGTTGTATCCTGCTCCTTACCGGATATGTTGGAGTAGGCTCTTTCCCCCCGAATTAAGGATAATGTGATAATAGTGACAATAATTTGGTCCAGTTTGTTTCCAAATCCATCTCAGCAGAAAGTGTATCCAGTAGTAATTCCTGGGTTTTCAATAAAAATCATACAGCAGGTGCTTTTGCCCCATTATCATAGAAGTGAAGATGTTTAAAGTTCCATTTTTTTCTCATCAGTTATAGTATAATAATTAATTTTTGCCAGTGCATGAAGACTAAATCATATTTCTTTATGTTACTGCTGCTTGTACTCAAGCAAGAGCAAAAACCTAATATTCGCCAACCAATGAGCTACTCCATGTTCTTCCTCCAAAAGTAATTATGTGTCTGTGATGACAGGAAATAAACCCAGACTGTTCTCTGCACTCTGAGCGCCTTATAGAAACCCCCTCTTGACATTGTCACCACACTGGGGAGTTTGTTCAGTAGCCTCTCTTTCACTGCTGACATTTCATTTGACACTTGCGGCGTCTCTGCCAATTAAGTCATTCATAACCCCAAGACAGTGAACTCGGCTTATCAAAGCTCAGATGCTGCAGTCAGTCGCTGGAAAAATGCGTTTCTCCGACATATTGAGGTCTTTTAGGAACACTGATATTCCTTCTGTTCTGCATTAGTGCGATCAAAACAAAAGATCCTTTTTCTGACTGAAAAATTCATTCCACAAGCTAAAGCAGAGCTGCTATCAAGACCATATGTATTTTTAAGATTAGTTTTGCTAATTCATACTCTGGAAACGTTCAATTATTAAAGTGACTCTCATTGAGAGTCAGAAACATAAGTTGCCAATAGAGAGAAAATCCTTGTTCAGTTCAGACATTACTGTGAAGCACAAAGAGAATATTTTAGCGTGCCGGTCTGATCTTTTAAAATGTCGTGGACTTCTGTTCCAAAATGTATGACGGTGCTGAATCTGAACTGAAAGCCACTGATGTGCTGTATCATTAAAATGTGGATGGACAGCACAGTTTTTGCTCATTTCATAGTTTCAGACTCACCCAAACTAGCTACGTGACTACATTTGTAATCCTAATGAAATATAAGTCTTCTTTGAAAATCACTCTGTGGTGAGAAACACTATGTTTCACTCACTGTGATTTTAAGAAAGCCCATAATTTAATAAAGCCATAAAATACTAAACAGATTGTCACTGGCAAATTGTTACTTGTAAATTTCTTGGAGCCCAGTGTCTGACATTATTGTAGCATGCACGTAATAAGAAGTAATCCTTAGTGGAATAATTGTATTTCTGTAATTATCCCTATAAATATTTAAGTTATCTCAGCATTGTGGTCGAATCTCAGTGTGCAAAGTTAAGCAGGGGTGGCAAATGAGTGTCTGAAGTCAGGGCAGATCATCCTTTGGTCAAGAATCTTTCATTTTCACAGTCAGCTTCTGTTGGTAAGGATGTGCTCTTACTTTAGGGTTCACAGCTTATTCACAAATCAGTGTAAAAAACAGTTTCAGAAAGGATTACATATACATCAGTCATTTGCAAAATGCTAAGAAGCGTTTGAGGAATCCTTTCCACCAAACAAGAAGCTTAGTTGTAATCATTTTTAGTCTTTCTAATACGGCTAAAGTGGGCAACAGGTTGCCTTTCCACCTGGCTGCTGATCACAAGTCTGGCTCTTATGCACATGGATCTTTTTCAAAGCAGATATTTCGACATATTGCAGCAGGAACAGCTCAGGTGTAATTGCTAATCTAAGTTATGGCTTTTTTCCATTTAGGTGAGCCAGGTTCGGTTTTGGTATTGTGCACACTGGCCTGTTTTGAGTTTGTTAGGGAAATGACAACAATGTGTTCTATGTGCGTTTGCAGTTTACTTCAAAATCCATTTTTTCCTCATTAAGATGCAAATTCCATCAACGCTCCGTGTGATAAGGGTCCTGTGTATTCTCTAAAAATAATCAGGAGCACTTTGGGGGGGAAAAAAACACTTCTGATGTAATTTAATAGTAGCAAGCACTCTAACAAAGGTGAGTCATACTGAGTTTGATACCAACTAAGAGCATTTGTGAGCAGCCATCTTTTGGGACCATGAGCTTTCCAGGCAACACAAGAATGCAAACAGAGCTCAAAAGTGGTAGAATAATCTGTGCCAAAATTCCTGGTGAGCTGCTTAAAAACTGCAAGATTGTCAATATTTGAAGAGAATCTAGAAAATCTGGGCTATTCAAGAAAAATCACAAGTGATGGTAAATGAAGGACATATGTACATTTCTACAAAATTTAAACAAACATTAGGAGTTAAAAGATTTAATAGCATTACATCTATTGTGCTTTTTTTTTAATATATATAAACAGTACATCACACACATTAATAACATATATGACCTGCTGTTAATGCATCCTGCTGCTGTTAAACACAAATGTGAGAACAGATGCATCGTAACCTGATTTATATTTTTGAGTTGTAACAAATTGCAAAAGTGCAGTTTCAAAGCTACTTCTGAACTTTTGGCCCTGCACATTCCTGCACAATCACCGAGATCTGCTGAGCAGATGCTCTTGATTGTCCCGAGATCCAGATTAAAGCACGGAAGAGATCAACCATGTGCAGTAGCTTCTAAACAATGGAACAGCCTGCTGCGTCCCATCGGGACATGCAAATATCCTGAGGTCCTGGTGTCAAGGTGATTGTTTTGATATACTTTTGATATGTGCTGCACAGCAGTGAATACCCATTGTTTTTGAAGAGCTTACAGATAAAATGATTAAATGATTACATAAAAATTAATTTGGGTAGAAAATGTCATCGTACCTAGAGGTTAGAGCCGGGCAGAAAGATCCAGAACTGTGTTTTGGCACCCTCGGTTAATGAGTAATTAAATCTGATAGGCAGGTTAATGCGTGTTAATATTGAATGAGTTCATTTGTTTATCTTCCACAGCCTGAAGTTGCTTCCTGTGACAGCATGGAGATACTTGCTCAGTAATAAGGAAATAATAAAAACGTCCTATGCACCATTTTTTCTTCTCATCCTTGTGATGCATTCAGGGTGCAGATGTAGATTTAAATGAAATTGGTTGCAGTACTTCACCGGTACTTCTACCTAGCACAGAAGGTAGGTAACATGTTTTTAAGTGACAGGTCATTTCAAATGCAACTTATCGTGCAGCTCAAAATATCAGCAAACACGCAAACGGGCAGTTTCTGTGCAGATTGTCAGAAAATATGTCTGTGAGCTAAAGATGCTCTATTTTCCAGGGAGAGAATTGAAAAAAAAAAATGCAACACTATCAGAGATGGAAGAAAAAAAGGGAAGGGGAGGAAGATGAGAGATTATTATCAAAACCAAGCACTGCTCGGCATGTGAAATTTGATACGTTTGCAGGGACTCACTAGATTAGACTGGTGCAGAGCAGGCCATTCATGGTCAATGTTAGGTTACATCAAGTGTAGCAGACAGATAGAAAGCACTTAGGTGAAGAAAAAATTGTTGTGTGAATGAGGCATGTTGTGTAAAGCGCTTTGAGGGCTCGAGTAGAAAAGCGTTGTATAAGAACCACCCCAGTATATATTTAAGATCATGATTTTGATTCACAAAATGCAGTTAATATTGAACGATAGGCACAGGTCAGCTGATCATAGTCTGCACACAAAGAAAATCTAATGGAGTGTGGTACTCATTTCTAAGTCAGTCTTTTCCCCATGCTGCACCGCTGCATACAATCTTAGTGTTCCCCTACCAACCAAATTGCTCTTTAATCCCTCACTGTACCCATGTGTTTTCTGTGATGCCACAATTGCAGTATGAATAAAGACTTACCTGTCACATTGTGGTGAATGAATGGAGGAAATCTGGGTGACATATTGAGGCCCTTGGAGGCGCACTTTAGGCTCCTTTTGAACAGGTGGGAAAACCGGCCAGCGGGCATCCTAAGATTCAAAGAATGAACAACCACAGTTATCGGAGGAGCCCCAGTTGGCGCGATCCCTTCCCTCAGTCCCACAACCAGAAGATGTGCCAGGGAGCTGGTGTGTCGCCTGCCAAGGCACAGAGCCATACCTCTGACAGCTCTGCCAGGTGGGATCGCGAGGGGAGGCAGCGGCGTGTGTGTCTGCTCTATTACAGACACACACACACATACACATGCAGGCAATTTTTACAGACACAATCACAACAAATGCACAGGCAACTTAAACACAAACCGATCACTGTGCGTGAAAACACACACACACAGATAAAGGTAAATAGACTGTAGTGTAGCAAAAATACTCTAAAAATATTTTTTCCCCTGGTCAACTTTGAGTTAAATGACCATCAGTCACCATAATTAATGGTCTCCTATCTTAGAGATGTAGCATCACGAAGCACTTTGCAGCGAAAAATATGAAACGACACAGACAAGCGTTTTGCCGTGACCGCCATTCATCAATCAGCCACATTACTGTAGACTCAGCACTCATCGGCATGCAAGATGATTCATTATGAGTATTGAGAGGAAAAAGAAAGGTCATGACCGGAGAAGAATTAAGTGCAGAATCATGGCCGCTGTTCTGACATCTCAGCACCCATCAATCATGCGCCTGAGCCATTTAGCGATCACAAATCTGTCGCCTGTGTCGACCTCAATCATTCTTTTAAGTATGTCTGAAAAATCGGTTTATTCAAGATGGAATCATCTCTACTGATGGAGATTTTGTGCCAATTAAAGGTATTGGTGCAAGATAGCAGTATAGCGCCCCCTATTGATATGGGCCTTGATATCTTTGCACCAATTATATTTTTACCTTCGCCAAGGAGCGTTTGCACGTATGTATGCGTCTCATTCTGTCTGCAAATACGATAGTTCAGATAGTTCTGAATGAATTCTGCTAAAAGGGAGTGCAGAATTAGGTCATGTTAACAATCCATTAAAATTTGGCTTACATTCAACAAGATCTTCAAGGTCAACTCAATGATTTATTGATCAAAAATGGACAAGAAGCCTTATAACTTGGAAACTATGATTCCTACAAGAGTGTGTGTGTTGTCAACATATAGAAAGCACCATTTAATGATTTAAAATATCATGTCACAATTGACCTCTGACCTCTCTTTCAAGGGCAATAGGTTAATTTGATTTTTAAAAAGTGATAAAAATGCTATATAGAACTATTCAAAACTATGTCCATTGTTTGTATTGACAACATTTAGTAAGTAATACTAATAATGGGGATGCTAAATATCACATTATAGTTCGCATCTACATATCCAGCACATGTGACCTCTGACCTCTCTTTTACATTTCACATTCAATTCAATTCAATTCAATTTTATTTATATAGCGCCAAATCACAACAAATGTCGCCTCAAGGCGCTTCATAGATACAGAGAAAAGCCCAACAATCATATGACCCCCTATGAGCAAGCACTTTGGCGACAGTGGGAAGGAAAAACTCCCTTTTAACAGGAAGAAACCTCCGGCAGAACCAGGCTCAGGGAGGGGCGGCCATCTGCTGCGACCGGTTGGGGTGAGAGAAGGAAGACAGGATAAAGACATGCTGTGGAAGAGAGACAGAGGTTAATAACAGATACGATTCAATACAGGGAGGTCTGTTAATACATAGTGAGTGAGAAAGGTGACTGGAAAGGAAAAACTCAATGCATCATGGGAATCCCCACATCTGTCTTTCTTTCAAGCTGATCCTTATGTTGTGTTATATCTTTTATTATATATCTAGTATTGTCAAGAGAAAGAGAAGGAGCTGCTTATATAATAAGCTCAAGGTATTCCTGTCCAAATGATTATGCATCATTCATTACCTACATAAAGCTTGTGTAATCAAGTAAACATTCATCATACTACTAACAAGTACAAAGAAAACCAAATGACTATATACAAAACTCAATATTATTACTTTACAGAGAGTGAGCTGGCTCTGAGGAGGTTTGGTGGAGCGTCTTGTTTGTTGTTTATTTGATTGAGAATATTCCCTCCACTTTGCTCAGATTATTACGGCACATGATGTGTTTTGTAGATAATGGTGGAAGTAATAAAAGTAATAATAATGACTTTACTTGGCACTTTTTAAAAACTATAACAACAATCAAATTGCTTTATAAGGAACTAAAATAAAGAAATAAAGAAATGGATTTAAGAGAAAACTTAAGATTCTCAAGCACGAGAGTTCTCAAACTGATTTTACATCACGGGTCAGACCAGTTTAAGCACACATGGAATCCTGACCCCCGGGCCATATGTTTGACACCCCTTATCTAAACTCTCTTGCTCTGGTGTTGAGATTACCAGATACATATGCTCTGCTTCCATCTGCCATCTGCTTCGAAATAATGTTAGAAAATGTTTCAATGTATGCATGAAATGCGTTCTCAGGTAGCTCCCATAAGTGCAGTGAACAGAAACAGGAACCCCTAAATCAACATTTGGTGTGAGCAGCCCTTGGCTTTAAAACAACACCAATTCTCCTTTGTACACTTGCACACGGTTGCTGGTTTGTCGCTTCATGTAATTCCAGACTGACTCACTTATGTTGAGATCAAGGCTCTGTGGGGACCGTACCATCTGTGGGAGGACTCATTAATCATGTTCAGAAGATAGTTCTTAACAACTCTGCTGCATGTTTGGGGTCGTTGTTGCGGTGCAGGGTAAACTTGGGAAGGCGATGCCTCGCGGGACGAACTGCAATGACAATCTAAATATTTAAAAAGCCCTGAAACTTTTGCACATTTTAGGCATTTAACCTTGAGAAGCATCGTTTGTGAATCAGCTACAGCAACGCTGGGCCAACGGTTACCTCCAAAATAGGACAGCATTGGTTGCATTCGCTTTTCTTACAATAAACTGTGACTCTAATCATTTGCTTTGCTGTAGAAGCCTTTGCTGTCGCTCTGTTTCTCTCTCTTTCTTGCTTCTCTTTTCTCTCTTTCTCTCTCTCTCTCTCTTTATATATATATATTTTTATTTTCTTAAAAAGCCTTTGAAAGTGTGTATGCTTTTTCATTAGCATGAAATATGCAGTGCGATGATGATATGGGTGGAAGGAGGCTGACATGCATTACATCCACGTATTTCAAAGGCTGTTGTTGTGGATCAAAAGGGTTACGTATAAAAATAGAAGCGCTGTGATACCTCTTTAATCTATGTACCAACAATATACTGGACACCAGTAATTTATCCTGCTGCAGCAAGACATGCACATCAAGCCTAAACCCAACAGCTTGAATCTGGAGAGGCATCACTGGCGTCTTCCAAACAGCACAGAGATGCTGAGAGGACAGAGAGAGATAAAATGAGTGAGAGAGCCAGTGGAGCCGTTCATCTTACAGACAGAAGTGGAAGAGGAAATGTGTTCCTCTCCACTAAAGACATCCCGTGATGATGAATGAGACTCTATGAGACCAGTTAAATATCTTGTCATTGTACGTACGGAGGGTGGCACTGGGGCTATCTGGCTGTACGGCAATATGCGCTATTTTCATATGATAGTAGTCAGGAGATGAGTTAATGATTATGGGCTTGGGCTTGAATGATACAGTGTTACAAAATGAACTCTTATTAGCTCCGCTCTGGGCTTCACCTGTTAAAAACATGCAGATGTTAAGACTATAAACTTACGTGCTCTTTAAAATAACATTTTAACTTTTGTCCCTTTGATTCAGCCAGCATTCCTCACTCTTACAGCTGCTTAGTTGCATCATGTTCAGACATTGCCTTGCTCTATCGCAGTGTCATACTACATACATTATGTGCCACTGTAATGCTAATTATCATTACCATAGCCTACAGTTAATCAAAGTGCAAGGACACATCTTCAGTATGTTACTACAGGCAAACTACTATAGCATGTAATATCTCGTGCACCACTATCTCCTTTTTGCACCACAAAAATCAAAGCTTTAAGAAAAGTCCTATAGTTTTCCAGCCACAATCAACCTGAATATAAAAAAATATGTGCACTTATAATTACAACTATTCCCACATGAAACAAATGTAGTTCTGAATGAAGTTGCCCAGAGGTCCTACACACTGCTCTTTCTGGTCCTGTGTTTCTTCCACTTTCATCTTGCTTCTCTTGTCTCCAGGCTACTACTCTCATAAGGTTTTCTTTTCAAAATCTTCCCTCAGAGGTCCACTGTGATTCTACTTAAAGTCAGGAATGTCTTTGATTTTTGTCTCTCTCTCTGTCTCTTTGCTATCCCATCTACTCTTTAAGGTCTCACTCCTTCCTTTCTCCTACCTCCTTTTTGTGCTACACTTTTATCATCACCAACATCATTGTGATCATCTGATTCCCCAGACTCACTGCATCTGCTACATCCTGGAGGCTCTCTTCTGTCTTTCATGGTTCAACAGCTTAGCTATTGTTTGGAGTTAAAGCACAGGACATTGACCAATCCCTGTCAGAAGACATAACATATCAGTTTTTCTGAATCAACTAAAATAAAACACTGACAAAATACAAATATAACACACAAAAAATGTTAAGAAACCTAAAAGGAAAAACAAAAAACCCCTGAAACACCACAAATTATATGAAGAACAAACTATAAATACGTGAGTGAATTTTTAATTTCCTACGTCATCTGAACACTGCAAAGTCATCCAAGTAAATGCCCTTGTAAATCACACTAAAAGCAGTACAGACACCAGCAGACACGACTTTACTTTTTCAAAAGTGCTCCCAATTTTTTACATCAACAGAGGGACGTATAATCTGAAAACACCCAATTATTATTAATTTATTATAAAAGGTGGGCCCACATTCATTGGATGTTAAGATGCTGAATGTGAAACACAGTGTAACAAATTCTGATGTAACTTTTGCTCACTCACATCTGCTCTGGCTATTAAAAATTATTTTAAAAGGATTTGGCAAATAGTCAATAAAAGACCTATTTCCGCATTGTTTTTGAGTGAGCCTTGGTCTCCATCACAAAACCTGTAGAAATATCAGAGTCTTACTATGAACAACCCATTTATTATTCCACAGTTATTTATCCCTTTGCTAATTGAATCTATAAATGGATACCAATATTTAAAATTAAAACTAACTGTGACTTATAAACAGCGAAGGGTGTAACACACTTTACTTAATTCAGGTAATGACATTACAGTTACAATTACATGTTACAAAGATTCTTCAGTTATCTGTATGATGGGTGGATGAGAAAAATATCAGAAATAGCTGTTTTTCATGTGTGCTTGCAGTGCAATTAGCTGAATTGTGTGGAGAATGGTAGAGTGGTTTACAGCTGTGGAAACTGTGTGGGGGAAACTTTTGGGGGTGTAGTGAATTTTAAATGCAACCTTTCTCAAGCTCTTTGCATTTCTCAGTTCAAACACTCAACGAATAACAGCAAACACACAAAGTGTTTGTCTGTAGTTTGTCACACAGTGTGTCTACGAGCTAAAGGTACAGCTGCAATGCATAATACTATACTATAATAAGACTATAATTCTGCATGTCCTTTACCTTACAGTATAAGGCATCTTGAAATAATTTGTTGTCATATGATGCTATATAGATACAACTAAATTGAATCAAGTTAAAACGTATTTCCCAGTGAGTGAAGAGAATGCGAGAGATCTTTCACTCAAAGATGGAGAAAGATGTAAGAAAGTGGGCATTAGATTATTTTTAAAGGTGAAAGCTGCTTAGTGATGTTTCAGAATTGGAAATTTCAAGCTCACATGCAATGTCCTCATTTATTTTAGTTCTTGTTTCTGTTTTTACAGATAATGGATCCACACAAGATGTGTTGCATTCAAATTTTTCATATTGTGAAACATCCTGCAAAATAAATTTAAGTATACTAGCTTTGCTATGCAAAAGGTTGCAAGAACATACTAGACAGTTTAGTGTAGGTTGCACTGTTTAATTTGCACAACGTTGGACGGGTGTGGAGCAGCGGTGGTGTTCATGGTCAGTGTTAGGTCGAGTCAAGAGCAGCAGTCTATATTTAAGGTGATAACGTAATGATGCTAATTCACTGATTGAATTCTACCTTCATACTGTGTCAGTGTGGGAAACCATGATAGCTTGTGTATCATCTACTTGTATCTTTTTTAATTTACTTGTGTCAATCCACAAAGAGCAGCACATTTCAGCCAAGCACAGCCTGTCAACAACATCTACAGAATTCACAACGGAAATTATTTCTAATTAATTCTTTTCCACATGCTACAACTGAGCTGCCACATGTGCCAAATTTGACTTTAACCCCGTGACTATACTCATTTTTCTGTTCAGGTGTGGAGGCGGTCACCCATCTACAATGAAGTCAATGGCAAACTTTTTCTTTTCTGAATTCCCTTTGTTTTACTCTGCTTTTGTTCCAGATAACATCATTTAAATCTGACTAAATGCATTAGAGAACAAGTAGAAATTAAATTAATCATTGCAAAAAAAACAAAAAACCCCAGAAGGAATATTCTGATCTCATCCAAGCAGTCAGAGCTGGATCTTCACCAAATAACAAAAGCAATGATGATGAGCAGTCAGACCTGTAGCATTATTTATGCCATTACAAGTTTCTATAGCAAACTTGGTCTACTGATCACTGTTCCAGTGTTTGGAACTGTAACCTCAGGTTTGTATTGTTAACTGGCAATTATGTGACAAAGGCCATGTTACCAGTTACACAAAAACTATTATATGTACTGGAAGAAATTACTTTCTCCAGGGAGTAATTAGGTAATGCAGCACATTAGTAATAGTGAGTAATTAACTTCAGCACTGATTATGAAATACCTTAGTTAGAAATGAATTATGTTAAAAATCAGTCTCAGATGCTGTATTTTAAATACTTTTTGAGTGCAGTCTCACAAAAAATACTGCTGAAATGCTTTACAATTAATGATGAACTTCTCACACTCTGCAAAAAGAGACAACAAAAGAATAAAAGGGAGAAAAAACAGTTTAGTGTTACTGGATGCTAAATTGAGAGCTGGCAAAATGGAAATATTGGCAGGAGTTACTGGGCAATTGTGGTCAAATGTTGCAATTGTCATTTTCAATTTTCAGTAAGTGCAGCTGCAGTTTCCCATGTTGGATTTAGTCATAGTGTTCACAGTTGATTGTGGAAATGTATAAACAGACAGGATTTGCAAGGTGTGTATAAATAAAAAAGCAGATGCAAAGATGCAAATTGCTGGAAAACTGCAGGTGATGACCAGGTGACGAAAAAAATCTGTGTCTGCTGAAGATTTATCTTCAAGGAAAATGCACGTGTCACTGTTTCACAAAAGATAGTCAGCTAAGATGCTTCCTTAGACTGAGGAGTCTCCAAACACCAATGGGAAATGGTTGACAAGCATGTTGCCGCTGTGTAAGGGTGGACGGAGTGGTTATACTGAACACGGCTTTTTGTGGAACTCTAGCTCTCCCCCTGGTTTTTGGGGTCAAATGTTTGTGGGTGGCAAAATGGTCATATAATCCCCAAACAACACAAGGTAAAAGGAACTTACGGTACATAATCCATAGGCAACACATCCTCTTACATGGGAGGGGCAAACAAAGCATAAAACACTCTCACAATTACGTTTCTCCAAACGAAAACAGCTTTCTTTGTTAAACTAGATAGATGAGCACATCATTTGTGAGCAGCAAACAGAA
This sequence comes from Neolamprologus multifasciatus, assembly GCF_963576455.1. Classification (NCBI taxonomy): domain Eukaryota; kingdom Metazoa; phylum Chordata; class Actinopteri; order Cichliformes; family Cichlidae; genus Neolamprologus; species Neolamprologus multifasciatus. The sequence continues at coordinate 10,480,984 of NC_140439.1, forward strand.
AAACCAGTGGGACTTCAAACAAAAAGCATATGGAAACATTCAGGGGATGTTTAGTGATACAACACATGACCAGTGACATGTCAGTGTGCTTTTAATCACTTGGTATGTATGGTCCTGATTACTTTGCAGATGAAACCACTTCTCATGTGGTCCAGAAGGCCATCTGGAGCATGATACAGCAGAGTTTCGATGAAATAAGCCAGAACACATTTCCCTGACCTTGTGCAGTGAACTCAAACAATATGGTGAATTTATGAGTATCAGCAGCAGCTTTGTTTTTTTTTCACTTGTTCTTAAAGGGAAACATATAGGATGTCATGTGAAATGACTTTGGCCATTTTAAAATTGAAGCTGCAACCAGCCAAAAAGCTCAACCAAGCAAGAACTCGTCTCTCAGCGTCTCGTCAGCCATCTGGACGTAACTCAAGACGAGGCACAGAGCCAAATTTAAACAATCCCTCCTCTGGGCTGTTGGGCTGACTGATGAGGTGCTACGCAGCAGCCCTGACCCCGCACAGCTCTCCGCTTTTTCCAGTAACAACATACTCTCACAGTTGCATGTTCATGCTGCCAAAGAGCGTTGCCCTCGATGTAGCTGTCTCCATTACACAACGTGTCACTACGGCCGTACGTGAAAGCGCATATACATGCAGCAGGCAAGGCCTTATGGCGTATTCTACAGTGAGGCCCATTAAATGGAAGCCACAGAATCCATAATAAGACCCGGTGGTTGTAAAACATGACACTCAACAGTAGCAGAGTAACCTGAGAGATTTGACTGCGGATCTCTTGAGTGACATAGCTGGAAGTGGTGGCTGTGCTCTAATGAATGCTGGTGTTTATTTTAGCTGTTTAAAGTGGTAAAACAAACGCTTAACCACCGTCCCACGTGGTTACTTTATATCTCAAACAGCTAGTCATAGTGGTGTGCAGTCTTCATTATACTGCACAAAACGGTAAAAGCAATAAACTCGGGGCTGGGAAAGCTTTTAGACTCAACAATCTATGGTGAATTTGTCATAAAGACTTCCTTTCTCAGGCTGTACTGCTGACCTGTACATCCCCTGGCACCTCTATTCACCATGACCTTGGAGACAGCTCACCTAAATCTGGCTTAAATTACCCTGTCTGACTTACTGCAAGCAACAACCCCCATCTTCATCTACTTCCAAATCCCAGTTTCTTAAAAAAACAACAACAAACAACCCCAAAACAACAAAAAATAGTATGATGGAAGAGAAGACAGCACCAGCTCAGACAGCCATAAAGTACCTCAGGCTTTCATGCTAGGCAGCTATTCTCCTGGCTGAGGAGCTTCCTGTCCTTGCTTCAGTCTGAAGGACTGCCTCTTCCTATAGAGATCGACAGAGCAATTTCATTCATGGGAAGCAGCCTGGAGCAGGTGCTGCACTGATCCAACAATCTCCACATCAGATGGATTACCTGCCTGTTAATGATACGATTGACACATCCAGATCAGAAATATAGTTTTAGTAAGCTGTCTCTGTTGATGTGCTCTAACCTAAATAAAAGGGTTTCACAGTCAGGCACATTCATGAGTCTCTCTTTCTCTCTCAAGGATAAAATATCCTTGAGTCATTCATCTGTTAATCCAGATGAATGGTTTTGGGTGCTGGATCGCATCCCCAAGTTCATAAGGTTAGATCCTGGTGGATGGACCCTTGACCCTGGACAGGCCACCAGGTCACCAGTTCACTGTTAAATTTTACATGTCTGCCTTTGCATTATGGGAGGAAACCAGAGACCTCGGAGAAGCTTGAACCCTGAACTTTTGAGAAAAAATGCTAACAGTTTGAGAATGCAGACCCTTCAACTGACTCTTTAGGACACATTATAACTCTATTCATCAATTACCTTGACACATTAATATCACTTAATTTCTGGAGGCCTTTTTCCCTCTTTGTATCCCTTTCCCTCTCTGCTTTTTCTGCTCTTAGCCTTCCTGCTGCCATAACAACAGCAAACTGTGGTGCTGCGCAAGCTGTATATATGTTTCTGAGGATTTGCTTGCTGGCTCTCTCTGAGCCCTCTGTGTGATTGGTAGAAATGATTAATGAGGAGTCTAAATGGAGCACAGGAAGGGAAGACATCCAAAAATGTCCACTTTTTTCACTTTCAACAGAAATAAGAACCGGACAAAAAGGCAGAGGTCCAAGAACAGAGCCTTGAAGGACTCCCCACTGCTGTCCATAACAGCACCGTCGCTCTCTTTGAGTTTGACAGTAACCAGGTGGCTGGTTCTAATAGATGGATGTCTTTCTACAATACCAAAGACTAATGCAAGACACCAGGCAGGCAGCGATCACTAAGCTGTGTCAGCACCCCTCTGTGACTCTATTAGCTCTATCATCACTCATCAGCCAATTACTTCAACTATAGACCAGAGCTTCACAGTTTGTATTTATGCTGCTACTTCTGGCATTTGTTTTGTAAAAGATCAGCTGATGATGATGATATCACAGTGTTGTTTTTATGTCTCTGTGTGTGTGTGTGTGTGTGTGTGTGTGTGTGTGTGTGTGTGTGTGTGTGTGTGTGTGTATGTCTGTGTGCGTGTGTGTGCTGTGTTTAATAAATACATGCTTGTTGTGTATGCTGCAATTAGCAAAGACTTGGCTATAACATTTAACTTTTTCAACTACCATTTATTAACAGCATGAAAACAATGATTAGACAGGTAAAAAAAGACATAAAAGATATGTAGTTGTATGCAAACAATTCATTCAATATTAAATGCCTCATCTCTTGTTATGACGATTGCTCATCTAAACCATTTGTTGTAGGTGAAAAGTTAAAGGGAACTGATCATATTAAACATGGTCAAAGTTTCACATAATGAGTTTAGAAATAATCAGCCTGTCTGATGTGAGAGGGGATCTCTTCAGTTTAGTCATCTCCAGCTCTAGTTGTAACCACAAGCTCCACCCACCTGCTGTTTAAATCTTCTCTTTATGAGGGGCAGCCATTCAGAAGGAAGCTACCTTAAAGGACGAGGAGCTAAAACAGTTTTTTCAGACAACAGATGAAGATAAGATTAATAAGGACAATAATGAACTGTGAATTACGAAGTTGAAAATTAGATCAGTACCATTTTAAAGTTAAAAACTAACCCACTTTTTGAAGTTAAAAATCAATTTCCCTTTGACAGGTTAAAAACTAAAAAGTACAAGGTATCAGGTATTACCTGTTCTACACCAGTCACTGTGTTAGATCTGTAAAATGTTGCCTGCTCACGACTACACTGTAGCGAGGTTTTATACTGCCTGGGTCTTCATATCTGTTTTTTAAAGTTTCTGTATTTTGCAATGCACACAGGCATTCTCAGCACACCATTATGTCAGCATGTAAGTATAAACTGACCACTTTAGTGCAGCAGCAATTGTAAAACAAAATATGTGCATGATTCCAGCTTTGTTTTCTCTCTGTCTTTGTCTTGATCTCTTATTCCTTTTCCCAGCATTGCTATGCAGCTCACGCGCACACACATGCACACACGCACACACTCACATCAGTTCCATCAACATACCTGCTGGGCTCAGATTACAAAGTCTTCTCCATGGTAAAGGGAAATGCCCCTCAGGAAAGCTTTATAGGAGGCAGTATTGCTGGCTGTCTCTCCAAACCCTTTCACTCCAGTATATGGGTTATAATGAGCTGCAGAGAGGGCAGCGACAGTTAATAAAAAATGCGAAGCACATGGGAATGGGCATTTTGCTCTGTTCCCATTTCATACTGGTGTCTTGAAACACGTGGGAACTGACATGTTCATACACATTTCTGGTTTCTGGTTTGTATACCTTTCTCTGGCAATTCTGAACACGCTATTAAATTAATTTCTGTTTTCTCTCTTCAAGTTCTGTTGCTTTGTTTTTTAATCTCTTAAGTCGTCATCTGACGAGTCGTCTTCTCCTTTCTAGTCTAGAAAATGTTTCCATATCACTGACAAATAATTGCGGGTGCTGTTGCACTGTCTACAAACTGTATTTACTGTCAACAGATGACTTTGTCAGCACGGTTTCTCACTATGAGAATGGCGCCTAAAGAGTAGCATATAGGTGTAAAATGAGTGTGTGTGTGTGTGCGTGCACATGTGAAGAAAGGTGATTAGAGATAAAGAGCCAGAGAGGGAGGAGAGGTATGTAACCCTTGTGGCTTTGACCTGCTTTCATCATACCCACCACACACCATCAATCACTATCTGCTAACCAGCAGTCTGATAGCTAAACAGTGTTTCTCCTCTGATGAAAGGTGCACAGCAAAAAAGGGGAGGAGGGAGAGCAGCAATGACACTGAGAATATGAAGAGGAAATATGTGTTGTTACTGTGCATAGTCTGATGTTTTCTATCATTGTAAGTAGTTTTCTTTAAGAGTGTGGTTATGATAAGATATTAGGTTATCTAAATTGCTTTGGAACAAAGGTGAGGTGCAAATATTTCAGAGTGCAGGAGCGCAGCGGCGCAGTGTTACTAAAACTGCCTCTGGGATAAAAACTCGACAAAATAATCAATCACAGTTTGTGGGTTTAGAAATAAACACGTGTGCCTGTAATTTGGCCACAGGAGTCAATCAGCGATCTACTTCCAGATAAACAAGATGAGAGAAGGATTTGGTGATGTGTGACTGGCCAGGCAGATCCTGAAGGTTTTTTGATTTACGACATGATGTTTGCATGCAAAACCCTGCAAACGGATCGTTTCATGATCAAAAATATTCAGGATGTCTTGATGCATGCTCAATCATCCATGTAAGGACATCTCAAAAAGTAGATTCTGTTTACAGGATATATGATTCTCTAGTGGATAAATTTTGTTTGGTAATTCATACTCGTGCCATGTCTGGTTCACGCTCACAAAGTAATGTTTATTAGCGAAGAGGATGGGTGTATTTATGGATAAACTGAGATGCTCAAAGACAACCAATCTTTTTACCACTGATTCTCGCTGCCCTGGCAGTGATCTCCAGACTGACTAACTGCACCACCAGTTTTCTTTGCATGACTGCAGACGACATGGCCAGGCAGAACAGGGAAGCACAAGCTCATCAGTGGGGAGGAGGAAATCTGTGCAGCCCCCCTGTGTAGAGCTTCACTGCTTGAGGTTTAATACCTGTTGAGTGGGCAGAGATTTAGTGAGCTCGAGCAACACAATCCCAGCTTAATGTTGTACAGGTGCATCGCTCCTCTTAGGTTAAACTTGCCTCATGTCAGCTGGCAGCTTTAACTGGAAGTGCTTCAGATGGTTTGAGTCTGCAGAGGCATCAGTATGACAATGTGGCAAAGGAAAAGTACAAAGAGAGGTGCTGATGATAGCGCAGTACAAAAGAGAAGCGTAGAATCAGTTGATGCTCTTCTAATTTAGTGGAAATTAACAGATAATATTTGACATTAGATCAAGAATAGGATTGTATACAAAGACCAAAGATAGGTGTATTGTTATCAAACACACAGAGTAGAGATCAGCACATCTGAACCATCAAATTAACCACTGAACATTTGACTTCAGTTAACACACGGAGAAGGGATTTTATTGTTAATGACTGCAGTTTGCAAAAGAAAAATGTACAACACACATTTCTACAGCAGCAGTCCACTGATCCCAGACACTGTCCCTATTAAGATCTGTGAACCTTTTTTTATTTGACATGATTAAAAAAAAGACATCCAGCCATCCATCCATCTATCCGCTTACCCAGTTCAGCATCTCAGGATCCTTTGATGCTGTCTCATCTGTCAAAAGTTGTGGTACAGCCCTGAGAAGTCAACAGTCTGTTCCAAAATTACACTACAATAAAAAAAATAAAATAAATAACATTGTTTTCAATTGGGGGATGGAAAAATAACTGTTTCTGCATAATCACAAAAACACAAAATCTGTACCATTATTGGTTAATCCAGCTTTAAATCTAAAGCTAAAGGCAAAAGCCAGTGGTGTGAAAATCATTTTAAAACATGAGCTAACAAACAAACACCTTCACCTTGTTACTTGTGCAAAGAATAAATTGTAAAGAATCTTAACTATACATTTAATCCTTGAGATGCTTGATTTTCAACAGTGCTGCTGTCGTGAATCAAAGAAACCCGACAGCCCCACGCTGTGAGAGAAGTAAAGAAATGAAAGGCTTTATGTTGTAACAGAAATTATCTGTGAATTCGAAGAAAATGTCTCATTCTTTTCTTTGAAAAAGAAAAAAATAGAAAATTCCATAGTTAATAATGAATAGCGAGGAAATTTATGTTGTTAAACTGAATACCAAGAATAAAAAAATCAGTTAATAGTTTACTCTGGTGAATGACATAGATTCAATGAAAATACAGCTGACCATTCAAAATTTATACTCTTCTCCTTTGAAATTTGTCCACATTTTCCAAAGTCTTCCGATTAGCCAAACTGGATCTTTGGCAGGCTGTATGTTTACATTAATATGTACATTACTTTAACTTGAAATAGTAGTGTGCTGTTGTTTTCAACAAGCAGTACCTGAAAGTCCCAAAAAAGTGTTTTTGCTGGGTACTATTTTCTCTTGTGGATTAATACAGACTTGGTGTTCTGATGATTTGAAGCGCTCATGCTAGACAGAGTAAAGATCAAGGTAATCTTCAGTTTGTGTGTTCATCGTAATGAAGGAACCCAGTCAAGCCTTATCTGAGTTAACTTCTGGTCTTTTCATTGGCTTTATTGATTATAACAAAAATATTACCTGACTTATCCTTTAAGTCAGCTAATATGAAATATTCACACAAAATACGTCTAAACTGTAATGTGCCAAAATCTACTACTACTTAAAGCATAATAAACCTCTGAGAAATAATAAACAACTTATCATCATACCGCCTAATGTTTTATTCTTTCTGAATATAAACAATATATTATTTTATGTATAAACAGGGAAACCCTTACTCCTGTACTGTATATACTAAACAGATCCAGCTATTTTCTCGCAAAGTCTAAATATTTCAAGGACCCACGACCACGACCCAAATTAGTGGCCATAGGCTTGGCCTTATGTTTTATGAAAATAACTGTTCCAACTTCTCCATAATTTATAACTCTCTAAAGGCTCTTTTGGACTTACCTGTGTGCCAGCTTAGCTCTGCTGTGGAGCAGCTGTGGAAAAATACAGCTTCTTCTGCAGCGCTGTGTAAGGTAATGGAAACATGGTGATAACTACCGGCATCATTACAGCAAACAAGCCCAAAAGGTCGTCTGTTTGGGCCCGGAGCTCCAACCCGTGGACTGTGGAAGAGAAATGCTGTTGGTGGCTACATCTGTTTAACACGTGAGTGTTACAAAGTCAGGAAGCTTATTGATTTTGGTCTTGGCATCAATTTAATAGAAGTTTATTTTATTTTTTTGGGGGGGTGGGGGTGGGGGGGTGTTTGATGGGCCTCTGAGCTTTAAGCTTTTTACCTTGGGAAAAACACTAATTGTGTGCACTATGACTGCGATGAAACAAAAGACTTTAGAGCAAGCCGTGACTCTTTCTCTCACTTGACCTCTCTCTTGTCTGTGACCTGAACTATCATTGCCCTCTGCCTTGTAGTTTAATTTTTTAACTTATGTTTACACCACTACACTTTTTACACTTATACCACCTACTAACCACATCAAGGATGCTTGGGTTAAGGACTTGGAAGTAGACATATCGGATGCTTTGTGGGCCAATGGGTTGAAGAAGATTAAAGAATGCTCTGTTAATGCCAGACTACAACTTATACAGTTCAAGGTCCTTCATCGTTTGCATTTTTCTAAAACAAAGCTATGCAGCATTTTCCCGTCTATTTCGTCTTTGTGTGACAGATGCAAAGCAATGGATGGAACCCTTGGTCACCTTTTCTGGTCTTGCCCCACACTCAGGAGTTTCTGGGCAGAGATATTTAATATGTATAACCGGATTTATGACTTAAAATTAGAGCCGGATGGTGTACTTGCAGTGCTAGGCTGCTCCCTAACCTCATTGGCACTCAGACGTCCTCTTCAGAAAGCCTTAATGTTTGGCATGATTGTAGCTAAAAGACTTATTCTTAGAGCCTGGAAATCACCATCTCCTCCATTGTACAGGGTTTGGCTACGTGAGATGATTGCTTTTTTGTATATTGAAGAGGTTCGTTATCGTTTGGCTGACACCCATTTTAAGTTTGTCGAAATCTGGGGCCCTTTTCTCAATCATATTAATGGGAATTTAACATAAACTTTAACCTATTTGACTGCACTTTGTGTTTGTGTGAAACTGCACCTCTGCCGGACCCTGATTCCTTCCTGGACATGTTTCCCACATCTTCCGGTCTTGGTGAACTCTCTGTTGCCCTGTCTAAACTCACACAGAGGATCATCTTTTTTGGACATTGGTGTCTCTTTTGAACTTTTGATTTGTACTGGCTAACTGGTGTATTTTTATTTATTTATTTATTTTGTTTTTTTGTTTTTTTTTCCTTTTCTTTCCTGTTTTCCTGTTTGGGGTCTTTTTTTGTTGTGTTTGGTTTCTGTTTTTTTTTTTTTCTGTGCTTAAATGTTATTGTTTTTGAATCTTATGTCCTTTGTCTGGTGTGATGTTATGTAACTTTGAACTTAAAATCTTATAAATAAACATTTGAAAAAAACAACAACTTAAGTTTACACCAATGTCCTGGACTCTAATGAAAGGCAGGCTTCAGGTCCACACTGGTTTTCTTCAGTCAATACAAGGAAAGCTGACCTGAGGCCATTCAAGCGCTTTAAACACCTCAACCCCCCTAACAATTTGCCTTTTTGAGAAATTCCTTTCTATTTTGTGTCCAGGTTTTGTGTCAGATGTTACATTTAAATATCACGTAATCACTTCTGGATTCACAGCAGAAATAAATGACAAATTCTCTTTGAGAGTTCAAGTGGTCAAAAATGTTCATAATAAAAATCCATGTATTTTAAAATGATGAGCTGATCTTTTAAGCAAAGTTTTGGCACTGATGATTTCAACTCCTTCGTAAAGAAGCCCAGTTTTTTTCAGCTGTATTTTACAATTACAGCAGCATTTGTGGCTTTTTTGAGTGAATTCTTTCTCTGTCAGCCTCACAAGTTAAATTGTAATGGTAAGCAAAGCGAGGCTTGACTGAAGGTTTTTGAGGGGACAGTGAACGGCACAGCCTACTTATGAAAAGCTTTGCTGAAACTAGACCAGTTGTTACTGTCAGAGAAACCAGCAGTGGCTGCGCCATCAGAAGATGAAGACATCGAGCTTTGTTCAATAACACAAAGCATCCACCTCTACGCAGAACATCATTTACTAAATCAAGAAGGGAAGACTCCAATCAGCAAAAGTCATGTCGACAGAAGGCTGAATTACTAAACCACTTATTGGGAGGGGAAAAGACCAAAGGTTTGTGCTGGATTAATTTCATAGTGGATGATCCCGAATCCAATCAATTCTGAGCAAGGAGAAGCAGCACTCTTCAGAGACATGCTCCACCTTCTGGGTGGCATCTTTTGTTGTGCTGTAGGAGGGTAATGACTGCAGACATCCTTAAAGCAAACTACTTAAGATCCAAGACTAAGGATTTCTGTCTTTTATGAACTTCCCTTCACAGTTACCAGACCTCAGTCACACTGAACATTTACAGAAGCACGTGAAGGGTGAGAAAGTCAAACATGTATGAGATAACCAGAAGCTGTTTAGGAGGTCATGCTGAAAAAACATGGATTATTGAGTCTGAACTAACCTTTGGTAGCCATGCAACTGCTCTAACCGCTCTAGTTAATAATGAAATATTCTGAAAATCAATTTTTAGCTTTAGCATTTAACTGAAATCAAGCTGATGTCACTGTTTGTAATAACAAATGGGATCAGGGGTGGCTTTGCTTTTTTTAATCGTGTTTGTGTAATTACTAATTAGCGAGTAGCTAATAGTTTTCTGCTGCTCAGAGGCCAAATCTGAGTTAATTGGGATAATTTATAATAGAAATGTGAATTTGCAACTCAGCTAATAATTACCTAATCATTCATTAATAGCGTAGTCTAATTTGTTTTCCTCTGGTACCTTATTTATCTTCCACAAAGTCCTTGATTTCATGTTATTTAGGAAGTCCCTATCCACAGTTCATCACTCATCAGTTTTTAGTGTTTCTTTTTATACTGTAAACACAACATATGATGATGGATGGATTATTCAACATAGAAGAACCCATGTTTCCCACTAAGGCAAGCTAACTGGCAGCCAGCTGTGGATTCTTCACATTTATAATGCGAACACAACAGCAGTATCAGTTTTCTGTCAGACTGTGTATTTGCCGTGATGTTGAGCTCTTCCCAGGAAAAAGAAAGTCAACAACAAGAGTGATATTTGTCTTTATGAATTATCTACTGCGACGTACGGGTTTTACAAAGTGCTAATCAAATTGCGGAGCATCCATTGTATACCAAGATCAAACATGAATGTAATTTCCATTTCTCTTTCATAATTGATTTTAAAGCACTCGGAGATATGAAATATCGGATAGGGGTTGTTTTAAAACTGCTAAAAAAAATGAGAAGCTAGAAAATGTAATGTAATTTAGCAGTGAATTCACACAGAGATAAAGGCTTTCTGGATGAGCAGCACAGTCAATGAAATGAATTTCTCAATTCAGGATCGGGATTTATAATCAGTCTGTGCTTTTACTTAATGCACTGATAATGTTCCAGTAATCATTATTCATACTCAGTGCCAAGCGAATGACATGCAAGAAATGTATTCCAAGCTACAACAATTGCATTTTACCCTTAAGACGAGACAAATGTGTAATAATGAGGAAGCACTAAGCGTCACAGCATCTTTTTTCCCCCTTTTTCGTGCAAATGTGTTGCAGGTTGCGTTTTTTTTAAGCCTCGGGGTGGGTGGCAACATGCTGGGGTTCACAGAAGTCGCTGTGTGTGTTCTAGCGGACATGATGTATAACAGGTGGGGAGATGTCCCCAGCTGTCCCTGTAGACACCAGTCTACCCTCCCTCCCTCATGTCCCTCAAAGCCCCTAAAAACCTGGCCTTAGGGTGCATATATATTTATGTATATGTGTGTGCAGCAGCCGCTGAGTCTAAGCTTCCTGCAGCCAAGTGTCGCCACCTCTCTGCCCGGCTCCCCACAGTCCCTCCCAATGCTCTTCACTAATACTCTGCAGGTAACGGCAGATTTTGGACACATGTGGATTTGGCCATGTGTCCATTTAACAACAAATTGGCACGCTTCATACTCTTCATACAGTCCAACCTTCACACTGATTATTAACGTCTGGCTGAAATTTAGAATATATTTCTCACATTGAACTCCAGCTTCAAAGGGTGGATTAAAAGCACAAAAATCAAAGGAGAAATTATGAAACTATGGGAACACTGTTAGATTTTACTCCTCTAATGCACTTTTCGTTTTAATGATGTCATACAGTAGTATGAGATCAAATTTATAATTTGAATTTCTCTCCGATTCAGATCTAATTGGAATAAGATTCAAATAGATGCAGGCAATGGAAAACATGGAAGTCATATCAATTTAGATGGGCTATGCTATCCTCTCCATCCTCAGACACCCTCAGTGGTAACTTTAGATCAAGCCTCAACCAAACAATCATCTGTTCGTTATTCATGTCTCTAAACCGTGACGACCGTGGCTCAAGAGTTGGGAGTTCGCCTTGTAACCGGAAGGTTGCCAGTTCGAACTCCGGCTCGGACAGTCTCGGTCGTTGTGTCCTTGGGCAAGACACTTCACCTACCTTCACCTACTGGTGTTGGCCAGAAGGGCCGAAGGCGCGATATGGCAGCCTCGCTTCTGTCAGTCTGCCCCAGACTACAACTGTAGCTGCCTCCACCAGTGTGTGAATGGGTGGATGACTGGATGTGTAAAGCGCTTTGGGGTCTAGTAAAAGCGCTATACAAATACAGGCCATTTACCATTTAAACAAATACATTATCATGAAATATTCCCATAGCAAATTGATTCTATTGACCTTTCTTCATTTTAACTTATCGTTTGCAGGTCATATGGCCACTTTATTAGTTACACATCACGAGTACCTCTTTGGACCCCCTTCTGAGTTCAGAACTGCTTTAATTCTTCATGCTCAGATCAGAGATTTGGTCCACATTGACATGATAGCATCACACAGTTGCTGCACATTTGTTGGCTGCAGGTCCATGACGTAAATCACCCGTTCCACTCCATCCCAAAGGTGCTCTGCTGGATTTAGATCTGGTAATTGTGGAGGTCATTTGAGTACAGTGAATTCATTATCTTCAAGACGCCATTTGGATATGCTGTACGTTACAGTAGACTGTGAGTCTTGAGAGTAAAAAAAAACTGCTGTTGGTACACACAGCTTCACCAGAAAGGATCCACACAGTGTTAGATAGCAAATACACTGTGTCAGAGAAATCATTGGCCTCTTTGTTGTGTGAAGACAAGGGCATCTTCAACCATTTTAAATAGAAAAGGACCAGTGCAAATCAAAGAAGAGAAAAATACTAAATATGCTAACAAAACCAACAAGCGCATGAGGGATAAGGTGAAGCTAGAGGATTAGTAATGTTTAAGGGTTTTATTTCTCTCCCTGTGTTTACACATAATCCTCTTTACTCTGACATTATTATAATTTGATTCTATTATATTTCCAGCATTCCAGTTCAGTTTGAAAGATAGGGTCTCATGACAGGTTTTTTCTCCTTTCATGTTAATATTAGATTTTCTGCATTTATGTCCTTTCAGTGTTGCACCATCAGGCTCCAATTACATGAAACATATGCAACGGTTTCAGCTACAAGTCAGTTTTTTTTTTTTTCTTAAAACCTCATCTAAAATATCCCATCAGTGAGGTTCCTCCAAGCCTAATTTCATTTGTGGACAGGAGAATAATGTGTTTTCTTACCTTAAGGGCACCGTGATGTCTGACAAGCTCCTGACTGACAGCTTAACCAGATAATTATATCCCAAATAGGAACATACTGACAGATTAGTAAAGGGGTTACTCGTTCATGGCAATACAATACTCCCGCAGGTAATCCTAAACTTGGAATGTTGCGAAGAGAAAATAAATCAGGAAAACTTCCTGCTGAACCTCGGCTGACTATCAAAACATGTGACTGTGATTTAGAGGTGACCCGCAACAGGATCTGCAATAGCCACACAATACACCGGGACACAAAAATAACAAGCAACCCTACGAAAGGACAGGAAGAGTGGAGAAGTTCATCCACCACCTGTATTTTAGCCACCTCTGTCATGTCATTAAAATCCTATTTTTAATTTTCATCTTGCTAAGCAAGAAGACCCACGTGTGTGTGTGTGTGTGTGTGTGTGTGTGTGTGTGTGCGTATGTGTCGGTTGTGTGAAAATCATTTACACAAACATTTTTCATACTTATTTGCAAAAGATAAGAAGCTAGTTTCTTCAAGAATGCACACGAGCAGATCAGGAACACTTCCCAAAAATCTGAGAGGAACAAAATGAGAAAAGCTCCAGGGTGTGTAAAAGGTTACTGCGAAAAACAAGAATGTTAAAACTACTACAAAGAGGTTTAAACAACAAAAATGTTGACAATATCATCTGTTAAGGTGATGTTTAAAGTTATCATGTCACATTTTCTAAAGGCTTGGTATGTTGAATTTTCAAATATCAAACAACTGAAGCAGGGGTATTGTAAACTGCTTATTAATCATCCAAACAAAATATAGTTCCCATATATACATAATACATAACACAGATATATATATGTAGAAAAAAAACAACTTTACAAATTATAGGAAGTGCTCTGTAATCTGACACAAAGTGCTCGACCTATCTGGCTGCAATCTGTTAAACTCAGGAATGTGATTATGTCTGTCGAGACCAAAATAGTTACGCTGGAAGAGATAATGAAATTGATCACCAGTGTTTCCTGTCGGACACAGTCCTGCATTACAGCCTGTAATCTATCCCATAATGTCCACCAGAGATCACATGGATTCTGTTATTTACACTAATCGAGGTATTTTAGTGCAGAGCCAAAGCTCTTCATGTTGTGCGTGTTTTTATTTTGTAGACTTTGCATAAACTGTTATTTATTCACTTATCTCTGCATGCCAGTCTTGCAGTAATCTACAGTAGCTAATGTACTCTTTCCAGTGTTAAATAACTCATTCATCAAAGAATGAATGGTCCATTATACAGCCACAAAAAAGAGGATCGAGCATCACTGAGAATTTTTACCTACTTTTCTTTTTTGTCTTGTCTGAAACTGTTTGTTAAAATATATTATATTTTATTAAGTTGTCATGATCTGGGTGACCTGGGTATGACCTGGGTATCTGCCCATGGGCAGGGCCGCCACAGCCTCACTGTCCTGGCGCTGACTGAGGCAGTCAGGCTGGGCAGATTTAAGTCCCACGCTCATGTCTCATGTTCTTTCTCTCAGGTGCTTTGCTTACCTTGTTATCTTGTGCCTTAGTTGCTCCCAGACACTCCACAACTCAGAATCTAACTCATCTCTTGGATCCTGGTTTATCTCTGGCGTAAATCTCTCTGTGCCTCACCTGCCTGCCCTCCTGTCATTTCCCTTCCTCAGGAACCAGCGGAACTCAGGTCAGCCATCTCAAACCATCTAACTCACCTGGTCTCACGCCTCCTCTCCCTCAACGCTTTCCTCAATCCTTCTGCAAGTAAGCTGGAAAAACAGTCATACTCACCTTCTCCAAAGCTCGCCGTTGGCTTCCATTCTAATCCCATTCTCCTCTCTCCCCAGTGCGACCATTACATACCAGTTACGCTCCAGTTGCCTTCCCCGGTCCTGTTTCTCTGTTTTACCCACGCCACGCTCACCAACCCACTGTGTATTTTGTGTGTCTAGTAGCTTAAGTCACTGCCAAGTGTTACTTTGTGATAGTTTAATAAACATTGTTTATTAAATGTTCCTTTCACCTCTGCTCTGGGTTCAGTTCAGTTACTGGCCTCTTTGACATCCACGCACTACACAAATTTCCAGTTTCCAATTCGGTTGTATGTTTGTGCTTACAATCACAGTAAAGAATATCTTATGTTAAACCTCAACTGGATAGGAAGAAGAAGATTGATGGATGAACGGGCAGATAGATGGACCTTTTTCTCCTTTTTCTTTTTCTCTTGTTCCCTCCAACTAACATTAAGATTTTGTGTCCACATACCTCAGACCAGTACAGCAATACTGGTTATACAAAATAACATACACATAAAAACATTTTAAAAACTATATAATTATTTGTGGGTGTATTAAACTTAACGAGTTTCAGAGTAGATAACTTACTGAACTACACAAGCTGAGTGCAATTCTCAACAATCTCAACTCTAAACAAAAGGAAAACCATTGTGAAAGCTGTGAAACACTATAAATAGGATAATACAAACTAACTACAACAGAAAGTTTAATAACAGCAGTGATCAAATGTTCTTTAATAACCTAAGACACCCGACACCTCATTTCAAGGTTATTTATAAGTAACCGTGCCGTTAAGAAAACATGAGGTTATCGTTTTAATATTAGCTACAACTTGTTCACGCAAAACATGTCAAGATGCCCAACTATCCTGTCTTTAAAATTTCCAAGCATGAGAGAAAATAAAAGGCCCTGCAGAGAGAGACAAAGGGGTCTCTGACATAAACCATAGGCAAACCTTTCGAGTAAATTCAAGGAAGCAATGGACCAAGACTAAACTAAACACTGCACCAAAAAAAAAGACCATTACTAGAACTGAATGGACATTTTGCAATAGCATTTCCTAAACATACTTTCCTGGATTAGGACTTCATTGGCCATGACTAATACAGTGTTTCAGACGCTGATGTGATATGCAGTACAGAAGCTGGGAAAGTGTCAGTTCATTACAGGCCCACCGGGTGTGCTGCATTTTGATGGATTTCCCCAGAACTCTCCGCATGGTCTCTATGCACATCAGGTAATTGCTGTTAGTCTAAGTGCACTCCCACAAGTCCCCAGACTAAACCCTCATGGACATTGTCCTTTCTCCACTCTGTGCATGTGATAAAGGTCCGGGGGAAAAAGGAGGAATGATGGAGATAAAGTGTGTTTGTGTGTGTGCTTGTAGGCCTGTGCATTTTAAAAGCCAACGTAAGGCTGCCTCTGTGATAATGACGTATGGAACATAAACCCGAGGTCATCTGTTTCAATAAAGCTTCCAGTCTCTCAGCCCCTCTTGCATGCAGATGAACCAGTATAAAGGGCCTGCTTGGTTAAACAGGTTACGCTCTCATTTCTCTATAACACAGACCACCACCAACTTGAGGGTTTACAGTTTGTCTCTCATATTGAGGTGATAGCGAGACAAAGAGACAGTAGAGGCTGAGCAGAGAGGAGGAACAAAGGAAATGGAAAAGGAAAAAAAAAGGAATAAATCAAGACAGAAAGAACCACAGAGAGACTCCAGGTTTCCAATTAGTGGGAGGTGAAATAGGATGTGGAATATATTGGAAGGACTGTCCGGTGTCACTGAGCGGGGTGGGGAAGTGCGAGTGGGGATGGGGACGGGCGGGAAGGGGGGGGGGGGCGTGAGGTTGGCGGATTAGAAGGAGATGAGACGAGAAGCAGCGCATCGGCCTCTCTTCCCAGACAGCTCATCTCTGCGAGCTGCTGGAGGCTGGCAGAGAGAAAATACACACCGGGGGGTCTGGCTTCAGAAAGCTGCTGCAGCACTTCCACTGAAATATCTGACCCGAGCATTGAGTTCATTTCCTTCTGCCCAGACTTGCTCGTTCTCCTCTTTCTCCTCGTTCATGAGTGATATGTTTTTATTGATTAGCATTCAAATATCTCAGTGAAGACAGAACAAAGATTTACCACAAAGCAAGAAATAAAGCATGCTTTCTTTCATCAATAAAGAAAGCATGCAGCTCTTATATGAATTATTAGACACTTGCAAGACCGTCAGTGTGTATGGCTTTAAAGAGAAGTGACAATTTAAACCTGAATTATTTAATGAAAAAAAAGAAGAAACCAATGATGCAACTGTTACTAACTTCTGAGAAAACTTGTTCTGTTATATGGTTTCTGTGGACACATTTTTAGGGCTATATTGGTTCATTTCTGGCAGGATTATGTTCAATGATAATCCATCTATCCATTCTCTTCCACTTAGCCTTTTCAGGGTCACGGGTTGGCGCCTATCCCAGCTATCTTAGGGCGTGAGGCAGGGTACACCCTGGACAGGTCCAGTCTGTTGCAGGATAATCCTTTCATCTATTTATTTTATTCAAGGAAAGCTAGGGTTAAGGTTAGGAAAAAATGTTACCTGAAAGCACCATCAAATTTAATCACTGCCAGCTGAAAAACAGATTTTAACCAACATTTATTTCCCCTAACTTGACACAATTCTCTTCTGCTTTATGTATTTTATTACTCATGTAAAAGCAGATCTTAAATGCCCATTAAAAGCCTGTTTTTAATGGATATTTAAGCATTGCTATTTTCTTTATGAATGATAAAATTATTCAGTTGTTTTAAAAAATAATATATTGTTAAACGTTTAATCTTGATGGAGGTGAAAACCATGGAAAAAAGATTTTGACGCAATAAAACGCATAATAACGTTGCAGAGATTCTATGATTACAAAAAGTAAATCATACTTTAAGGAATAATTATTGCTGTCCAGTTTAATTTTGATATTGTATGTACAGAGGGGGAGCTGGGGGCCAGTATTTACTGAGGTCTAATAAGGAGTAAATGAGGTGTGGGGATGAAATAATAGTTTAAAGGATTTTTTGATTCCTTTGATTTTCTCCTGACTAGATAAGCAAATTAAGAAAATTAAGAGTAGTCTTTCAAATAGACCTCTTTCATCCATTGATTCCAATCCCCCAGATAAACAGCTAAGGCCGCTGAATAAACATCGGACTGTTTTAGTGCTTAGAAACACTCTCCGAGCAAGAGGCCTAGTTCGAGTAACATCCCTTCCCGGGGATCGATTCCGTGAAGAAGCATAATGCTATGCTTGGTTGTTCAGCTTGTCTCAAGAAAGCAATTCCAGCACATCCAGCGGCATTTGTTACTGGGTTGTCCAAAAAAAAAAATCTCGCTGCAAGAAGTTATTGTGCTGCCATGCCATGGTGGAGAGGCATTTAAAACAAAGGAACGGCTGCTGAGGGGGCAATTAAACCCCAGGTCAGGGCTGATTTATAACCCATTTGAATGACGTGACAAACTCTGCTACATGTGTACGTTTGCATGCACATGCACACAAAATACAGAGAGATTCTTATTGACGTTTTCACACTCACATTATGTTTGCCAAGGTCATTTTCTATCCAATAAGGGAACTCAATGTAAACACTGAGCGCTGCTGGAGGCATTTACAGGTTCACCTTTTCTTAATTCAGCCGAGCCTGCATGAGGAGTAAAGGAGATTTTATCTTGTTGCTGTCTGTTTTATTGTGGACGGTAGCATTATGTGCACTTTTTATATAGTAAACAGTACAAAATAAACCAGCTTGCTCTCAACTGGTCAGCTCCAGCAGTCAGCCAGGAAAAGAATTCACAGCAGGCTAACAAGCACTGCTGGCACGAATGCATCTGATAAGTCCTGAAGCCCCTGAGCAGTCTCTTTGGTATTCTTCAATATACAGTATGGAAAGTGTCTGGGGCAGCAAGAGTGCACAAGAGCTTGTATCAGCAGCCACCAGGTCAAGTCCAGTATATGCTACAGGAGGCCCAGAGGAGAAAACATGTCAGTCAGTCACCATGCACACTGCTAAAAGCAAGCTGCACATTGGCACACAATACAGGAGGGAGTTTTTAACATAGTTTAAGGCTGTAAAGCTTCCATTTGATTGTCAGCAGCAGTAGGAGAACCTAAATGTAGATTTGATATACAACTTCAAAAGGAGCTGTAGCTCCACTTTTACCTGCTCTATTAACCTTACTTAACTTCAGCAGAGACTCTAACAGCGAATGGGGACAGTTCATCGCACCTCCCGTCACTTAAGGTAAATGTATAAAACACAGTTATTACTGCAACACAAAACTGCTTGTGCCTCAACCTGAGAAAACATCAACCTGAATCTTTTACCTGCTTAATATCCACAGAATGTTAACGCACCTTCGGCAGTCTACATCCCAGATGGACCCCCGTGTCACATCACCTGAACATACCATCAAGCAGCGTTTGATCCCAGCTGAGCAAACAGCCTGACTCGTGCCTGGCAGGACATTTTCAATTATTCACTGACTCGCCCTTGGCCTGAGGCTGTTCCAACTTTTTTACTGCTGCTCTCTCCATACCTTAGCACTAACTGTATTCATGAATCAAAAAAAAAATATATATATATATATATATACATGGTGAAATTCTTCACATGAGCCACAGCCAGAGGTGCACAAGGCAGCAGTCGTCAGGGGGCTATCACTCTTATTCCTGTTCGATGTAGAGGAGTTCAGATTTATGGGCTGCATCTGGTCTAATGCATTTTGTGATGATATTTAACGTAATGGTTATAATTTCAGATATAAAAAAAATTCACCAATGTTTTCTTTGTTTCTATTTTAAGAGGAAGTTTGGGATTAATGCCCAAAGCTGGCACCAGCACAGTGATGGAAAGAAGGTAAGACTGAGTCGGTGTTTGTTTGATTAAAGCCCAAATTTCAGAATTTCTACCATTAGCACCACCCAGTGGTAATATCAACAATGCGCTGTCTTTTTAGGGATGCGTGTACGCTCAATGGTTTTCATTTTGCCAGCATGTCTCCTTGTCTCCTTCACTTGCTTAGCTCCTCCCAGTGAGAAATTGACGGAGAAATGCGAGTAAGATGTGAAACCGTGGTTACATCTTGACATGCAACTTTGTATCAAATTGTCTTAAGCATAAAACTACAAAACAAGGAAAAATGACACGCGTGGAGACCCTGGATAAGCCACACCGCATCCACTTGAGTCTGTTCGCTCTTCATTCCTTCACAGACCTCTCTTCTTGCTCCCCATCCCTCGGGTTGTAAGGAACTCTAAGCTCCATCAGTGAAAGTGGAAGGGATGGTGGCAGAAAGGAAGCAAGAAGAAAAGCACTCAGTGACTGCACTGGTTTTCACCCCTATTGTCTTATTCTTTGACAAAAACTGCATAATATTTTGAAAGATGTAATGTTAACTGTAGCCTCTGGCAGCAGAAGCCAGGGAGCGCTTAGTAATAGATGCAGCACAGTAAATTAGGAGGTTGAGCAGGTTATGAGGAACTCAGAAGGTTGGTGGTTTAATTTCCTCCAGCCTGTATGTTGAAGTGTCCTTGTGCAAAAACACTGAACCCCTGATCGTTATAAAGACTAGAAAAACATTATATGAATGAAATCAGATGAACTGCCTTTTAATAATAAAGAAATAGTACCAAAGTAAGGCCATCTGCACTCTT
This sequence comes from Neolamprologus multifasciatus, assembly GCF_963576455.1. NCBI lineage: Eukaryota > Metazoa > Chordata > Actinopteri > Cichliformes > Cichlidae > Neolamprologus > Neolamprologus multifasciatus. The sequence goes on from NC_140439.1 coordinate 10,501,356, forward strand.
CGCATTAACAGTGTCTATATATCTGGACATATGGTGGTAATAATTGTCCTAAAACATTGTTTGAAACAGGCGAAACACATTTACAAATGAGTTGCACCTTTTCCAACAGTTATTAATATTTATTTTGCCAAACAGCACCAACAGATGCTCGTCTTAGTTTGGAGGACTTGCTGGGAGAATTCAATCATGCAGCCTTCTCACAATATGGCTGTGAAATGGTTTGAATTGGCTGTGATGATAGCCTCTTCATAACAAACCGCTGTCGCTGTTTGTGGTCAATCAAGTAAAGCAGCAGTTGCCAGAAATCAGACAACAGTAGTGTCGAGGTAATGTTTTATTGAACAGGTTACTTTCCCGATTTTAAAAGACTTTTTTTTTGTCATAGTGCTACATATTCCATTCAATATTGTTACAGTACATGCCCAGAAAAGATGTCGGCATGCATTTCGGTCTACTTTACGCCCCCGGCTTTTCCAATTAGTGGAAATCTCAATATGGCAGCATATCATGTAGCTAATTGTGCTCCACCAACAACTTAAGGAAGTTCTCTTTTAATGTGATTAAAATGTGTCCTTTAAACAAAGGAAAATCCACCAAGTTTATTAATGCAGAGTCTAGCAGAAGAAATCGAGTGGCCTGCAGAGATCTCGACCCCATTCAGCACCTTTGGGATGAGCTGGCCTGCTGACAGTCAGTCAGACCTTATCACTCAACATCAGTGTGCGGCCTCAGTATTGCTCCTGCAGCAGAATGGGAACAAATCTCTGCAGCCAGCTGGTAAAATCTTGAGGAAACCATGACACTGCAGCAGATGTAATGTGCATGGATCTAAAAGAAGATACTCTAGGTGTTCCAGTTTTCACATTCACATACACAGCCCCAGCATTTTTAAATATCAGCGTCTAAATGTTTAAAGTGTGAATCTCAAGTCACAGCATCAGTCTTTAATTTTACTTTCACTCTAAGCTCACATCTGACAGCTCTCTCTGTCAAGGACGTACCGACTCTGATCACAGATTCCCATTTCTGAATTTCTAAGGTGATCACTGGTTGGCTTCTGAGCAGCTGGTACTTTAATCCATTCCTGAAACATCATTTAAGCCTAACTAACTTTACAGGATTAGCTTTACACTGGATATTACTGTATTTGCATCATATCAGTGTTCTTATCCTTGGATGAGATTGTCATATCCAGGAAAATCCATGTATCGTCGCCATGTATTTTTTAAAGCCCTTTTCAATTTGTAACCATTTGTAGTTTTCAGCTTGATTCGTATTTATGAGCTTACATAAGGATTTTAATACCACTCTCATGTCTGTCCCATCAGTATGAAGGTTAGCCACAGACTCCATTCAGCCTTTAAAATATTCACAATACTTTGATTATTCAGTGTCATCATTCAGTTTGTTACTTTGCTTTTTTTATGTTTAATTTACGAGATTTTCACCTTCAAAATGAAGTGTTTTTCAACTTTTTAAAGAGTATGGAGGAATGGTTGTTTTTTTTCAATATGCACATAACAGGCATTACATTTTTTGCCACAAGGATTCTTTTATAATGCCAACATATGCAGTCAGGCCAAAGGGGAAAAAATCACTTGCTGGATTTAACTAAGCAAACAGGTAAAATCCTTCCATCACATAATCAGTGCAGTAATTGATGTATTTTTGATGGGCTACAGGTTATTTAACCCAATCTGATGCAGTGATTAGCTTTTCATTATAAGAAAAGAACAAGAATGTTGGAAGGCATATTATGTGATCATGGAAAAGATGCTATTTCATTTCAGAAGGGACAAATTACATCAAGCAAAGAAAACAAGGAGTCTTAAAGCTACTAAAGTTGGATTAATAATGGTTTTAGCACATTATTAAAACTTGGAAAGATAGAAGTGAATCCTTTTTGAGGGGAAAAAAAATCACTGAATGAATAATCAAACTCATTAAACTCATGTTTAATAGACAAATTAAAAGCATTAACACACAAATATGAAGAGAACTCAGGGAATAGATGCTGAACAGCTGTGTAGGCTTAAGAAAGCAACTTATCACTGAGGCTAATCAGTGATTCCCTCTGATTCCCACTTCAGGCAAAAGTAACGCTTGGACTCAACTTTCACAACGTTGTTTGTCTCATACGGGTGTTTAAAGTTGAGTTCCTCCCATCTAGACCTGTCAGCACAGCTGTTACACTTTTATTACACTTCTTGTAACCAAGTCGTGTCATGATCCTGGGTCGTTGACCCAGCGTTTTGTGTTTCATTTTGGTTTCATCTTGTGTTTGGTGTTTATTCTGATTCTGTATTAATTCTTTGGGTTGATTGTCGTGTTTATCATCCCTACCTGTGTCTCCCCTGTGTGCTCCGTTCAGGTCCCTGCGTTTTTTGTTGTAAAACAGTCTGTGTGTTTCCGGTTTTACTTTGTAGGTCTGCTCCTTATTATGTCCATTAGTGTCAGCTGTGTCCACCCCTGCATGTCATCTCCTCATTACCTAGTGTGCATTTATAGTGTGTGTTGGCTTCTGTTCGTCGTCGGATCGTCTGTGTTTCTCGGTGTAACTACGGCTCTCTGCGTTCTCCGTCTCATGCTTAGGTTTGTCATTTAGTTTTCCCAGTCTAGGTTTTTTCTGTCATTTGTCATTCCTCACTGCCTGTTCCGTCGCGCCACTTCTGTAAATAAGCATCACTCTCATCACCAGTCAACTGCCGGCATTTTGGGTCCTTTTCCTCCTACACCACACGGCTCACCCCGCCAGCCGTGACAAGTTGCAGCATTTACTACTTTAAACCTGGTGCTTACTTTAGAGGTTACTTTTGATGCAAAGTAATAGTCACTGGTTTTTTTGTACAAACAGAGACCCTCCGTCCTTCTGTCTTTTAAACATACACCAAAGGAGCCAAGAAGGCAGATACCAACCATCCATCCTGATAAGAAAACAAGACTTTTCTTTTTAAAAAAATTTTAACCATCAGAAGATCAACAAAATATTGCATTTTGATTTATTTAAAATGTGCTTGCAGAGAAGGCGGTCCAGTGGTTGACAGGAAGGCTGACATGCTGTTCGTGCTGCAGTAGTCCCATCTACCTGCCTGCGTGGACTCTGTGTGGGATGCAATCACACCACAGGGCTTAGATGGCTCCACAAATCCACGCTGCCAGAAGCCAGTGGAATAAATAGTTTTCCTTCCCGGATTACTGCGGTGACGATATTTTGCTTACATGAGTACAATTCATTTTTCCAGGCTTCTGGGGAGAGGAATGTGAAAACAATAAAGTGGAAAAGCGCAAGATATTGCATCTCATAAAAATCTGGGGAAATTCATGGACAGAAATGGGACGGAGGCTGAGAGAGGGATGGACCAGCCGGTGATATATGTTCAATTCCGGTTATATGACTCAGCAAAGCGGCTTCATTCAGTGGAGGGACTATTTTATTCTGTCACCAGCTTGTGAGATGAAGATGTTTCCTTTTTTGACAGTAAATATAATTTGGGTTGTCGCCTTCCTCCAGTGTGCTCATAATTTAAAACCGCTCTTAAATGTCTGCTTTTGCAGTTGGAGTCTGGTTCAGCAAGTCATAAAATGTTAGCCCATTTTTTATTTTTTTTAAAGTGGAAAAACACTTTGTGAGAGTTTATTCACATTTTACATATTTATTAAGGCACACGTCAGAAAAAACTGACACCAAGGTAAATAAATAACTGAAATAGGATTCCAACACCATCCCACTTTAAATAAATAAATAAATACCTTTACAAAATAAATTTACTTTTATTTTGAGTAGTCATATTTGGCCTGTCTTACCTCAGCATTCTTGAGAAATGGAAATCTGCTGAAGTGGAACTATACCTTGCCAAGTTCAGGATTACATCTAAATGCCACTTTGAGTCAGCACACTGACAGTATATCTTAAGATTCTTCAGACAGAGATCTGGAGATACACTACAATATGAATTTTATCTTGTGGCGGGGGCGTGGTTTGCTGGCCTGCTGCAGAGGAGGGGTGACACAGTGAGCTCTCTGGATGGCACGGAGACGGGGAGGCAACAGGTGTACGGGACTGCGTTAATGAGGGAGATGTCTTTTTGTGTTCCCACAGTGAGATGGACCAGAGGATGCTGGCAGAGAGACATGGTGCCTGCGTCCGAGGCGGGTGCCAAAAAAACGCAGATTATTGCCAAAATAAGCATAACCCGTGTGCGTGAGGGTCCTGTGTCACATACCTGATTGTTGCAGCTGGCCAGTTGGCAAAGGGCCCAATTTTTTAAGCTGCTGTGGGTTCGCCACCCTGTGCGACTTTGCAACCCCCTTAACACCACAGCTCCTTCTTAAATGCTATTTCAGACTTAATATTGCATCTGTTGTCATTCACGCCTGCTGGATCTTGATGCCACTCTCCCCATTTTCTGGCTTTTTAATCAATTTTAGTGGTACAGAGACACACCAGAATTTCTCAGCGGAGCTGATGAGCTATTGAGTTGGCGAGTGGAAAGCTGACAGGCGGTGGCAGAATGAACGGAACAAGGCGACGAGGCAGTGCACGCAAGAAGGCAGCGGGCCTGAGGCACAGGAAGGCGAAAAGAGTTCCAAACTAGATGCAAAACTAAAGCTGGCCAGTGAGCTGTGGACGGGCTGGCAGACTGAATGATCTGGCAGGAAATGGAGAGCAGAGTCATTATATTAGCATTACATGATATGCAAAAGGACAGTGGGTCACAGTCGTGCATTTGAGGAAGCAGCAGGAGTGTATTAGAGTGCCACACCCCAACAGAAAGGTGATGTTGTGTATACAGAATATGACACTGATGATGCTTCCTTTTGGCTTCCAATTATATGACCTGGTTCTCTGCACTCACCAGCCTTTTTTATAAACTTGCAAAGGTGTAATAAACGCTCAATAAAGACACACTCCTGAAAATAGTAAAGGGTCAGAGAGCAGCTGGATTCTGTGTTCATTTGTAAAACAAAGATTTGAAGCAATATAATATTAGAGTGATACTGAAGACAGCCTGATTCGCTGGCCCGTGCTCCACGCACTTCTTACTGTCTTGAATATTTTACCCAACAGCAGGAAAGTGTTACAGCGCATGTACGCAGCGTTTTCATCCCTCAAAGTAACCCTTTAAAAAGAGAACTTTGAAAATTATCTCTGCACACAAATTCCCCTAAGCGCTGTCAGCAGAGCATCCACTCTCCTCTCTCTTTATTTGTAATAATTTACATGCATATGGAGGGATGGGAAACGAAACAGTGAACCTTTGTTGTGGGAGCTGGTTTTGATGCTCTAATGAATGGCTCTCTCGTCCCCGAGATGCAGTTTGTGAATGTGACTTGCAGCTTGTGGCTGACACATTGGGGTGACACAATGAGACGAGGCTTGTGGAAAGACAGGCGAGCGAAGAACCCAGATAAAGCTGCTCCGCCGAGCTGCCAGCAGGGGGTCTTTGAGCTGTCTCCAGGAAAGGAGCGGGAAGGGTGGGGTGGGGGAATTTTGGGAGGCACAGCTCAGAGTAAACAGTATCTGCCGAAAAACAACAACAGCAACAAGAATACTCCCTAATCAAGTGGGTTTATTGAAATGCAAAGCCTCGCTCCTTCAGTTCCTCACGAAAGACTCGCAGTGATTAAAAGTAAGAAACATTATATGCGCCATTACTCTACCTAAATTACATGTTTAAACATCAGCTAAGATTTTACAACATCATATAATTAGGCGTTATTAGTGTCACCGTGAAATATGGCACTAGACTAGTGAAGCTAGGCAGATTAATTATGTGAAAAGGCACCTCAAAGGCACGCTGGATACGAGGCTTTTCTCTGTCGCTGTTAGTGTTCTGTCTCTGTGTTCTATAATCCATGTATTGCCACCCTAAATCCCAAACAGTAGTTTGTGTTAAGCCAAGCAGAATTATAAAAAGGCAGCCACTGAAAGTTGAGCTTTGATATTTGCGTCGAAAGGAATCGTACGCATAAATGTGACACCCTCTGTCACATTTTCAAGGATAAAATTAACCTTGAAAATAAAAAGCTTAAAAAACCCCACATCACTTTGTAAAACTTGATTAAGAAATTAACACTACTGTCATATTTGTAGTCACCAGCAATCCATCGTTTTCAGTCACATAGCTGTCTCTCTACCCTGGTAGGTGAAACATGACTCCATTGTGATAGCTAATAGTGGACAGTCGGTAGTACTGCAGGCCAAAAATGTTACGTCTTTCAAATGTCCCGATTAAAGAATACTGGCATCATAAATGCATGGAGAAAAATTGAAGATATGAAGAGAAACTACACATTTCAGGGACTACGTGTATCCAGTGTTGGGAAGGTTACTTTTAAAATGTTTTCCATTACAGATTACAGAATACATGCCCCAAAATGTATTCTGTAACGTATTCCATTACGTTACTCAATGAGAGCAACGTATTCTGAATACTTTGGATTACTTAATATATTATCATGCTGTTTACAACTACGTGAATATACTATTGCTGTGATTTATTACTGTTACTGAAGGTCCGTGGCTCCGAACCGTAGTAAAGGGACCTCTGGCTAATACATCGTTCAGTGTCAGGCTCGTAGCCGAAAAATAGCTTTACTTTGTTGTCTGGGTCAAGTTTGCTTGCCAGAGACAGAGAGAGGCGTTGAAAGGCTGCTCCAACTGAACTTATTGTTTTTGGAGGAAAACACGAACACGGTGTACAGTCGAGTCTTAATAGCTTACTTACAACTGGGCTCATCAGGCACTCTTCTTGGCTGCAGTGGTTATTATTATATTTACATGCTTCCAGCTCCCGTTTTTGCTCGATGACAGCTGGTACTTTTCCTTTTTCTCCCTCCCTCGCTCACAGACACATAACGGGAATGGCAGTCCATTCTCCCTGCAGCACGGACTACACTGCCTATGAGGCTACATTCTTTAGAGCAGGGGTGTCAAACGTACGGCCCACGGGCCGGATCAGGCCCGCAAACGGGTTTAATCCGGCCCGTGAGATGATTTTGTAAAGTATAAAAATGAGCAGCAATTTTTCAATAAAGAAACTGCTGTTCCAATTGTGTCCATTGGATGGCGCAATAGCAATTGTGAGCTACTTTGTTTTGGCCGCAAAATTTAAACCTGATGTGCTTTGGCACCCTAATGCCCCAATATGTCTCTGTCAAAAAAGAGAAAAGTGGATGCAGAGTGTTCCAAGAAAAATGGTCATCCTCCTATTTATTCACGGAAGTGAATGGGAAAGCTGCATGTTTGGTCTGTTCCCAGCATGTTGCAGTGCTGAAAGAATATAACCTCCGTCGTGAGTCTTCATGCCGACAAATATGACAACTTTCAAGGACAGCAGAGAAGAGAGAAGGTGAATGAACTGTTGGCAGGTCTGAAGAAACAGCAGTCTGTGTTTACTCACAGCCGAGACATCAGTGATGCTGCAGTGAAAGCTAGCTACATCATTGCTAACGAAATTGCACTAGCTTCAAAACCATTTAGTGAAGGTGAATTTGTAAAAACATGCATGATGAAGGCATCGGAGATTGTGTGCCCTGAAAAGCGCCAGGCCTTTGCAAATATCAGCCTGACAAGAAACACAGTTACCAACAGGATTTCTGATCTTTCAGCGGATTTGGACAGCCAGTTGAAGCAAAAAGTAAAGTCATTTATTGTGTTTTCAGTTGCAATTGATGAAGGCACGGACATTACAGATGTTGCACAACTGGCAATTTTCATCCGCGGAGTTGATGACACATTGACCGTCACCGAGGAGTTCGTGGAGTTGGTACCGATGACCGATACAACGACCGCAGCTGATATTTTCACTGCACTCGTCGGCGCGCTGGACAGGGTCGGAGTGGACTGGTCCCGCGCTGTCAGCCTGGCTACAGATGGTGCGCCCTCAATGATCGGGAAGAAAGCAGGCGTTGTAAAAAAGTTCAGAGATAAAGTGCAATCTGCAAATGGAGGACGTGATTTTTGGACTTTTCACTGTATTTTGCACCAAGAGGCTTTGTGTTGCAAGTCACTGAAAATGGATAACGTCATGAAGGTGGTCATCCAAACTGTTAATTTCATCCGATCCAGAAGCCTCAATCACCGTCAGTTTGACAGTCTTCTCAGAGAGAAAGACCACATCTATGGCCTGCCATACCACACTGAGGTAAGATGGTTGAGCCGAGGTGCTATGCTGAGGCGTTTCTTTGATTTACGAGAAGAAATTGAACAGTTTATGGAAGAAAAGGGCAAACCAGTGTTAGAATTTCATTCCGCAGAATGGATGCAGGACCTTGCATTTATGGTGGATGTTACAGAGCACCTGAATAACCTGAACAAACAGCTGCAAGGACTCAACAAAGTTGTCACGCAGTATTATGACAGCATACGTTCTTTCAAGTTGAAGCTGTTATTGTGGGAGACGCAGCTCGTCTCCCACAATCGTTGGTGGTGATGCGGCTCACTTCCCCTGTCTGAAAAATGTGTGCACGATCCAAAGTGTGGCAGATATGAAGCGGTTTAAAGATAAAATAACGGGACTGTTACTAGAGTTTGAGCAACGATTTCAGATTTTTGGTGAACTGGAGAAAGACTTCAAAGTTTTTTGCTCGCCGTTCACCGTGAATCCTTTGATCTGCCCGTCAGGATCCAACTTGAAATAATAGACTTGCAGTGTGACTCGGATTTGAAGGGCAAATTTGCCGCAGGTGGCTTGAACACATTCTATCAGAATCTCTTGCCAGGTTACCTCAACTTGACAGCCCTCGCTGCAAAACTGTTGTGCATGTTCGGAACCACGTATCTTTGTGAGCAAGTTTTCTCTGTAATGAGCATAAATAAAACAAAACTGCGCTCAAGGCTCACGCACAGGCACTTGAATCACATCCTGAAGTTAGCTGCCGCTCAGGATATGAAGCCTGATATTGATGAGCTGGTGAAAGCTAAAAGATGCCAGGTATCAGGAGTCAAATAAACTATGCAACCCCACTGAAAGTGCTGCATGAGACACCCTGATGTAGTTCTGTGATCTGTGATATACTTCTGTGAATTACTGAGGCACTGTGTATTTTCAAATAACTTGAGGTGTTTTGTAATTAATAGCTATGTTGTGCTTTTGGACACACTGTCCTCAGGCTCCAGCTTTATGTTTATATATTTTTATGTTGATGTGAGACTGTTTCTAATTGATTATATTTGATTTATATATTTAACCTATTCTGTGGTTCTTGTACTTGTTTGGGGAACAGAATTTCATTATTTTTTATCTACATTGCTACCTGCGAAGTGACACCCTGATATAGTTCTGTGATCTGTGAAACAGTTCTGTGAATCACTGAGGCACTGTGTGTTTGTGTGTTCTTTGTCCTCAGAATTTTCAAATAACTTGAGATGTTTTATGATTAATAGCTATGTTGTGCCTGTACTATTTTGAACATACTGTCCACAGGCTCTAGCTTTATTTTTATGTTGATCATATTAAAACAAAGAAAACAATCTGAAGTTGTTTTTTTTAAGTTATATATACAATGATTTTACCAGTCCGGCCCGCTTGAGAATAGACTTTTCTCCATGTGGCCTTTGAACTAAAATGAGTTTGACACCCCTGCTTTAGAGCTATACCGTAGCATTCTGCCTATTAGCTTAGCACAACAACAACAAAAAGGCGCTCTCTCACCCAGGAAACACAGAGAGAGAGCGTCACCCTGTAACCATAGCAACCGTAACGCTGCCGCCTGGAACAACAGAACGTAGCTGTCAAACAAAACCCAAACAGTCCTGACCCGCCACAATATGTAACAGGGAAGTACCGCTGTGTAATCCATTTATTTCAACAAAGTAACTGTATTCTAAATACCACATTTTTAAACGGTAACTGTAACGGAATACAGTTACTCATATTTTGTATTTTAAATACGTAACGGCGGTACATGTATTCTGTTTCTCCCCAACACTGCATGTATCCATGTATTTTTTCATAGGGGTGGCCATATAAAGATATTGGGTGGCAGACCAAAAACTGAAGTTCCAGTTTCAATATGCTGTTGTCAAATAAAGGTTACTTAAAAAATGTGGCAAAACAAAAATCCATAATAATCTGTTTTAAGCAGGGATAAATAACAAGTTAATGTTAAGTTGGGGGGGGGGGGCACACTAGGGTCCCCCCCGGTAGCGCCCCTGCACATATCTTAGAGTACACCTAGAGCACAGACAGCTACATGTATTTTTTAATCTCAATGGGTAAATAATGTCAGTGCATGAAAGGTAAAGAACAAGCAATGTGAAAATTATGGATTATTTTGCTTTATCAGGGTATGTGTTAGTATATTCCTGTTCAAAAGTAACTAAATTTGCCAACTATGACCACTGAATTCAAGTTCACACTGAGGAGAAAAGTGCTTCCATGTTCCATTCGTCCAATATCATAAATGTGAGTTTTTTGGGTTTTTTTTTTCTAATTTCCTGAAAGCTACTGTTTGGTGAGATATACTGCCAACAGTGTAAGTAATGCAGAAAAAAAAGGTTTTACAACCTGCTGAACTGAAAAGTGTGGCCTTCTGTTATTGATGTTGTTGGGTCCTTTCACCAGGATACAAAATAAATAACTGCAATAAAACTAGAAGAAAGAGAGAGCTGTTGGATTCTGATGCTTATTATTTCCATTTCTATTTCATAAAATCAAAATACAGCATCAGTATTTTATATTATATAACTTCATGACCAAGGACATAAAGTGGTATTTTCCTACAGTTGAAATGGTTTAAAAATCATGAATCAAAAACACGATGAAAAGAATAACAAGATTTCTTTTTAAATTCACTGAAGATTCAAACGTTCAGTTACAGCAAGCACTTATTTACTTATTCTTTGTGTACATGAAAAAAAGACAAGTCTGGAGAACTGCAGTTCTCCCACTTTGAAATTATATGGATAGCTTCCATGGTTTCCATAAAGTGTACATAAAATGTAGCTTCCCAGTGCAAAAGTGGTATTACCATGGAAATTCTTTAATTCTTCATTGTTTCTAATGACCAGGTAGGGCCACCTCCTATTGATGCAAAAAGAAGTCAGACTGTATAAATTCTTATGGGAGTACAACTCGGTTGAATATGAATATGAAGTTTGGCTGCAACAAACATAATTTTGTAAATATGGACAAACGGTTATGTAAAAAAAAGATTATAAAGAAGTCTATGCTGCTTTCCCCAAGACCACGTGAGAAATTGGGACTGTTGTGGAGGGCCGTACCAGTAAGCTGAAATCCGTTCTGCTCAAAATTTATTTGACCTATTTATAAACTTATTGTTGTAACCCTACCACACACGGCCAAGCTTACAAAGGCAGAAAATTAATACTGAGCAGAATTGAGTTCACATTATTGGAGCGGCTTCCACAGCAGTCCCTGTTTCTCACGTGGCTCCTGGGGATAAGTAATTGCCCACCCGTGCTTTAAGGCAAGCCTACTCTGTGATAGAAAAGTTACCCATGTGGTTAGTGGTCATGTGGTTTCTCACATAAAAGGTACAAAAGACGGTTGTAGCTGCTGTCACATGGTCCACCGGTTCCTGAAGTCATCTTTGAATGTTCAAAGATGAGAATTTCCTTCATTTGGAAGTCTTCTTGTTGCTTTAATTATTCCTAAGTCTTGGTAATGGTGTTTCCCAAGCTAACTGGTAATGTCAAAATAGCCAAATAGTCAAAATAAAATATGCCCATCTTTTCTAAGTCCAGCTTCAAACCTGTAGTAGAGGCACGAGTGTGGCAGGCTATAAACCTTCTATTCTAGTTCCTATGAAGACTGTCTAAACCTGTTTCCCACAAATCCCACTGACTTCTAAAAATGTGAATGTTTTACAAACAAAAAAAGTTTAGCTGACGAGGAATACAACCTCAAAAGTACATACCACCTAAAAACGATCAGAAAAATCCCACACACAGTTTAGTGCTGTCGATGTGGAGGCTTTGCTCTGTTTACACTGTTTTTAACTAAATGGTGATGCAGCATTAGACCTGTTTACCGTTTGGGCTTATGCTTCCCTTTGAAGCCCTTATAACTGTAAAATCAGGTCAGATCTCCAGGCTCCGCTTACTCAAGTCGAGCACCACCACAGTATTTTACCAAGACAGAAATATTCTGCCATTTCTGCTACAAAGCATGCACACAATATATTGTCTATGAAGTGTCAGCACTGAGGTCTTATTTTACTCTCTGGCTGAGAATCTTCCTGTTTTGTCTTCTTCTTCTTTACAGCCGGATCAGCACTCCGCTGGGAAATCCTTTGTTTGTTGTCCTCGATCACAGACATGTATCCACAGGAGGCTGAGCAATTTATCCCGCACCATAAACATGTCTTATTGGAAGGAATAACAGCCACCTAAATTTGAACACAGAGGAGGAAGTGCTTTTCATGCACTGGAAAAGAAAATTGAGTCATAAACCCAAATATGCCTGATTCAGTGCATTTAATCATCGATTGCTCACAAAATTGCAAAGCTGAACTGGGGTGTAACAAATTAAATCTTGATCTTCTCTGTTTTGCCAATAACTCGTGATTACAGCCTTTTATGTCTGCTTGATGAAACTGATTTACACGTCCTGCTGCTTTCAAGTCTCTGCTCGGGATCCCTTGTTGCTGTGATCTCAAAGTTACTGTGACAGGCACTAATTCATAGAACTACTCAGAAATACTGAGAAGTTTCATATCTGGACCTTGACATGGTCAGCATATACGCTATATGAAGTTAAGTGTGGACTCTTTGGCCACTTGGTAAAGCTATTGCTTGTTTACTGATTCACTTCACACAGACCACTGTTCACCAGCTGGTCGCTCATTTTATTTCTCTGTTGCTGTGGGAGCATACAGTGGGTTTATTGGGTTGATAAGAAGAGTAGCAGTGAACCAAAGCAGTAAAGTCACAGGATATAAAGTAAAACAGTGAGCCAAAAATACATGAAAACACCCCACAGCGCTGTGGGGAACTGCAGACTTGGAGAAAATTCACACTTACTACGCAAGTGGAGCTGTCCTTCATCCTTTCATCATGAATAATGACACATTGGACAGCTTGCGTTTAAACTGCCATGCCTCTTTAATGTCTCACAAGAAAAAAAAAAACATTTTTCCCCGCTGCTGGTGAGGGCACTCCACTGATTTGAGGTTCAATTCCTTTTCAAGGACCCCTCAACTAGAGGTATGGAATATATAGAGCGATGATAAGCGAATGCATCTCATCTCTGGTTACTGCTCGCAGTCGCTGCAGAGGTTGTGAATTCTCCTTATATGTTACAACATAAAGGTTTCAGCTCATAAAAAAGAAATTCCATACTGTATATGTAAATGCAAAAGTAAAGCATAATAACTAAAGCCTAATAAAAAACCACGAGTACATAGTGAGCAAGCAAAAGATTACACGGTTCCTTATTTCAGCCTTCAATCTCACTAATAGATTCGCACAAAAAATAGAGATAGCTGATAAGATAATGAAAGTCTCTGCTGCTTTTCTGGAGGGATGGAGTTTTGATGATGTCTAATACATGAGTCCAAATCTGTAATGGGTGTTCAGCTGGATCAAAGCATCATTTTCATACCTTCTGCTCTGTTGATGAGGGTATTAAAGATAAAGATAATAATGCACTTTATTTATCCCTAAGTTGGAAAATTCCTTATGTTCGTCAGATTTATTATCCTTAAAAAGACCTTTGCCATAGGGATGAAAATGCTTTCAGGATAGGATAAAGGTAATCACAATATGATTCATGGGTTCATATTTTTCCTTCCATTTATCACCCTTCAATTCATCCACGTGTCAAAACTTTCTGACTCACCCTCCTGACTCTGTCACAACATCAAGACCATTTAATACAAGTGACGTATTAAAAATAGGCCATGGATATACAGGATATTTGTTTTAATCTGAGTTTAAATACCTGGGATCAGCCATCAAAGGCAACAGACAATGCACATGAAAGGTGAAGCAGAGAGCGCAGGCAGGGTGGAGCAAGTGGAGATCAGTCTCAGGGGGGATTTGTGGAAGAAGGATAGCAGTGAGGGTGAAAGGGAAGGTTTAGAGGATGGTCCTGAGACCTGCTATGATGTATTGTTTGGAGACAGTGGCGCTGACTAAGACTTAGAGAAAAAAGAGGCAGAGCTGGACGTGGCAAAGTAGAAGATTTGTGAGCAGGATGGACGAGACTAGAAATGAATATATCAGAGGGACAGGTGAGGTTGAGCAGTCTGGAGACCAAGGTAGACAAGCAAGGCTCAGATGGTTTGGACATGCGCAAAGGAGGGAGAGTGGATATACTGAACAAAAGGTGTTGAAGATGGAGCTGCCAGGGAGCAAGAAGAGACGAAGACCTCAGAGAAGAATCATGGATGTAGTGAAGGAGGACATGCAGAGGGCTGGTGTGACCAAGGAGGATGCTAGGGATAGGGTGAGATGGAGGCAGATGATCCACTGTGGCGACCCTTAAAGGAAGCAGCTGGAGGAAGAAGAACAAGATAAAGACAAATATACGTCAAATAATTTGCCATGGTGTTGTATAACAAACCTTACAGTGACATGAATATATTGTGCTTTTATCAGGAGCTACGTTATGCTTTGGATTAATACACATTTGCTGCTCTATCTAGAACACCAGAATCAGCCTGCCCAGTTTAAAAGGTGAGCTTCACTGATGTGTTTTTGGGCTACATGGAAGAGAAGAATAAGATATCAGGCTTTACTTGGTTAACAGACCAATGAATTGGTGGTTTGGAGTGTATTATTGCTTCATCAGAAATGCTTGCTGGGCATCCCAGTAGCTTCAGAAATCACCAAATTTCCACATCTTTCTTTTTTCATTCAGGAAAAAGTCGCACTGCAGTGAAATGGATCATCTCTAAACCAGATTTCTTGTATTGGGGACAAACCACATTACTTTCATGTGTTGAGCTTTTTTTTTCCAGGGCTTTAAAATCACATAAGAACCCCCACAGAGAGCTGCGTGCAAGCTGCATAATCACTGGGATACAAAGTGGGCTTAAATTTTAATGCTGTTAGTTTTACTCCTCAAAACAAGTTGAAACTTTAAAGAAAATTGATGGGTTTGTGATTGAACTCTCAGCGTCTGCAACATTTTATCTAGATGCAAGTGGCGCTGCATACAAATTTGTAAATTGATCTCTGAGGAATTTCTGATTTATTACAATTCCCAAAGCAGCTTGTATTAGACAGGTGCAAAACGTGTTTTCTAAACGAGCAGTCTCAGCTTCATTCATAAAACCTCGTAAATCAAGCAAAGTGAAAAATGATCGCAACCATCAAAGGTTCATTAGTAAATCGAATTTTTTTTAAACAAATGAGAGATCAAGCAATCACACAAGCCTTCGGGATGTAAATTCACTATAATATATTAAAGGCTGAGCACACTTCCTAAGAAACTGATCAATCATCTTACATCCAGTCTAACAGGTCAGCTTATGAGCGACCTTAAAAATGTCAGATACTTACCTTGTTAAAGTAGGAGGAACTGTGTGACCTTCCTAAAAGCATCTTAACTTTCTAAACCGCTGCTGTCCTATTTATCCATATTATATATTCTGTATTTATATGTGTGTATATATGGTATATTTCTGCTTATATCCTTACTCTCATTACCCTTTATTGTATCTGTAACATGCAACTTCTGTTGGTGCTGTGCTACTGGAAACTGAATTTCCCAGAGGAACCCACCCGAGGGATTAATAAAGTTTCATCTAATCTAATCTAATCTAATCTGTCTCCAGAAACTGCAGCGATCGTCTTAATCTTCCCAGCATACTCCAACCTCTTGATTCATCGCCTGATCTGTGCATCATGACGGTTTTTTTGTAGAGCAACAAGTGGCTCTCACAACCCTGATGCAACTATGTCATTTAAGTTTTTTAAGATTTGAGAAGTGATTTATGTTCAACTCTTATATTTAGTCCTTTGAGTATGATATTATTTCTCGGTGCTTCTGAGTTTGTCTTTGCTTCTAATGTTGATAGGTCTACTTCAAAGTGCTTTACAGAGACATTAGAAACAAAAACAATGATTTAAAATTGATTAAAACAAGCAAGCAAGCAAGCAAACAAGCAAACAAACAAACAAACAAAACAGTATATAAAATCAAAACAGATAAAATCAGAACAGTAGATAAAATCAGAAGTTAAAATGTAAGTTTTGAAATTTAAGCTTAAGTGCGGATTTGGTGCTTTATTTAAATGCAGCTGAGAATAAGTGAGTCTTCAACCTGGATTTAAATAAACTGAGTGTTTCAGCTGATCTGAGGCTTTCTGGGAGTTTGTTCCAGATATATGGAGCATAAAAGCTGAATGCAGCTTCTCCGTGTCTGGTTCTGACTCTGGGAACTGATTAAAGACCGGATCCAGATGACCTGAGGGATCTGGAAGGTTCATACTGGGTCAGGAGGTCACTGATGTATTTTGGTCCTAAACCATTCAGAGCTTTATAGACCAGCATCAGAACTTTAAAGTCTATCCTCTGACGGACAGGCAGCCAGTGTAAAGACCTCAGAGCTGCACTGATGTGGTCCACTTTTTTGGTCTTAGTGAGGACTCGAGCAGCAGAGTTCTGAATGAGCTGTAGTTGTCTGACTGATTTTTTAGGTAGACCTGTAAAGATGCTGTTACAGTAATCAAGCCTACTAAAGATGAATGCATGGACTAGTTTTTTGCATGGAGTAGTTTGAGCTGTCCTCCCACCTGCTGCACATTCCCTCATTATCCTGTGTTTGTAGTTGTCTCAGTTTACTTCTGCTCTTCGTTGTGTCCTCCCTTGCAGTTTGTTCTTTCGGGTAATTTCTAGATTTGAGTTCCTTGGGTTTTTTTTTTTGAGCTGCATTATATTATACTTAGTTTAAGTTAATACTTCTTTTTTTTAACTTTGTAAGTTATTTCTGACTCCTGCCTGCCACACAGCCAGCCGACAACAGGCGTCAATCAGACACAGCATGAAAAATAGTGAGCTGTGATGGGGGTAGGTTGCAAAGCGGCTTGCAGATATGCAGCATCTATAGGCGGGCTGAAGTGGCTTAAATACCAAAACCTATGTGAGAACTGCCAGTCACATTTGTGAAAGAGTATCAGCAGAGCAATGGAAATGAGCCGTTATCAGTTGATCTGCCAAGATTGAGGATTAGCATGACTTTCTGTCTTGGTGGGCAAGGAAAAGAAGAGCTATTCACAGACAACAAATGGTTAAAACAAAGAGGAGCATATTGTTTATTTATGGAAATAAACCATTAAGTTTATTCATAATGCCATTGTAAAGTCAACAGGGGAGTCCCTTGCATCCTTTCTGATAAAATATACCAACTTATTACAATAATAAATAAAGTAAATATTACAGATGGGTTAAAGTATATAATAATTGTAGTTAATTGTAATTTTCTGATAATAGGACAAAATTTAAAGAAATGAAAGAAATGTGTGTAAGCTATTTAAGTGGGGTGAAAAAAAAAAAGGTAGACTATTTTTAACCACACAGAGTAGCTGGTACTAATCTTGACATTTGAGATCTCATGAATATCTGTGAAACTGCTTAAACGTGCCAGAAAGTGGACGGGGGGGAGTACACCAGGAGCTGCAAGCAATATTACAATAGCTTTGCAAGGTAACAAGCTGAGGTTACAGAACTGTAGACCTAGAAAGTCATGTGAGAGTTCTGAGATACAGATAGCCAGAGTTCTCAAATATCACGTTTATAAAATAAATACTAGGCATACAAAGGACATAACCATTTCCCCTTTGTATTAGTCAAAGTCAGCATTGTTCTGTAGTGAAAGAATGAGAGTCCAGCCTTCCAGGTGTGAGCAGACTGACAACAAGCCAGTCAACAGCTGAGTCTGAAAACAGCTGCAGCTACCAGCCACAGTCCAAAACACTGTAAAAGTCACAAAAAGGAAACTCTGCATGCAAATACAAAAAGTGAAAATAAAACATAATCTACATTCTTACTCCATAGCCACAACATATCATCGGAATAAAAAAAAAATCTGCATTTATTTAGGCCAATTATTTTAAGTTACACCCTCAACACTGCACAAGCCGAATAAAACACAATGGCAAAACGTACGATTCCCTGGAGCCAGAGAAGTTTATGTGAAACTTCTACTAGTTACTGAGACACTTCCAGAGGCCATTTGAATTGTAGACAGATGAGAATGGAAAAGCAATCTTCCACAGCTGCTCTGAAATATAACTGGAGCAGGAGCTGTAACTTACAGGCCATCAGCTGGCTTGTAAAAGTTACGACCGCAGGCACTTCAGGCATGCACAGTTTAACAAGCACCTAATGAAAAAACCTACATACAGTCTCTCACAATAATAGCTGCGCATGTAGATTCTATTCTTCCTCGTGAAAGTAAACCAAAGGAACACAAACAGATCAATGGTCACTGCTGTCAGAGTCTTCAGGGTGAAACGCTGATCCGCTTGGATTTCAGGTCGTAGCAGTGACATGTGAGGCCACATAAAGCAAAGCGGGGAGATTTTATCTGTCTTCAACTATTTGCCCTCGAGACGATGGTTATACTGGATAAGACGTGAACCGACTGAACGAAACTGAGATTATGCCAGAGCAATAACAGCACAAAGGATTAAGACACAGAGGCGACATTTGTACCTTTCACAATGAGTCTGTGTTTAAAAAAAGAAAATCAAAAACAGAAACTTTAGCTGTATTACTCGCATGATTTTTTTTCCACACTTTTATATTACGCTCCATAAATGATTACTCTCTGGCAAAACGGTATTCTGTAAGTCTAATAAGTTAGGAAGATAAATGGCAACAATAAAAGAATATTAGAATTGTTCACTTCAGTCATCGCTGTGCCACATGGGAAATTTGACATGGCAGGAAAAAAAACACACATAAAAAATGACTTATTCATGTCTCTTATTCATCAGTTTGACAATTACTACCAAGTTCTTCCATGTTTGAGCTTGAAAACTCAATCACAGGAAGAAAAAATAAAGATCTTGCATCACTTGTCCTCAAACCTTCTTCTGGTCAAATCTGAGGAAATGGAGTAAAAATAAAGACACACTATTCATATCTATAGCTATATGGAGAAATAGAGATTCAGATATCTTGTGTAGCTTACTGATCAGCTTCTGAAAGATGCAAGTGCACAGCTGCAGCAGTAAACTCAAGTTCATACAAATAAAGCACATTAGGTGGTAAAAACAGAGCTCAATATTTTGATACCAAACTGGGTCATATCCTCCTCCTGTTAAAGTCTGTAAACAGTGGTCCCTTTACAGTGGAAACCAACTTCTCCTGTACACAAATAAAACTCTAATATCTGTGTTTCCACGCGGTGATGCATGTGGTATACTGACTCAAATAACCAGAGCGGCGACTGCCAACACAATCACTTCTCTGCACTCAGTCTCCAGTCACGGCTGCGCTACGATGAAAAACAACCACAAAGAAGAGAGACAGACAAGCAGCAACCATGTTGACCTGACGCTTGGTTCGCAGCAATGTTCCGCTCTGTGCTGAGCCGGAGGAAAAAAATCCATATTTACATCCTGTCCTTGTCATCCAGTCAGACCCAGAAGCAAGATCCACGACTGATCAAAAACTTGTGTTTTTGATCAGTATATGTCTTATTTTAATAATAATATGTCTGGAATATGGAATATGTCTTATTTTAATAATAATAATAATAAAAGAGCCTTGTGTCCCTATATGCAGACCTTCACACGGCTCTCTTTAAATATCATTACGTCCAAACAGCAACAGATTCAAAAACACATTTTTTTTGCAATCATGTTACAATTTAATCCTCTGTGTAACATGTGTGGTTAATTGAAATTTTTGTTGTTTCAAGTATTAAACAAAACAAATTTCCTGCTAACTGAAAGCGCTGAAGCTAACATGTAATCATCATGTAAAAACCTATTTTGTATGTAAGTTCTCAGAGTTTGTTGATGCAACAGAAACTCCATTTAAACTTTTCCTCCCAAATGACTGTCAGTGACCTTAGCACAGTTCTCCACAGAGCCTGAAAAATCATCAGCAGTGATGGGTGTGCGTTTGGGATTTTGGAGGCTGGTTGGTGGTTCTAAATGATAAATGCACGAGCGTAATTTTATCTGTTTGTTTATTAGTTGGTTATTAATGAAAGCAAAACAACAATGGCACATTTAAATACCCATAAATTAATAAAGACAATCCTTTGTGTTCTGTTGTCAGGGGAACATATTTTATAAATAGCTTTGTTTAATACATACAGACGGTCCCATGCATATTATAAACGATACACACTAATATATTTTCAGTTTGTGAGTGACCTTCAGTGAGCTAATTCACGAGGTCTCATCATACACCAGAGGTTTATCCCTTATTCATGAGACCCCAACCCCATCGTCAGCTTAGCCAACCTTGAAAAGTTGGTCGATATGAATCGTGAGTAAAAAAAAAAAGTGCCTTCATGAGTCTCACAGCTCATATATCTGGGACACTGGCTGCCAACAATATAACACAATTATATTTAAAAACAAACTACTCACTGTGAAACCTTCACTTGAGAAATAACTATGTTGGTAGTCCAGCCCATGATTCAAAAGCTTGTAGGACCCTCTAACAGCAATAACTCTGTCTCTCACATCACTGTAGAGGAATTTTGTCCCATTCTTCTTTACAACGTTGCTTCATTTCATTGAGGTTTGCTTATGAGATCTGGCTGGGTCATTGCAACACATTGATTCTTTCTTCTTTCAGACATTCTGTTGTAGATTTGCTACTGTTTGGTTGACTCAATGACTGCAAAGTGCCCAGGCCCTGTGTCTGCAAAGGAAGCCCAAATCACCAGCCCACTGCCACCGTGCTTGACTATTTTCCCACTCTGGCTTCCTCTGTCCAAAGGACATTATTCAACGAGTATTTTGATTTGTTCAATGCGAATCAGAACGCAAACCAGAGCCATGCTCCCGTGCTCTTTTTAGAGAAACTAGGCTTTCTGCTGGAAACCTTTCCAAACAGGACGTAGCTGTTCAGTCTTTTAATAATTACAATTCAAAGTTTGTGACGGTGTAACATGTTAACCAAAGCCTGTGGAAATTTAGCTTTGGGGTTTTTCAGTTTCTTTGACGTTTGGGGTGAATTCGCTGGGTCAACCACTCATGGAAAGATTGTTGTTGTGTTAACACACAGCTGAATGCTCCAGACCAACAATTGGCAAAACCTGTTTTTTTTAAGAGGCACTCAAACTTCCTGATGCTAGGTTAATCAAGAGCATTTGATTAGCAACACTTGTCTGCTAATCAAATGCTGTTAATCAAACATCTTCTAATTCTAATGAAAGCAGTGAGATTATTTCATTTTTCACTGGACTGCACAGAGTCCTTGAAAAACTTTTTCTCACTTGACTGTAGAGCGCATGTTTCAAAGCTGTTAAACAATACTGTCCCCTGTTGGTGGTGCCTGCCTAACTGAATCACCTTGACACAACAATACAGCACATAATCTGGACTTTACAAAAGAAGCGGACAGCTGTTTTATTTAAAATCTTATTTAATATTAAATACATTACTCTATAAACATAACACTTATCCACATATAAAAGCATGTATCACTATTTATACTCAAGTCCTATCAAACAATCTATATCCAGGAAGAATTGAAACAGCTCCCATTCTATCCTCACATTGTAGCGGTGATTGTCACAGCATTTCCTTCACATTGACTGGATCATATCAGACAGTCAGTACAAATAAAATCCATCCTTTAACCTTATTGCTAAGCTTATCATAAATGAATACTTGCAACTTCACAGGCCCGTTATCACCATTTTGCTGAATACAGACTTTCTTTCTTAAATTCTTAAATGTACAAATATGTACAGCTAAGTTAAAAAGACTGTTGGTTTACATCGGTGACTTGTGTACTGATATTTTTGAGATGAGAGGCATAACAGTGAACACCGACCACACCCTTTTCATATGGAAATGTTGGAGCAGGACGTGAAACTTCTGTGCTGCTAATTTAAAACCAAGACTGAACTACCATGAGCTAGAAAAAGCACAAATACAGTGGCTTGGCTGCGCTCAAAGGCTACGTTCACACTGCAGGCAAAAGCGCATCAAATCCGATTTTTTTGACCCTGACAGTGTGACAGTGTGAACGGCACAAATCCGATATTTTCAAATCCGATCTGAGTCACTTTCGTATGTGGTACTGAATCCAATACATATCCGATGTTTTAGAAAGCGACTGCTGTTTGAACGGTCATGTCGCATTAAATCCGTCGTTTACGTCACTAACACAAGACAGACGCCAATTATCAGCGCCCGAGAAGACATCGCGAACGCTTCCTGGCCATCCAGTGTAGATGTTAGTGAAACTGTTGGGAAGACAACGTGAACATTTTATTTGTACTGTATAATCTGCAGATTTTGACAGAAATCTGCAACTATTCTTTGAAGCACCGCTCCTCTCTAAAACAGCAATAAGGATCATTATTATGTTATTTACATTGTTATGTAAATAACAAAATAACTTAAAGCAAAAATTAAATGCAGGCCAAAAATTGGGAAACGTAAAGTCCGAAGTCTTTATATTAATGGCCATTAGTCAAACAATACTGTTTGCTCTGGGTCTAAACAGAGCGCGTTGTGTGTGACGTCTTCTTTTGCGCATGCGGGCCGCTTTGAGCGTTCACACTAGAGCGCGTTTGCTGTCGCATTTTATTTGTAGTGTGAACAAGACAAGACAGACAAAAAAATCGGATTTGATCAAAAAATCGGAATTGAGCATTAAGACCTGCAGTGTGAACGTAGCCAAAGAGGCTTAATTGTCCTCCATTACAAATAGGTGACCTCAAAGATGACACAAGTAGTGTAAGACTGTAGCCACCAAGAGAATTCATTCCTGCACCTTCGATTTCATTTTGGAGGTTCTGGGTTTAGGGTTGTCTGACTCTGCGGGCTCTGGGGATCCGGGAGGATCAGAAGGTGGGCTGGGGGCTTCCAGTACATCATCTTCTGGCTCTCCTGCATTGGAAGGGCCTCCGGACACCCCTGGAAAAGACAAACAGAATTCATGCAGGTTTGTTTTGGTACAAGCTTATCAGAAATCTTTTACTTCCTGATGAGACGCGTGGGGTTCATTAATGCTGAGCTCTGCAGCATTAGCTGGGAATAGTGACTGGTCCCAGGTAAATGTACCATTTATAGGTAAATGTCTATATTATGTCACATGGTACGGGACACAATTTAATTAATTCTCTTTGCAGATGTGCAGATAGTACCAGATGTTTCTAAATCCAGCTGTAAAGTACATACACATTCAGGTTGGTTGGTTGTCAAACAATGGCTGGTAATTGCTGGTTGTTAGGGGCTAAATAGATGCCAGAGCTGTGGAATTATGTAAAATGCCAATATCACTGAAGATGTATCTATTGTTCGGGTGATATTTGTTACCAGCTACACATGAGTGGGAGAAAACACAGGCCATTGGCTCCAGTGAAGAAAAGCACTACTATCCACTTACCTTTGAGAGCTGTAAGCCGCTGCAATCACTGCACAGTAGCCCTGAATTCATAAGCTTACCCGTGTGTCATTTTTCCACACTATTGATTCTCTTTTGTTCCAAAGAATAGAACATACAGCATACAGGCAATAGGTTGACTTCGTTTTTTCCCCACATATTCCATTTCGCCTTACCCTGTATATTCAATCTGCTACAGCAGTGAAGGCACGAGCCTTTGAATATACAGGGAAGTGATATTTTCAAGTTTTCCTTTTGAATGAAAAAAAAGAGCTTTGGTTTGATGCAGAGAGGTGGAAGCTGCAAATCACCCACTCTGCCGGCGTTACACTGGACTCCTTGGAAGTCATTTTGAGTTTGCGTTCAGAACAAATGTAAGCGAGAGATTCAGTTTGACTTTGATGTTTCAGGTTCTTAACAAACGTCCCCTTCATCTTTGATCAAAACAGCACAGGAGAGGCTTCACCGTGGAGGCGGATCATGAAATATTGCTTTAAACGAGACCATAACTGGTCGTGTGTACCTGTTGACAGCTGAATGTTTTTGCTGTAGCTTGCGGCTGAAGACATGGCCTGACCCAGGACTTGGTTAGTACCGAGGGGAGCACCGGGGGTTTTGGTGGCTGCTGCAGAATTTGGTTTTGATTTGGAGTCCTTGCCTAGTTTAATCCACACCAGCGCTTCTGTCACCTGTAGAGCAGCTCCCATTTTCTGAGCCATGTCCATTAGCTGTTAGGGATTAAAATGTGTTGCGTTGGAACAAAGAATGACCACTAACTTCAGAGACATCACTGATATCAGGATCTACAGTACCTCAGGATCAAATTCAAAGTTGCTACTGCTGTCTCGGAGTATGTTGACTTTCCTTTCCATCTCTTGGTATTGATCCAGAGCTCCCTTCTTGTCTCCATGATTATAGAGGAAGATTGCAAAGTTCAGGTTAACCAGGGGGTTGGATCTGTGGAAAATTGATCACCAAGAAGAGGGGGAAAAAATCAATGATCTGATACAGTTTTATTCAGATTAATGGAAGTTTCAAGGTGTTACGTAGGACAGGCTCACTCATCCAGAGTCACAGCTTGCTCGTAAGATCTGGTGGCGTTCTCGACATCCTCCAAGTTGGTCAGAGCAACTAAAGATGTGACAGGAAATTTTTTGTCACATACAAGCCCTTTTCAATTTTCAAATCAAATGTAAATGTGCTCAAGCTGCTGAATAGATTTAATGAAAATACTAATACATTTATAACCCCCCCAAAATCCTTTAAGCAGCGACATTGTCAGTAAAGTGCTATTTAAAAAGCTACCCCTGTTTTTGCCGTCATAGATTTCCTCTTCAGGCAGAATTAAATCATGAAGGATTTGTCTTTCTCACTCGCTCCGTACCTGCCAGCAACATGTAGAGCTCCCCCATTCGTGGATTCAGATTGATGGCTGCGTTGAGGAAGTGGAAGGCAGAGGCATACTGCTGCATGGTGAGGTGTACCAGACCAAGGTTGTACAACACTTTCCAGTCAAAAGGAGACAAGTAGTGGGCCCGCTTCAGGCAACTGATGGCCTGTGGGAGACGTGAAGTTAGGAGAGAGAAATTGTCAAGACCTTTAGGTGAGTATCTTAATAATATATGAAGTAGAACAAACAGGAACATCAGATTCAGGAACATATGTAGAAGTTTCCTGAAGAGGGAATTGTGCCAGATCCTCTGAAGGTTTTAGCCAAAGAAAAACCACCAGAATTGTAATGTAGTTATGTTTTACAGAGTTTGGGGGGTTTGATTTCATTTTCTCAAGATTAATGAAGATTACAGAAAATGTAGAGTTTGTATAGTACTCAGTCATCCCCACAACGTGTTGGTTTCTAAACTAGAAAAAAAAAAAAGAATTGAATGAAGTTGCTTTTAAAATTAAGATATATATATATATATATATATATATATATATATATATATATATATATATATATATATATATATATATATAATATATAAAAAAAAAATATATATATATATATATATATATATAATATAAAAAAAAAATATATATATAAAATATAAAATATATATATAAAATATAAAATATATATATAAAATATAAAATATATATATAAAATATAAAATATATATATATATATATATATATATATATATATATATAACATATATCCCAACACCTAGCAGATACATACAGTAAAGGCAACGTATGTGCCGCGCCCCTTTGCCGCATGCCTTCCCCCCTCTCTCTCTCCCCACTTTCCTGTCTATCTACGCTGTCTCTATCAAATAAAAGATGGGATAAACACTGTATTGTATACACAAAGGGCTCCTTCAGAAACAGCAGAATTAAGAATTAAGCTCTTTCCAGAAGCCTTGCAATTTTGAACAAAGTGAAACCATACCTTGATAAAGATGCACTTCGTACTCTGTACTGTACCCTGGTTCTTCCATATCTTACATATTGTGTGGAAGTGTGGGGAAATACATATAAAAATACAACTAATCCATTAGTCACAGTACAGAAACGAGCACTGCGTATTATTCACAAGGCTGGTTATCTAGATCATACTCACAAATTCTTTCTTCAGGCAAAGTTACTTAAGTTCCAGGATCTGGTTAATTACAATACATCCATAATTTTGTATAAAGCTTTTACTAAACTTCTACCGGCAAATTTACAAACTAGATTTGAAATTCGAGAAAAGCTTTATAATGTGAGAGGCTCTGGAGAATTCAAATTACCCAGAACTTGAACAACCCGTAAAGGTTTTTGTGTGTCTGTATGTGGTGTGAAAATCTGGAACAGTCTGAGTTTACAATTGAAACAATGCAAAAATATTCATAGATTTAAATTCCTCTACAAACAGTTGGTCTGGTCACAGTATACTCAATGATGGTTTTTAGTGTGCTCTGTAATGTCTGTTCTCTTACCATTGCTGGTATGGATTCCAAGAGGAAAAAAAAAAAAAGAAAAAAAAGAAAAAAAAAAAGAAGAGTGTGTGTATGTATGTATATATACGTGCATGTGTGTGTAGATATATATGTATGTATGTATGTATGTATATGTATGTGTGTTTGTTACTTGTAATTATTACTGCCTGTTACCTGTGGTAATACAATTTATAATTTATATATTCTGTATTCAGTTATGAAGGCTCTAATTGTTGTTTGCGAGCTGCCATTGAGATGCTTGTATGTGTCCGGGGCTGTTGATGGGTCTGTATGTAATGATGGGCGTAGCTGCGGGAAGTTTATTGTTTTTTGATGATGAGTGAGTATAGGGGTGGGATTTAATAAGTTTTCTTCGTCCCACTCCTTTTTCAGGCAATTTTTGTTTTTTGTTTTGTGCATTTTATGTTCAATATAGGTATTTGTTGTGCCTGAAAATGAACAAATAAATGAAATGAATGAAATGAAGTGGCTGGGCTGTGATTAAAGGCACGAGCCATGGCTGGTGTGGAAATAACACAGAGTAGCCTTTTTGTGTGTGTTGCCTTTTGGCAGTTTGCTCATCCAAACTGGATGAAAACAAGCAGGAAAAAAAAATATTACTCACAGCTACATATTTCTTTTTCCCAAAGAAGCACATGCCAATGTTGTTCCACAGAGGGGGACTCTCCGGCACAGCACATGCTGCCACCCTGTACTTGTTCATAGCCACATCAAAGTCACCATGGGTCTGCATCATGCTGCCTGCAGCCAGGATGGCCTAGGAATAAAAACAATGATTAGAGAGATATTAGAGGAAGATGTAGCCTTGATGAAAGATGAAAGTCAGGCCGTAACATCTGACAGGGAATGAACTGATTTAAAAGGAACCTGGTGCTCTGTCCTCAAGGAGGTGAGTAACAAAATAAGCTTCTGCCTAATTGTAATGTGTAATTACCCACATACCTTATAATTGTTGGGGTCAAAGGTGAGGGCATTCCCAAGATGTTCAAATGCTTTCTGGTATTTCCCAAGCTCAAACAAAGAGAAGATTGCTGTCATTCCTTTTTTGCTGTGCTCATCATTTATGGGCATATCATTTCATCAAATCATTTTAAAAAAGAAAAATAAATCTGCTTACCTGCAAAAACAGCAGGCCCAGTGTTGTGAGGATTTCAGTGTTTTCTGGAGAAAATCTGAAAAAGAAATGAGCCAAAAGAATAATGTCAGTTAACCTATGCCAGCAATCATATTCAATGCATGTGCTTGTTCTTGAGCAAACATACAGCAGCTGATATCTAGGGAATCTCGTGATTATTCAATCAGCCTTTGATTCGGTATAATTGTGGAGTATTAATTATGACCTGTGGGGGGACGATGGGGAAGAAAAAACGGTAGAGAAGAGGCAGATTGGCATTAAAATAAGAATCACAGTGGTAAGTCTCATTAAAAGCGACACCAGTATTGGGGCACTTGATTAATTCATTTACCCCCAACAGGAGGCAGCCATAATGAGCTCTATTATAGACACAGATGTCATTTCCTTATTTACACCACGGCCTAATGTTTAAATATTCAACATGCGAGGAGAAGTGGAAATGAACTGCATTTATACTGAACCCAGAGTTAAAAATGTAGCAAAGCTTTAAGTGTTGAATAAAATGATTTCTGGAGACAGAAAAGCCATAAAAATAAAAACCAAGATGAAACAACTTAAAGTTTGCGAGAACCTTCTGAACCAATGTTTGAAGGCGGTATGTTTGAACTTCTCCACAGGAATCTAAAAAAAAATGTTTGACTTTGTTGTCATAAACAATTCCTTAATGAGAACATCATTAATATTTTCAGGCCCAAACCCCCCACATTTCTCTTTTTGCTGTCAAGCAATGTTGGTATCGTGCTGTGAGTGCTGGTGTTCTCATTAATATTTTGGGGAGATTTTAGTGGGACAGCCCCCATTAGACTGTTTAAGTTAGGTTTTTGAGAAATGTATCAGCTCTAATGGACTGCTGTACATGTCAAGAATTTTTCAATGTATAGTACATACAGAGTAATGCCTAACAACATCTAGCATGAACGGCTAACATTATATATATATATATATATATATATATATATATATATATATATATGCACTTACTCCACCGCTTTCTTGTACACCTCTATGGCCTTGTCTGTTTCTCCAGCCAGCAGGTGAACCTTCCCGAGCATCATGAAGGTTTTGTCGTGCTTGTTTATCTTGAGAGCTATCTTTAGATGCTCCTCAGCCTGACAGAGACAGAAGATCAAAATGATCAAATCCCTGTGGAACAACTACAATTTGTCCTGCTATAGTGTTGGTAAACTCAGCTGTACTCACATATTTGAAGTCTTTGATGAAGAAATAGCACAATCCCAGATTATGACTGATCTCCTGGGGTGAGAAAATGTCAGATTTTACATGGATCATTTTTGCATTGCACGGGCTGAGCTGAATTTAATTTCCAAATTTAAAAGTTTTATAGGCCAACAGTTCTGCAGTAGCATTAAAGAAGGAAGTGGGAGTGATTAATGGTAGCACAACTTTGAGAGCCCCCTAGTAAAACAGCCCTGGACGAATTTGGATGTGCAACCACAGAGCTGATTGTGATAAATTGTTGCAAGTGTGAGAAGAAAAGGTTCAGTAAAGGTAATTCCCACTCTAAATGTTGGCAGAATTTGTCGGTGCTATAATCTCTGCCAAAAAAAAACAACCTTAAAGACAAAGTAGGAATTAAAGAGTGTTTGCTTTCTACTACCCAGTCGTTCTCGTTGAGTCTTGCAGCTTCATGATAGAATTCAATAGCTGCTTTGTGCTTTCCCAGAAGAAATCTGAAGAAACAATAAACAACAATAATCCATAAGAGACGATAACCCATTTTAATTATTGCTTTCAGAATAACTATTATTACAACATTAAAAAACAAACCATTCAATGAAGCTGTATTCATTATTCTTTACAAACTAAAGGGAGGCATTACGGGTCAAGAGGATAAAACTTTACTATAAGCCCCGAACTTTCCCATTGGATTACTGATAACAGAGACAACATCTTTATAACATAACGTTAATGAAACTCTGTGTTCATATAAACTCACCTGACACTTTATTAGGAATGCCTGTTAAACTAGTCATAAATGCAAACATCACATGGCAACAACTAAATGCATTTCAGCACCTAGACATTGTCAAAATGACCTGATTAAATCAAACTGAGCATCAGGATGGGGAAGAAAGGTGATTTAAGTGACTTTGATATCAGAACAATAGAAACTGTTGCTTGGTTTGCTGAGTCTCAATTTCTGTTGCAACATTCAGTAGGGTCAGAATTGGTATAAACAACATGTAAGCATGGGTCTTGCCTTGTATGAATGGTTCAGGCTGCTGGTGGTTTAACAGTGTGTGGGATATTTTCATGACCCCTTTTGGGCTCTTTAGTATAAACTAAGCACCATTTAAATGAGAGCATTGTTGAGTATTGTTGCTGACCATGACCCTTTGTGACCACAGGGTGCTATGTTCTGATGGCTGCTGTCAGCAGACTAACAAACCATACAAACTTCAAATAATGTCAAACTGGTTTGTTAAACATGACTATGCACTTAAATTGTACTCGGATGGTTTCCACAGTCACCGTATTTTAATCCAATAGAGCATCTCTGGGATGTGGTGGTAGATTTCCATCATAAATGTGCCGCAATCTGCAGTAACCATGTGATGTTATCATGTCAATACGGACCAAAATCTTAAAGCTGACCATGCATTAAAAAACAGTTTTTTCTCCAGTGTTTCCCCTTCAGCGGTGAAGGTTCTGGCTCTAAGCGGCCTGCAGTGTGACTGTTATCACTGTATATTTCTCCCCTGTGTCTGTCTTGTTAGCTAATGGAGAGGCACTGATGCGCTCACAGAGGCTTCAGTGCAGAAGACTCACAGTGATCGGGCCACTTGCTTAAGATTGTCTGCGCTGTTGGGATTTAAGATGGCACAGCTCTGAAACAGCTCCAGGGACTGCTGGATCTTGCCCTCAAGACGCAAGATTAGTGCTGCACAAAGAAATATAGACACACACACACACAAAATAAAAGGATACTCATCTGCTTGAGGAATTAAAAGGGGAAAAAAAGCATTTAAAAAAAATCAAAGGCACAGCATGAGGTCCAAAGAGCAGTTTTTGGGGAAACTAAATCATGTACTTGTGCAGCTCTGGTGTTGACTACCACAGAGGTTTTACTTAGTGTAGCTGTTAAAAAAAAATCTTACACATTAAAAGCGGAAAAAGGGAATGGCTGCTACAAAAATGATGGCTCACCTTGAACATATATAGCATATTCACACATCCCATTAGTCTCCTGCAGTTGGTCTTTGATGATAACCTAAAAAGGCGCAGAGTGGAAAGACAATTTCGAAATCCATCCAGTACTCAGATGATATAGAGGAATATTACACCCTGTTCTGTACATCTGTAGATATAAAGTGGAAGGGATGTATGTCATTATCGCCTCACACAAATTAGATATGCAAAGAAAACGCATGCAGGAGCAGTCCAGTAATATATCTAACAAGTACTATTCAGAGACTTTATTAAGTGTGAAGCAGTTTCAATGAACAGCGCTGCATGCAGCGAATGAATCAGACCTTAGACAAAGCCGCGTGCATGTCGGGAACTCAATATCTTCATTGTGTTTATCTTCACTGAGGTCAGAGTGGGTCTTTCAGTCAATCACACTGAGCACAGTCACAGGTCAATGACAGACTACGCCGCAAACAGAACTGAGGAATGAAGGCACTTTACCTTACAGGTATCATAGTCCTTGAGGATATAGTGCTGGTGGATTAACCAGTTCCTTCTCTCCACAATAGGAAGCTCTGGAGCTGGGTGGAGGAACACCATAAAAATCAAAATATTACAAATGAATAAGGATTTTGGAAAAAAAAAAACAAGAACTTTTGAGCATGTTATTGTGCAGATGATGTCTTATTTGGCTGATAGCTCAATGATTAATCCTTAAAGAGCCCTCCTTTTGCATTCATTAGTAAGTCTCTGATCTGACAGTTAACACAGATGTAACACTGCAACCTAAATCCACAGGCTAAATTTAAGTCGCCGAGTAGGCATGCCGCAGATCTTAGCTCGTTAGCAGTTTTTTTTTTCTTATGAACAGATGGCTCAGCCTATTAAGAGTAATGTCTATTAGAACTATTTTTAATGTATGCCATCTTTTCTAATTTGACAGCTGAATAAATAATCCTGAAAGCAGCCTCCCCATGCAGTTGCTAGCAAGTCTTTGATGTGACAGTTAACATAGATGTTAACACTTCAACCAGAAACCCCAGGCTAAACTGTAATCAATTCACCAGCCACTCTGTAAATGTCACCTTGTATGCAAGTTTTGCTTTACAAACACTGATTTTTTTTCCCCTCCTCTCCCCCCATGTCTCTCATTTAATGTCTCGACAGGTTGAGATATTCTCCCTGTTGCCAGGGCAACAATGTCTCTCGCAAGCCAGGTGCTTGTGACAGAAGAGCGAGGGTATAGAGACAGAGTCAAAGAGGGAGGCTGAAGGAATGAGCAGAACAATGTAAAGCCAGCTTTAGAAAGGGTTAGGTAACCTCGAGAACCGAACCACAACGCCTCCAAGTCCTCTCCCCAGTGGAGTACAACATTTCATTTTACAAGGAAGCACACATAATTCCAATTCAAGCGAGTCTGATTCTGGTAATCCCGTTATCTTGCACCTACTACCTTCCTCTGAGGCTAAAAATAGGATTGAAGGCAGTGTGAAATACAGTGCTAGGCTTTACCATTGACACTGGTGGGGGGGGTGGGTATCGTTAACGAACTCTGAGTGTTAAAAAAAAAAAAAATACAGTGTGAATTACACCAAAGCTCCCCTCTGTTTTATCTTTCAGCGCCTTAAGAAGAGCTTCGCTGATCTGCTGCTAGAACTTGAGCCCATTCCAGATACTTCACACAAATCCACTCCATCGCTGACTGTGAAACGGCACAGGCTCCACACGTTTGCCACGTCAAGACTGGGAATGGCCCTATTTGTAGGGACCCTAATCCGCTTTCTCCCTGCTGAGACAGCAATAATATTCTTGTCTCTGGGTTTCAGCTGTGGTCCTGCGGTGCTCTATGGTCCACATACATAAAGCAAGGCAGA
Organism: Neolamprologus multifasciatus; assembly: GCF_963576455.1. Classification (NCBI taxonomy): domain Eukaryota; kingdom Metazoa; phylum Chordata; class Actinopteri; order Cichliformes; family Cichlidae; genus Neolamprologus; species Neolamprologus multifasciatus. The sequence goes on from NC_140439.1 coordinate 10,533,957, forward strand.
ATTTGGAGAGGAGTGATGGGATACATGGGCAACGTGTATTCCTACAACTACTGTATGAGAGAAGGATAGAAAGAAGCACAGAAGAACAGCCCAGCACGAGGTCTCCTAAATATAGTAATGTGAAAAACTTCATTGCAAAGAGAGAGTTTTCTCATTGTTATATTTGATCTGGATGAAGCTAAGGCAGCTTTGCCCTCAGTGTGTTTCAACCATCTGTTAAAAGGGGATAAGAGCAGAGGAGAGGCATGCTGAGATCAAAAGACACATGGGGAGAACGTAATGAAAAATATGATGAATATTATTTTTGGAAGTTCAATCACACACACAAAAAACCCCTCCAAAAAAAGCCTTCATCTTGTCAAGTCATTTAGTCTCACATCGAGATGCTGACACCTTTTTTTCCCTTTATCAGGAATGTGCCAGAAATGACTGTCAGTATCCTAAAAAGAAATAAGGCAGACTGCTACATCCGAGTCAAGAAACTCACACTGGATTTTATTAAAACCTAACATACTGTACTATTTTTTTTTATTTACTTTAGATCTTTCCATTGCACAGCACCTGTCAGGTATTAACACTAAGAATGCACAAACAGCAGTGCTCAAAATCTAACATAATATACTCTGCATACTACTCTGCATAGCAAAGGTAAATTTGTGTATGCCTTAAATAACCATAATTACATTTCACAGTGGTAACTGCAGAATGACTGTGACTTATGGACACAATTAAGGTTTATGTCACGTTGCTTGATTATGTCAAATCTTTAAATGTCTACATTGCAAAATGGATGGGTCCTTGCATGTGACTGTTTTCATCCAGTTGTGATCCCAAGTTTCAGTGATGAAGTGCCAAAAATCAGCTGATATACACACGCTTTGCATTTGGAAAACTTTTTATAGAACTATTTTTGCTTATACAGTCTGTATGAGGCATAATGAAGTCACAATTTCCTGTAGATGAAGCTGTGAAGTTCATGCACCCAGCTGCCACTTTATTTTTAACTCAGCAGCAGCTTTAAAACGGTGCATCTCAATTTTAAAGTTCCTCTGCGTTCAGGTTGTTATAAAGTCTGCTCCCATTGGTGTATGTGTATTAGCCTCCTAAAATCCAATCTTTACTTTCTTTCTTTTTTTTTTAGTTAGAACAGAGGTGTGTCTCATATTAAGTACAACCCAGGAAAGGGTTTGCATGCCCTTGTACTCAACTGCTTCCACAGAGGTGCAATTCTCAGTAGCTCTGATTATTATCATTATTATTATTACAAAGCACTAGAAAACAAAGAAAAGACAAAATATCTGTGGACAGAAGTATAAACTATTTAATGGCACATTAGGCTTCAATAATAATGACAAAACATCCTCTGATTACCAGACATTTTCTACACAGAGAAATATCTGGAAAACGGCTCAGCAGCATAATGCCTGTTCACAGCCTGTTCCTTACAGAGAAAACAAACAGAAGGGTGAGGGTGACCTCTGCAGGCCGTTCACTTCCAAAACCTTTAGTTTCAGTTGTCAACACTTAACCAACTTTTAGAAATTAATTTCAAAAAGATGAATGTCACACAACAACATGAAAATAATTCAATTAATTTCAGAACATGGCCTGCAGTGCTTTCACTGTACCTTTAGGCGCCCGACGTTTCTTGGGTTCAGTAGCAACAGGGAGCTGAAATATGTGACAAACAAGACAAGCAGAAAAATAAATAACAGCAATCAGGAGTCTGAAAGTCAAGTGAAAAACAAAAGTTTCCTCAGGACTCTATGCAGGCCTGTGAAAACCTACATCAATCCTTACTTCTTCTATACGAATTAAGAACGTCAGTAGCCGCCAGCCAATCAGATGCACTTAATTAACTGGTCATCGGGAAGTGTGAGCACCTCTATCAAAGATGATGCTTTCTTTTAGTTTGCTGGTTTGGAGTAAACACGTGTGTTTTAACACAATGCAACAACATTCCCAGAAGTGGGCGTCCGTTCAAAATCACCCCAAGGTCAGATGTTTACTGCTCAGAGAAAATGCAGGAAAAAAATTCCAAGCACTACATCTCAGACTCTAAAGGCCTCAGTTAGCATGTTTCAATTCATTCATGAGAGCATTCATTCATTCATTCATGAGAGCACAATTAGAAAAAACAATTATGGCTTTTCTGGTAGGATTGTCAGGAGAAAGCCTGGCATCACAGCTTAGGTTTGAACCAAACTCCAAGAGTTCTGAAAAATGTCCATTGGACAGATGAGATCAAAGTACAGATCTTTGGTCATGATGCACAGCGCTGTGTATCGTAAAGATTAACACAGCATATCAGCACAAACACCTCATACCAATACCATGGGTGTGTTTTGTAGCCACAGGGCCTGAGCACCATCTTATCGAGTCGATCATGAACTCTCCTGCATAAAAAAGTGCAAGAGAATGGCTGAAAAAGAAAACAATCAAGGTGTTGCAATTGTCCAGTTAAAGTCCACACCAAAACCTGACTGAAATGTTGTTCCAGGACCTTAAGAAAACTGTGCATAAACAAATGCTCACAAACCTTAATGAACTGAAGCAACTTTGTGAAGATAAAGTCATGCAGAAAAGTATTACTAATAATTATTACAAGTTATTGCTTTTACATGGTACATCTACAGGCTATTGAATAATGGGTGTACTTGGTTTCTCAGAGCACTGCACAGAGTTTTCTGTATCTATGAAGCGCCTTGAGGTGACTTTTGTTGTGATTTGGCGCTATATAAATAAAATTGAATTGAATTGAATTGAGTCCTGCAAAAACACATGACTGTTCACATGACTGTGTGGTACACAGTAAAATAATCCTCGGGCAGCCCTCACCAAAATACAGAAAATCCTGTCCACTCAAAAACTGATAAAAGGCTGTGTGGGAATGTGGGCCAACAAGCTGAATGACATGTGTGTGTTTACTTAATGAACAGAGAGAGAGAAAACACTCTTTCCCAATCAAACAGTAGAAGCATGCAGATCTGTAGGGTTGGATAGACTTGGTGACCAAACACTGCCTATTTGTCACCAATTCAGTTTATAACTTCTATGGACAGAATTTCTAGGCATAACCAAAACATACTGGAGAGATTATGTCTCTCAAATACTCTCTTCTCAATGTTCCTCCAGAAGAGCTGGAGGAGGTGAATGGCGAGAGGGTTGTTTGGGGGTCTGTGCCAGCATGCTGCCACCACATCCCGAATAACCATCAAATGAATGAATGGAATGATATATTACATTAATGCATTTTATTCAGTTTTTTGAGATGTACCGGTAAAATTTTGCAATGTAACGTGCTCCTGTGTATGTTCTGTTCAGTGACTGCAACAACAGTAACATTTGCTATCTTCACAATGTACAGGTAGATGCACGCATGCGCAGTTCTTCTCGCGTCACATATTTTTCTTCCCATATTTGACCTCACTTGTGGATTGTTTTGGATGTGGTTGCTGATGCTTAGCGGTTTATTGATATTCTCTACATGTCATTACACGCTGAAAGTTATTATGCCACAGCGATAATATAACTGGGATTGGTCGTAAGCCGGTTAATGAAAAGCTGCTTGATAACGTTTTCTACGTTATCGTATATTAAGGGTGGGCTAAAGCTTCCCAAACAGTCCACAGCAATCCTGCCATTCTGCCACAGCTACAGCTGTCAGCGTTAAGGTTTAAATTTGCCCTTGAGTGAGTGAGATTAGTCTCGCAAGTTGCCGTTAGCTGCAGCTTAATCAACTTAGCGCCCACTTAGTATAGGCTAGCCACCTAGCTAACTAACGTTCAAGTAAGCGTTATAGAAAGCGTGTGGTAAAACCTGGCGTTGGGCTTTCTCGCGAAGTGTCACACTTTCATTGTATTTCGAGTCAAGTTTGTGGTTATTCAAGAAAAGGAGGAACAGCTCGCATCGCACTCACCGTTGCGGTTGTTTCCGCGTCCGCCATCTTGGGATGATCAACACTAGAAGCTGTTGCCATGGATACGTCAATGGCGCGCAGACACGTAGCTGGTTGGATTTGTGCTCTCGGATTAAAGAAAAAAACTTTATTTACAAAAAAAGTGTTTAAAAACCATTTTCGTCTTTCATAGTTTTCACTCGATAAGATTCTGTGTATTATTAATAAATGAGTACACCACACGATTCAGTAGCTTGTAAAATCACTTTTAGCAGCAAGAACTTAAACTAATAATTTTCTGTATGACTTTATCAGTCTTTTAAATCATTGCAGAGGAATTTTGGCCCACTCTTCTTTACATCATTTATTTAGTTCATTGAGGTTTGCAGATATGTGTTTATGCACAGCTCTCTTGAAGGCCCAGAACAGCATTTCAGTCAGGTTAAGGTTTGGACTTTGACTGGGCCATTGCAATCTTTTCTTTTCATAGAATTGATGCTGTGCTTGGGATCTGTGTCCTGTTGTGTATAGTCACTTTTATAGACTCTTTCGGTATACACAGGAGCTCATGGTTAACTTAGTGATTGCAAGCTGCCCAGATCCCATAGTTGTAAAACAAGCCCAAATCATCACCCTTCCTTAGTATAAGGTGTTTGTGCTGATCTCAGGTTTGTTTTTTATCAGACATGCCATTGTCAAACGTCTCCGTTTTTTCTCTCCATAATAAAAGATCAGCTGATGTTAGTAACAGACCCTTTAAATCCTGTAAGTTGGGCTGAAGTTCAGCAGAGGAAGGGGGTCAGCGTGTACACTATACACACGTTCTCACACCTTTCTATCAGAGCCACGTTTAAATATTTAGGCAATTTGAGCTATAGTAGCTCGCCTGTTGGATTGGACCACACAGCACAGCCCATAACCCTGTCGCTGGCTCACCACTGTTCCGTCCTTGGACCACTTTTGATAATAATACGCTTCTATGAAAACCACTTCCCAAGACTTCAATTCAGAATTTTATAGACAGTACAGTTTATTGAATGTTAAGATTGAGAATCAATTTCCAATGCTTACCCCAGCAGTAAATATGTTTAAATAAGTCACCAATACTTACATAATCTTAACACATTTTGATCACAAGAAAACTTCACCAGTTGTTCCACGGGCTACAGATAAAACAGGGCATTAAAAGTCTTGAACTTGAATGGTCACACAAAGATTTGTATGTTACTTCTGTTTAAAGGCACTGAGGTACAAACATCAGATTGGGAGTATGCAGTATTTATATACTTTACACACACACACAGAGAGAGAGAGAAAGGGATGAAACACTCAAACCTAATTACAAGTAGGTGCAGATAGGAAAAACAGGAAATATTAAGTTAACATGTAGTAAAACTACCATGGGCACAAAGTCAAAAACATTGTTCTTTCTACTCATTAATATACTTTTCATGTAAATACATTCAAATTCTATACTTTCAGTAACTTTACATTAATAAACCTGTACCCCCCCCCTTTCATTTTAATCACAGCAAGTCTCTGTATTATGCCAAGTTTTCTTAACATGAATTAAACATCTTGTAACATCTTCATTTACTTCAAGAACAGCTTTAAGCCTCACTTCATTAAAAAAAATATCAGTAAGCAGATAAAACAGTACAAATGACCTCTTTATCCCATCACCTTCATTAATCAGCAGCTCATCCTATTGTCATATACACATCAAAACATCAAATTTGGAGATCAACGTTCAAACTGCACAGTAATGTAACAGTATGCATTTATTATCATTTATACTTTTACAGGACATCCACTGTGCATAAAGTGTATTATCGGTATTAATGCACTTATAGTCAGGACAGTTATCCTGCAAGGTTCTGTATGCTGCTGTAATGTGAAAAACATTTTGTAGATCCATTGTTCACAGATGAAAAAAAACATTCTCTCTGTCAAGTGAGAATCCAAACTTGGACAAAGACTTTATATTTCAAGCCTCAGTATGTCATTCCTACATTAGCAGGAAAAAATCCTGATACTTTTTACCGGGATCTTTAAGAATTACTGGATTTAAATCAGTGTTTCTTGTATTGCAGATCATCTCACATGTATCTCTTTAGTCTACTCTGTTAAATGCTTTCAATAGCTATGCAGTGATGAAATGTTACAATTTTATTTGTGTGGCGTCCTGACCTCGCCCTCTATCTAAACCCCAGCTTCAGATTTCCTACTGGACATTTCCCTAAAGCATAAATGAATATGACATATGCTGATGAGATCTGTGCAGGTCTTTACAAGTTCCATCCATTTTATTTTTGCATTTTATAATCTTTTTACTTTTTTTTTCTTTCTTTTTTTTTTTTAATTAATGTACCATCTCATTATTAGTTCGTCAATCATCTACGCAGCTCTTTGAATTGCACTGTCCTTCATCAAAGGTGCTATACAAATAAAGTTTAACTGAGGGTAGGTTCCTATTCCTATAAGATGACTTTATGTCTTTAGCTACACATCTTCCTAAATTACACAATCTTTATTATTATTTAGTTTTTTAGTGGACATGGAGAATGGAGACACCCCACTTGGTATATACTCATAAGTTACTTGCTTTTTGCCCTTTTCCCTAAAATTCCTTTACACCAACTGGATAATGTTGGGACGTGGCTAGCCCGGTATGCTGGTCAGAAAAGAGAATAGCCAGAGACACAAAACTTGTAGAAATCACACTAATTTTGTTTAGCTCCTGCTAAAGGTTCCCTGTGCAGCGGAGGTAGCAGCGGTGGCTGCAGCATTTTGGACAGTTCGGTTGCTCAGGACACCTTGTGAAAACTCCTGCTGGGCCTTGGTGAAGCTGGCACCTGTGTTTCTGTATTTAGAGTGGACCTAGGATAATAGGAAAAGACAGAAATTTTTAAACAATGACAGGCGATCAAATGATGAAACAGTGTTTAACCTGCTGGTTCCTGTAAGGTTCAGTCCATGGTTCTTATGTCTACAAAGGAGCTCATGAGTTCAGTTTCATTGATCTGTTAGTGAGGAGGATATCTGAAAATACAATAGATGTCTAGTGGAGGCTTATGAGCCAAGGAACAGACTTTTTTTTTTAAAATGGTTGTTTTTGTCCCCCCCCCCCCCTTTTTTTTTTTTTTTTTTTTGCATTAAGATGAAATATTGTGTCCACTTTCTAATTAATTATTGTCTTTAAAAACCAAAAGACACTCCTGGAATTTCTACATGGAGGAAAGTCTGTACAGTAAGTGCATTCAGCACACACACTTGGTTTGAAAATTTCCTCTGAAGCTGTTCAAAGTTTTTGTCACCACCCGATTTTTAGTTTGTCTTTGATGTAGCTTCCAGATATAAATGAGAAAAAAATAACATTTATATATGTACGCAGTATAAGTCATCGACAACTAAAACATGTTTAAAATACTTGGCTTAGGGTTATTCAGTTCATCAAGATACATTATATTAAACCTGACAGGTTCATAATAAAATAGTAATCAGATTACCTATAAAAATACGATATGTAAACAGAAGTTTTACTTTTGCGTACCATTTTCAGCAGGATGACAGCCAGCACAGAGTTTACAGTGAAAAATCCAGCCACTACCATCATAACCACAGCCACAGCCAGGTTCGTGTTGATGATGGTGATTGATGTTATCCATCCACTGTCAAAACCAGAAACATGCAAGAGGAAAAAAGGTGTAATTTCACATTTTCTCTGTAATTATTATATACAGTATATTATAGTACGCTGAAATTATTTTTTTGTGGATTAAAGACAAATACACAAACAGCCAGATACCAAATGTAAAGCATGAAGTTTGTAAAAATGACACATGGAAACCTGAGGAGCTTTATACATGATAGAAAAGAAATCCCAAAATAAAAGTTACACACACTTACAAAGCAGCAACCCAGATTTATTAGGGCAGCAGGAATCTGTCAAAGAAATGCAATAGAGGAGAGACAGGAGAAGAATTCACACACAAACACGTGTGAATGAAGAAATGTGGTGGTCCATGCACACTGAATGTATCCCAAAGCAGCATGCACATTCATACAATGAAAAACAGAATCTTGGTGCACTTCCACCACACTTTCAGGTAGTGTAGGAAAAAAGAAAAAGAAAATAAATCCCACTGACCTGTTGCCCCAATGGGGAATCCCCACAGTTTGGATAATGTAAACTGCCACTTGGAAGAAGAAGACAAAAAAGAAGAAAAAGAAGCTGAAAGAGCTGTCAGACCTATGGAGGGAGAAAAAGGGGACATATTATTAATGCGAAGGTGCTCACTGGTTTGCTGACATATTGCATAATAGAGATTAAGTTTCACAATAGCATGAAGTCATAAAAATAATTCTGGAGATCATTTACAGCTTGAAGACTTGTATTAAAGTTCATAAGTGTAAACAATACCAGTGGCACAGCATACCTAAAGGCCTTGTAGACCGGCCTGTACCAACAGACGAAGGCCACGGGGGTGAACAGAATGAACCAAAGAATAGCCAGACCAAAGTCAACGCCATAGTTACTGTCAATGGTGAAGCAAGCCAGGCAGGCCAGCACGTTGAGGAAGAGAGTGGCACTGTGGACTGGAGAGGTGCAAAAGAAAACCAGTGACGCAGACATACACTTATAATACAACACTGCTTATAAACAGCTCCGGTGAACCATACTCTGTGCACTTTTAAACTAATAGGCATGAATGGTGTCTTTATTATCATCTCCTTCGTAACAAATTAATTTCCCAAATGTGGGGTAAATAAATTATTTCTTAACGTTTTAGTGCAGCAATTATGACTTTAAACAATCTTTTAATGGATAAAGTTATAAATCATGATTCATTTGTAAAGAAAAAAGAACTTCAGCAAAAGTATGAGTGGAAAGTCTTGATACATATTTAAATTTAGCATATTAAAAGCTGAGATTTGATGTACTCTACCATCCTTTTAGGTCAGTGATTGGCATATAAAATACTACAATCAGGGGTACATACACATCCAGAGGTAGTACATTCTCTTGCACATCCTGCGGTAGTCCTCGGGGATTTCCTCCTCAAAATTCTGATAAAAGCATGGTTTTATAGGGAAGAACCTTGGAAGAGGTGGCCAGTTGTTCTCTTTAGCTGACAGGAAAAGATTTAAAAACCTTATTATCATTTAAGACTTAACACATACTCAACACAACTACATCAAATACCTGCAGCCACTTACCTCCGGGGTTCGATGCGCTGCCTGCCTGCCTCCTGTTCTCTAGCTCCTGTTCCTTCCGCTCCAGCTCTGCTGCTTTCCTCTCCAGCTCCTCCTGCTGTTTGATCAGGTTAGCCTGGGCAGCAGCTGCTTTAGCCTGATGTGTGATAGCAGACCTGCATCTTAATACTGTCTTCAGCATTGTTGAACACAATTTCCTCATACATGTACTGCACTAAAATAACCATCCAAAGTGCTGCTTTCTTGCAGTGATAAGCTAGATGGCCCCTGCAGTAAAATGTGATGACTTTTGGGGCGGCTGCGGCTCAGGATGTGCACCAGGTTGTCTACCAGCAGGTCGTTGGCTAGATCCTCCACCAATCAAATCTGTATGCCAAAGCGTCCTTGAGCAAGACATTGAACCTTAAATGAATTACCTGTGATGCACCAATCAGAGTGCAAGTGTGTGGGTGGTAGAGAAGCATTTCTTAGCATTGTTTATGTATGAACTGGACCAGGACTTGGATACAGACTTTCTACTCAGTTGACCATTCAAAGTTCTTTCTACTATACCTCTCATTCATCCAGTCACACACATTTATACATTATTCATGATTAAGCGCTTACTAACATTCACACACACACAACACACACTAACGATCCAGTGGATGCATCGGGGGGCACTCAATGATCAGTATCTTTTCAAAGGAATGCAAATGTGGAGTCAGGGATTGGCCCATCGACCTTCCAATTAGTAGGCGACCCACTCTACCATTCGAGCTACAATCGACCAAGTAAAGAAAAATAAATATACTCATTCTTCTTTGCATGGTAGTGTCTTGACTTGCATTTCTTGAAAACGTAACTTAATCAGTTAATGTTGTCTGATCTCCTTATTTAAACACGCTGAAATGCATTCGTCTCACTCACTTTTGGGTTCTGCTCCACAGATGTCTGTAGTACAGCTGGTTGAGAGGGTGCAGCAGAGATAGGGATTGTCGTCCCAGAGTGGTGTCCCTGTAAAAAAAGGTTGAAGCAATATCTCTTTTCAAATATATTTTCATAAAACCAAAGGATTTGGTTGCAGCTGAATACCATATCACACTATGATATGAGCAGTTCCATTAAAAACACAAAGGCTGACCATTTCCGGTGAAGAGAATGGGTTGTACTCCCCGACGTTGTCATTGACTCTGCTGGTGGCTTGTGTGACTGAAGCATCCTGGAAAAAAGATCAAACACACTGTAAGGTGTGACACTGAGGATCCATGACTGTTCAGTGTTTATGTGGTGCCAACTGTGGAATTATAGGAGTGTCCCATCCAGTGGAGGAGCAGCACCTGAACACTGACTTTTCTCTCACCAGATTATCTATTAATAACACTCTTTGCCCTGGACTAGAGCTGGGCGATATATCGAGTTTTTAAAAAATATCGATATATTTTTATACGAGATATAAGACGTGACAATATCTTTTATATCGATATAGTCTATGTTACGTTATAACTATACTTTGTGGAGCCTTAAGTTTGCCTCTCTTTCGTCCACTTTTGTCTTTACGCAACATTACTCGGCCTCGCCCCTCCTTCACTGAACACAAATCCCCCTCCTCCCCCATCGCTTCACCTGCAGGAAGCGACAAGATGGACACGGCAAACCTCCGTTAACGAGTTACTGTGCATCGCCCCGTGCGTGGGGCTGGACGCCGTCAACGTGTTAGCTAGCTAACCACGCTAACGAGCTAACCACGCTAACACCATGCAGCCCAGAGGCGCTGCACAGCCTAAAATCCTTTCATTTTCTCAAAAGTTGACAGCGCGCCTTATGTATAAATTCTGGTTGTGCTTGATGGCCGCGAACCGATTTTATGTGGTACACAGCGCTCAGCAATCTGTCAAAAATGTTTTAGTACGACTTTGGTAAGCTACGGAGCAGTACCGCTTGCTGGATTGTCAGAGCATTACGGCGACCGAGGAGCCCCGCGGAGTGATACGTACTGTGCTTCAACGTAATATTACCCTACTGTGTATAAGGACCATAAATGGCACCTGTTAAGAGACGTGGTTACGACGAGGATTTCAAACTCAATGCTGTCAGTCACACAGTAGAAGTTGGGAACAGAGCAGCTGTGAAATCTGTCTTTGTTACTATGCTCAGCGTCTTTTAGTTTACATTTTGACTGCACAATTGTGAGCTTTTTGTTATGCACAAAAATATTGTTTTTTTTTATTTATGGAGCATTATTATTTAATAAATGCTCATAATTTATTTTTGAGTAAATTTTATGTACAGCTATGCTCTATGTTAATAAAAGTGCCTGTGTGACATCTGGGACACAGCTTTGACTAAGAACTCTCTTTTTGTTCTTACTTTATGGCTTTAAAAAAAAATATCGAGATATATATCTTATATCGCCGTCCAGGTAAAAAATATCGAGATATGAATTTTGGGTTATATCGCCCAGCCCTACCCTGGACCACATTTGTTTCAGTTAAATTACAGTTTCTTGTGTGTGTGTGAATAAAAGATTAAGCATCGATTTCTTAAGTTAAAATGTCAAAGACGTGTGGATTCATAAGCATTACTTCCTAGGTCTATAAACAACAAAACATCTACAAAAAAACAAAACAAAAAAAACCCCACTGGTTTGTAAAACATAAACAAACAACAAATGTACAAAGAAACAAAAACAAACCTATCTATAAAGTTAAAAGCAGTGTCACTGGCTTGCTACTGGGGTTTCTAGTTAATGGTGTCATCTATGAATAGCTTGTAAAAGAGAACTCCCGGTTAATGGCAGGCACCTGTTCTCGGGTCCGCTCACCTGCGCAGGTGAGCTCAGAGCACACTTCCAGCGAATATTAACAGTTTTAACGTAAAAATGTTTATAAACGCATTGAAACGTGTCACACTTAACAGTGGCGATTCTTAGCCAGGAAATGCTGAGGCCAAACCCAGCAACCAACCAAACAGGTTTTTGTTAGAGCATATCTTTGTATTCACTTTACACCAGAAAACGAAAAGCTTCTGAAACTCGATTCGCGGTTAGAAACCAACCAACACTCACCTGGAAGGGATTTATGTCCATTGGGTCAGCGAAAGGGTTACTGTCGAAACCCGACATTGCGAGAAAAGTTTATATTGCGTAAAATAAACAACGACGGCACCTTTCTCCCCGGCGGCTCTCGCTGGTCCTGCTCCTACTGATGGTGCTGTGTGACGCCGGCGGCACTGCGCATGCGTCGCCTGTGTGGGCCGCGTCACCGAAGGTTGGCCGGAGTCAATTAGCCCTCCTTTATTTTTAGCAGTAATGTGAATTGGTTTCAAATGAGCGGTTCTCGTGACAGTCTGTCCATGCCGATTATGTGTGTGTCGAAATGAGAGCCAGTCTGCGGAGGTAAACGTACAAAGTGAGATCCTTTTTAAAACTTTCCTCAATGTCCTCGAGGGTTTAAAGTTGCCTTTAGGTGCTGTGGAAATAATAGCTTATTTAAACGACTGAGCAAAATCACGAGTTCACCAGGAAAATAAGAATTACCTGATCTGCTACTGAAAGACAGATTTTTAAAATTGTTTGCTGAACATTGTGGCTCCAGTTTGAAAACAGTACCTACAGTCCAGTACTAACAAGCTTGATAGTCAGTATTTTATATAATCACCTTTTATTCTCCAGCACAGCCTGAAAAGCTTTCATTTCTTAAAATCTTCAGGAATAGTTCTCCAGGCTTCTTGAAGGCCATTCAAAGCTTTTCTTTGGATGTTGTCTGACTTTTGTTTTGTTCTCTGTCAAGATGACCCCACACTGTTTAAATGGTTTTCTATCCAGGAATGCTTTTTGCAGTGTGGATTTTCATGTTGTAATTTTACGCATTTTTTTTGTCTAAACTGTATTGTTGTACATTCACAAGGTGTTACTCATTGTTTTTGTAGGACCGTTGCCAGGGACTGCAAATAAAAAGCGGTCTTTTGGATACCTCTGGCATATTCACATTGATATGTTCATTAATATGTGTTGTCCCTTTTTAAAAATAAATTAAGCTACATTTTCAGGGTGTTTGGGGGTGACTGTAATGCTGAAGAATGAAGCCGTCACTAGTCAGATGCTTTTGCAAAATACAGCAGTACTTTTCTGTACTGTTGGATTTTGACAAGATCTCCAGCACCAGCCTCCATCTTATTGTACAGATCGCTGTAGACACTCACTGTTGTAGCCGTCTTCTGCCCTCTTCTGTAGATCAAGGAGGACTTGAACTAAAAATGTTGAACTCCATAAGAGCTGCTGCCGCTGACTTTGAGTCTAATCCTTGTGTAATTTGGCATACATATTCTTTTGGATAGCTCAATTAAAGGGCCAGATATGTCTCTCGGGTTGTATTACTGAATTACCAACCTTACTAAAAAGAAATGGGCCCCCAGCCATACATCTGGATTGGTTTGATAAGAATACATCCATAAACCATATTACCATTACCAAAATCAGCTAATAAAGGATGAAAGAATGCAGGAAACACTGGTAGCAGGAAACAAAGTATGTAGTACCTGTCCTACTTCAAGAGGAAGAAGCTTGAATGGGGTCTTATTTCACTTTCCAGGTGAGAACAGACTGCAAAACTACAAACTGATAAGACCTGTAACATGAAACACAGTCCATTTATCCAGTCTCTCTGGATAAATGCTTGTTACAGAATACACTGAACAAATCATCAGATCGATACAAGGATGAGTATAAAGAAAAAATGGTGCCACTTGTCGTCGGTCGTTTACAGAAAGTACAGATACAACTTGGTGCTGAATCTCTGGAACTCCCCTGCAGGGATGGAGCACCATTTTTCTGACAGATATTTCCTCATTTACAGTTTAATGGTGACAGTCCCCCTGTTTGTGTCATACTTGTGTGAACATCATGGTCACCAGATGTTCCCTGTTGATCATCTCAGTCTTCCATCCTATTTACTTATCTCTTTTCCACAGATTTATTGTAGATGACACTTTAGTCATTGCATCCTTCACAAACAGCCAGTTTATATTTAACTCAATCTGCTGCCAGCCATCTCTCAACAATGAACCTTCTTTCAAAGGCTCTCAATTCTTTCTTCTTGATAGAATTGGTTTTTATTGCCACAGAGCAGACTGGCTGTTAATTAGACCATACAGCGTTCCTGTGTGGAAGTATCTGTACTTTCCACTCATTTACGTGTCACCCAACTATCACAAAAAAAGCCTGTAAAAAAAGAAAAAAGAAAAAAAAGAAGCAGCCATTTTTGCCTTTTACTTAACGGTCACTGCAGTGACAAATGACAAGTACAATAAACAGACAAAAGCCTTGGATCACGCCCCTTAATCTTTGAAATCAAGCTTTCTGTCCCATTGACACAGGTATATAAAACCCAGCACTTAGCCATGCAGCCTGTCTTTACAAACTTTTGTTGTCCTAAAGAGCTCGCTGAATGCGAGTGTTGAACTGTAATAGGATTCTAACATGTTTGTTTAATGCCTGCTTAGAGAGGAAAGGTCTTTACAGTATAAAGAATTTTGAGGCAACTGTTGTGATTTGGTGCTTTATAAATACAACTGAATTGACTATCGCATGATCTTCTGTAAGTGGTGTCTTTGCAAAGTGGAAGTGTTTAGGAGTCACACCAACTCATTAATGAAGTGCAGACCAGGTAAAAATCACAGCTTGATCACTGAATGCTGAGGTGCATGGTGTGTAAATCCGCCAACGCTTTGCTGACTCAGGAGCTCCAGACCTTCTGGCATTAACATCAGCACAGAAACTTTGGGCTGGTAGCTTCGTGGCATGGGTTTCCATGGCCGAGTGGGAGTAATACAGTGGGGCAAAAAAGTATTTAGTCAGCCACCGATTGTGCAAGTTCCCCCACTTAAAATGATGACAGAGGTCAGTAATTTGCACCAGAGGTACACTTCAACTGTGAGAGACAGAATGTGAAAAAAAAATCCATGAATTCACATGGTAGGATTTGTAAAGAATTTATTCGTAAATCAGGGTGGAAAATAAGTATTTGGTCACCTCAAACAAGGAAAATCCCTGGCTCTCACAGACCTGTAACGTCTTCTGTAAGAAGCTTTTCTGTCCCCCACTCGTTACCTGTATGAATGGCACCTGTTTGACCTCATCATCTGTATAAAAGACACCTGTCCACAGCCTCAACCAGTCAGACTCCAAACTCCGCCATGGCCAAGACCAAAGAGCATTCGAAGGACACCAGGAAAAGAATTGTAGACCTGCACCAGACTGGGAAGAGTGAATCTACAATAGGCAAGCAGCTTGGTGTGAAAAAATCAACTGTGGGAGCAATCATCAGAAAATGGAAGACATACAAGACCACTGATAATCTCCCTCGATCTGGGGCTCCACGCAAGATCTCATCCCGTGGGGTCAAAATGATCATGAGAACGGTGAGCAAAGATCCCAGAACCACACGGGGGGACCTGGTGAATGACCTGCAGAGAGCTGGGACCAAAGTAACAAAGTTCACCATCAGTAACACACTACAACGGCAGGGAATCAAATCCCGCAGTGCCAGACGTGTTCCGCTGCTGAAGCCAGTGCATGTCCAGGCCCGTCTGAAGTTTGCCAGAGAGCACATGGATGATACAGCAGAGGATTGGGAGAATGTCATGTGGTCAGATGAAACCAAAGTAGAACTTTTTGGTATAAACTCAACTCGTCGTGTTTGGAGGAAGAAGAATACTGAGTTGCATCCCAAGAACACCATACCTACTGTGAAGCATGGGGGTGGAAACATCATGCTATGGGGCTGTTTTTCTGCCAAGGGGACAGGACGACTGATCCGTGTTAAGGACAGAATGAATGGGGCCAAGTATCGTGAGATTTTGAGCCAAAACCTCCTTCCATCAGTGAGAACTTTGAAGATGAAACGAGGCTGGGTCTTCCAACATGACAATGATCCAAAACACACCGCCCGGGCAACAAAGGAGTGGCTCCGTAAGAAGCATTTGAAAGTCCTGGAGTGGCCTAGCCAGTCTCCAGACCTCAACCCCATAGAAAATCTGTGGCGGGAGTTGAAAGTCCGTGTTGCTCGGCGACAGCCCCAAAACATCACTGCTCTTGAGAAGATCTGCATGGAGGAATGGGCCAAAATACCAGCTACTGTGTGTGCAAACCTGGTAAAGACCTATAGTAAACGTTTGACCTCTGTTATTGCCAACAAAGGTTATGTTACAAACAGTAGCGGTTTTAGATACGGGCGACACGGGCGGTTGCCCGGGGCGGCATCGTGGTGGGGTCGGCATCACGGGCATCGGCAAAAAAAATTTAAAAAAAATGCTCGTACTCATGCTGCCCCGACGTCAGCCAGCGCATATTGGGAATGTCACAGGCACCGATCGGTTTTCTATCGCCTATTTGCTGGGAGTAAGGGCGCCCTTCGTTTGCGAGTTGCGCCTGCTGCTTGCGGCGCAGAGAGGAGAGGGCGGGGCGGCGGATGATTTTCTGACCGGCTGGAGCAGCATCAAATAACCAACTCGCAAAATAAAACAAAATAAAAACAAACCAATAAACACGAAAACACCAGACATCATGATACAGACTTATAATTTGCACCAATGTTTTTTTTCGAAATTCTATACACAAAAAGTGAGCGCGAGAGCCCTCGGTGCGCCTGCTCGCTGCTGAAGTCAAAGTAAACTTTATTGTCATCTACGCTACAGTCCAGTATATAGAGACGAGACGACGAGGCTCCAGTTACAGCAGTGCAAATAAACCAACAATAAATATAAGCAGAGTAAGAAAATAAATATACACTTTAGGACCAGGGGTAAAGGGATCAATAGCAATTTTAAATTTTAAATTTACAGTTTGATGATTTAAAGTCTCACACACAACCCGTCGAAAGGGGAGGGGGGAGCTGCTACTTCCAAATAGAGCACATTTCATTCATAATGTTGTAAATCTAAGCCCATTATGTATTCATGATTTGAATCCTGGGTTGTGTGAAATCTCAGAAATAAACCCTAGACAAAGTGAATCTGTGAACTAAGGTGTAGGTGTGTTAGATCATGTTGTGGTGATCCTTGGGTTGAGATGGGTGTTCATACTGGAGTGCAAAATTAAAACCAATGGAAGATGGACAAGAAAAGTTCAAAGCCATCAGGTGCTCAGTTTAGAAAAAAGAGAAAAGAAGAGGAGGAGAAACGAGCAAAAGATGCAGGTAAGCAGATGTGTGATTGGATAATGGCAGGTCATCCTGAAACAATCAGAATCAGAATACTTTATTAATCTCTAAGGAAATTATGTGCGTTACAGTTGCTCCAAGAAGAAATGGTAAAAATAGCAACAGTAACAGACTAAACTCCAAACAATACATTATGTTACAGATTTTAATATTAATTAGTCAATGTCAGTTGTTGATTTGTCCTGTTCTCGTTGTATGACGAATTATGATGGCTGTTTGGTAGCCATTTGCATGCATACTCTCTCTCTGTGTTCATATGTGTGTGTGTGTGCGTGTGTACAACAGTTTTATGTTAATGTACAATCCTTAATGTGTGTGTGTGTGTGTGTGGGGGGGGGGGGGGGGGGGGGGGCGCCAGAGGGAGTGTTCGCCCAGGGCGCCAAACAGGCTAGGACCGCCACTGGTTACAAAGTATTGAGTTGTATTTTTGTTATTGACCAAATACTTATTTTCCACCCTGATTTACAAATAAATTCTTTACAAATCCTACCATGTGAATTCATGGATTTTTTTTTTTTCACATTCTGTCTCTCACAGTTGAAGTGTACCTCTGGTGGAAATTACTGACCTCTGTCATCATTTTAAGTGGGGGAACTTGCACAATCGGTGGCTGACTAAATACTTTTTTGCCCCACTGTATATGAGTGGCTCACTTTTGTGCAAGTGCATCAAGAAATGGTAAAATGCTGTGCAACAATACAAGCAGAAGAGAATCAGAAATATGATAATAAATTAGTAATATTAGTGGTGGAGGTGGTGGAGAAGGTCAACTAATAATTAGAAGGTTGGTGCTTCGATCCCTGGCTGCTCCAGTCTATATGCCAAAGTGTCCTCGGGCCAGACGTTGAATCTCCAAGTTGCTTCTAATCTAGTCACCAGACAGTGAATGTTACGGTAGATAGTGCTAGTGCTTATATTAGTGTTTGAGTGAATAAGACCTGTATTAAGCCTTTTGTGTGCTTAAGTAAAAAAGCGCTATATAAGAACCAGCCCAATTAGCATTTTGTAACAATAGTAATATTGCAGACATTATGGATTACAACAGCCAAATACTGTGTGCATTCAAGGGTTTTATATTGTTTGTCTAAACCTGCTAATTGTTCTGGTTTGGATCACATTGTTTTTGCACAATTAATCCAATCTAACTACCCCCCAATGTCAAATTCCATTACTGGCTCATGCACAACTTGGAATTTCTTTGTCTTTTTCATAGAACACACTTTGACGTGCCACACTGGGGGGAAAAGCAGAATAAAATTATAGATGACTGGATAGCATTAGCTCCTTCAGTTTCAGGGTCATTATATAGCGCATGGCTGACTCACTATCATGACTAATTAGCAGTGGGACTCTAAAGGTGCCCCTGTTAGCATTATTGTTATTAAGATGAGTAATTCCCCATTTTAAACACAGGCCTAAAGAAAAGAATTGCACTTATGCAGTTGGACATTTTCAACTAAAACATACACACATCAATAATGACAAGACACAATGATTTTATGTTCTTGCATGGTTGCTATTGAGCAAATGCTTAAGAGACAGGAGAGAATGGCTTTGGGAGTGGGAGGAGTGGGTAATAATGGATTTCAAGAATAGAATGGCATTTGTTCTCTATACTGTACATATGACCTGTACTGTACATAACAGTTGTATGGCTGTTAAGCAGTGAATGCAGGAATTTTATCACAGATTCCAACATTCCTAAAGAGCTGGGATCCCCTTGGCTGGAATACACACCAGCTGACTTGGTCCCTTTGATGGCTGTATTTCCCTTGTAAGGGGAAAAGAAAAAAAAAAAAAAAGCAGCACAAACTTAAAACACATTAAGTGGGTTTTTTTCTTTTCTGTCTCACACAAACATACAGTCACGCATGAGCTCTCGGCACATGTACACAACAGAAGTGTGGGATCCACTGCCCAAACCCAAACATCTCTGTTCAAGAATCTCAATTTAAAAAAAACCAAAAAAAAACCCCAAGATAAATATTTGACTTCAACTACCCAGCAGAGGCTGGTGTTCCGGCTTTGTACAGTATTTATACCTGTATATTATATGCTATAAAGAATTTCTGTGACATTAAAATTTTTAAATAAGGGAAAAATTATTTTGTAATAACAAAGCATCCACTGCTTACATTTATTGTAAACTCATAAAGCAGCCTATAGTCGTGAGCTTTAAGTTCACTGTAACATCTGCGACGCCTGATGGTGCCCGATTTGTTTTTCTTCTCAATTTCTGTAGTACACTGCTTCAGCTTTCCAGCTCTGTAATATTCCCTGATGCCGTGTTTTCTTCTGCATATTCCAACATTCCCTTTTCTCTGTCCTCCTGCTCAGTTTGTCTCCTCTTGGCGCAGAGTAAAGAGTTGCCAAGACACTGTGAGAGCACGATTGGCAGTTTCATCCACAGAAGAGCCCATCTACTGATTCTTGTTTCTCTTCCAGACAATTCTCCTCCCCGCCTCAGGAGGGGGAAACACTGTACACAGCACTTGGGGAAATTTCTTTGCAGATTTTAAGAATGAAAGGCTAAGCAAGAGTGGTTTGAGGAGTGGAGATCAGTTGCCAGTTTGTCACCTCCCATTGAGAACATGTATGCCTGGCAGGAAGTTGGATAGGGATTGCTTTGGTGTCTCATTGTCCTTCATACCATGAATTCATTACTTCCATATACTACCACAGGCTGTGGCATGTCTGAAGGGTCCCTGCCATGACCACCACCTTCTCTGGAGGGCCTTGGGGCAGTATGTCTGGCTCCCTTAAGTTTCTGCTTACCCTTATCTGGATTATAGGTGCCTCGGCTGGTAAACTGGGGCCTTTCATCATAAATCACTTCCTGATCTCCGGCAGAGCTGTTGTCTAAGCTGTAGGATGGGGAGGCTATGGGTGGAGACAGACTCCGGGCCTGTGATGGACCCGAGCTGACACCAGAAGACTTGGACTGGAAACGAAAGCGCCGGGTGGAAGAAGAAGACGATGAAGGATGGAAATGTGATGAGGAGGAGTACGAGGACCCGGTGAAACACGAGTCTACAGAATCCAGAGACGCAGGTTGGCGGCGGAGAACTCTGCGTCGGGGGCTATTCCCGTCAGATTTCAGAGTCCAGGGCAATGTCAACAAAGGACCTCTCTCTGGAGAAACCCCCACCCAAAAAATGCAAAGAGGTCAATATTTTTTTTATATGCACATGAAGAATTGTGAATGATAAGGCAGTTTAGAATGATCAGTATGGCATACCAGAGAAGTCAGAAATGGTCTCTTCAGAGTCCACATTAAGGTTTTCAGAGCTGTCAGCTGTACCGATGGAGGCCTCAGACTCCAGGGTCTCATCATCTGATGCTCGTGGCTCCAGAGACAGCATCTCAAAGGTCAACTCCTCCCTGTATAGACAAGCATCATCCAGAAAAACAAATGAGCTGCGCACAAGTGATGACACACAGCTGGCATCAATGCAACACACAAGCCAGATAATTCAACATTTAAAGCACAGTGAGAATGTTTACTTCTCTTTCTGAAGGCTTTCAATTTCCTCTGTCAGCACCCTCTCTTCCTGCTGCATGGCTGCCTGCTGATGCTCCGGGATGTCAGGTAATGACTCCGCTCCCTCTTCACCGCCACTCTCTTCTATGGCAGCGTCAGCCATAGGCTGCAGCCGCGGACTAATAGGAGGTGAAGGTATGTGGTAGCTTGGTCGCTGGGAGCGACCTTTTCCCTGAGGAGCAAATCAAGAGCGGACTTTTAATTTTTTTAAATGTTGATTATCATAAAATGTAAACGCTGTTATATACATTACAGCTCTTCGAGCTGGCAGCTCTTGACTCACACATGCATTGACCAATCAAACCCAGACACAGTTTATGAACAAACTTTACCTTTTTGGCTGCATCTGGTTGCTTTGAGCAAAAGTAATAAGAATCAAAATTTCAGCAGTGCCAGGTTCAAAATGGTCAAGCTTAATGTGCAGAAATAATCTGGTAATTCTAGTGACTGAGTGATAGCTGCACTTCAGGAGGACACCATCTTGCGCTTCTTTAAAGTTGCAACAATATTACTAATTGCATTATACCAGGGGTGTGAAAACCTGCAGCCTGTGTGCAGGATCCAGTCCACAGAAAGGTTCAATCTCACCCTGTGCATAGATACTGAGAAGGAGTGGAAGATTTTTCTTTGGACCTACTGTATTTGGCCCCGGGAGGCATTGTGTTGGAAACTGTTAAGAATGAATCACATCATGAGTGGCTATCCAAACTGTGCAAATTTAATCTAAACAAGTATCCTGAATCATCGGTTTTACAGCCTTCAACCTTGGGATCATGAGTTATTTTATTTTCAGTTTCACAAAGAAACTGACCCACAATGTGCTAATTGCTATTTGCTGTATTACGCTAAAGCCGGACTGACATTTTATAAATGGAAAAAAAATCACATGTGAGTGAGTTCTTTTATTTTAATAGGTTATTATACAATGGTCATAATGCATGGGTTCAAATTTCCTGAACATGGCTCATTAACTAAAATGACTCTTGACACCCCTGCGTTACACTAAAATGGCACTTTGTTGGGGAATGAAAGTCTTCCAACCCACCGAAGAAGAGAAGCCAGAAGAAAAACACAATGATGACCTATGTCCACAACTTATGTAGACGGTTTCCTAAAAAGCCTTTATGCTGAATACCCTGAAAACATTCTATTAACATACATCGATAAAGTAAATCTAATTATGAGATTTAATTGCATCCACATGAGATGGTAATAGAACACAATATAGCAAGAAGAACACCAACAAAACAGACTCAGTGCCGTGATGACTCGTGCTTGATGGATGGATGACAGATGTTTATCTCTCAACATGTACTGGATACAGTGTTCTGTACACCACAACACTGGATGATTCTTTGGGGATGCAAACCATGGTGTGTGTTTACATACCGTAATGTGTGCTATGCACATAAATCTAACAGCTATCAGTACTGGTCTCTGGGTAAAGGAAAAGACATGTTAGGGAGGAGAGAAGCAGGTTATAAAGGTGGAAATCATGGCAGGTCAAGCAGTGAAGGATTTTGTTGGGAGGAGTAAAGGTTAGGTAGATTTACAGTAGTAATGAGTCATTGTAAACATGTGATTTCTCTGATAACCGTGGGCCCGGTCATGCTGATTGAGCTTACCATTGACCGTCGGATATGCGTCAGTTTGGACTTGGCTTTATTCTCAGCAAACTCCAGAGTGCTGATGTCCTTTAGTCTCACTTTGTACTTATTCATCTGTTCACAGATAATAAGTTCTACGCACCTATGAAGAGGCAGCAAGAGACAAACTTCAGTTACTGGAAATTTCAAACAGTGCTGCAAAACGATAACTTCATATAAAAAGGTATATAACATTCCTCTCCATACAGTTTTTTTCCCCCCATACAGTACAATATATGGCATTTCTATCCGCTTGGGTTACTGATTTCTATGGAAATAAAGTAAATTAAATCTCTCAAGCCACTAACTCTATCCACCATTAGCTAGGAAATCTGCAACAAAGCAGGCCAAACTGAATTCAAATCAATCCAGTTTTATTTATATATTAATATATTAAATTTATTTATATAATATTAAACTATAACTCATTTCCAAATACACATATATCAAAGCAAACATTTAGAGACAGCACTGAGGAAAAACAGACTGTATTGAACTGATATGAAGCAACAATGCTGTTCTGTTACTAAGTAATGACTAAAATCACCACAGCTGACCTCTGTTCTCACTGCTTGTTCCTTTGTAACCTTCCCCACTTTCTTCTCTCATCAGTACTGGAGCCAGACTATTATTTATATTCTAAATAAAACTGATTATTCAGTTTTATCAATCAATCATTCTTATTAAGACCATAAGAAAAAAGGAATCTGGAATGTTTGCTAACTTTATTCTTTTCATTAATGCCGTTATTTAAATGGGTGGTTATGCTATTAAAATGTGTGTCAATGGCCATAACTCCGCTTCTGAGTATGTGTTGATCCCCCTCAGAGGCTTTGTTATTGTTTGTGTGGTACAGCCAGGTGTGGTCTATAATGGAAATGGCCACTCTTGGCCACCCATTGGGTCCACACCTGCATCCCAGCCATAGAAAGGCATACCAGTGTGCTTTTTCATGCTTAACTTTACTGATCTGATATGAAACAGATTCAGTCAACATCATTTTTTTTTCCTTTACCAAGATCTATTACCTTAGACGAAGGCAGTGAATTGTTTGACAGACATTAGAAATATCCTTACGCTGTTGTCTTGTTGATGTCCTGGACGCTCTGCAGTGGATCAGTGGTGTCAGGACAGCGAAGGATGCAAGGAGCGAAAACTATAGCCAAGGCGTTAGGTGACATACGGTTTGTCTCCTCTTCCAAAGCAATCCTAAAAGAATGAATTCTGCATTTTACTTGCCTATCAAGAAGGAACTAAATCATCTTCATATATTAAGGAAAAAACTGTTACCTGACGAGATGAAATATGAGGCGTTCCAGAGTGTTTAGATGAGTTCTGCTTAGCTGGTCAATAACTGAATACACACCTCTGGTCATTTCCTTTTTATCCTGCAAACCTGTGAATTAATATCCCACACAAGAACTCACTTTTTACTATTGCAGCAAACCAATACACATACATTCTGATGTCTGCAGAACATGTGTGGCCAAATTCTCAAGTGCAATTCAACTGAACCACAGCAATAGTCGGCATATGCGACCACTCACCCATGACACGTACGAATTCGTCATACAGCTCAAATGTCATCAGAGGATTAGGCAGGTCTCTCAGCCACTGCTTGAAAACACTAGCAATAACGTGGATGTTGTAGTCGTCCAGATTCATGTTCTCCACATCTGTGGGACCACAAAGACAATGCAGACACAAAACGCAGACACTGAATAATTGCAAGCAGCTTTTTAAAGCCAGCTAGCACCGTTCACCTACTCACTGAGTTGCAGCCAAGTTTACCTGTATCAAGTCCCAGCTTGAGCTCCTTAATTTTATTGGCGGAACCAGATTTGCGGTAAATTCCCTCAGTGTAGAGGCCATGCATCTCAATGTAGTTGATAAGCTTCTCCACTACCAGAGGCACTGTTCTCTCATCATTAGTCAGGCGAGAAACTTCTACTCCAAACTGTCTGGAGGACAGCTCTGGATCGAACTATTCAGACACAACCATAATATGCTCTTATAAAAACACACATATGACACATGCCTTCACACCATTCAGAGTTCATCCAAAACTAATGTTACAGTTTAAGTATCATTAATTTAGCAAACTAAGTACGGTCTTTAACAATTTTCATAAGATCAAAAAGCAGAAATAACACTAACTACTGTACATAAACCCACAACAACACAATTACTGTCATGGGACATCACTGCGACGGTGCACAATATGGCCGACTCACCTTCTTACTGCATTTGGTGGTCGTCTTCTGGCAGCACTTTCTGTGGCAGGCGTACCGGCACACTGGATAGACACAGCCATAGAGATCAAACACATCATTTCCATTATCCACAGAAAGACAGTGCCTCCTCATTATTCAGCAGAAGTTGTAAGAAAAGGTTAAAAAAAAAAAACATAAAAAATTCAGCACATGAGAAGCCAAAGCAGTGTTGGCTGGCACGAAGAAAACATCCTGTGTGACTAAAGGGCAAAATTGTGTGGAGAAATCTCTGGAGACACGGAGCCGCAGACCCCATGAGTCCAGTTGAAAACAATCTGATTAGGGCCGAGGAGGGAGAGAAGGGAGGGGCTCAATCTCTGACGCCAGACTGAACACAGCTCGGCCACAGAAGGGGTGTGTGTGTGTGTGTGTGTGTGTGTGTGTGTGTGTGTGTGTGTGTCCGCACAAAACTTCATGTGAACATCCACGTGAAGCACAGAGATGTGTGTCTGTGCGCATTTGCAGTCATGAAAAAGTTAATTCTTTTATATCATATTAATTAAATTAGTTGGATTACGTAACTGATACTCTGGCATTCCCATTGCTATCTTGACCTATCTAGTTTGCATAGTCACAGGAACTTGATTACTTTTGGGGGGAAAGCAAGCTCACATAAGCAATTAAAGGTTTACGTTTATGTGTAGAATGAAGGTCATGGTCAGGCTGAGGCCAAGTCTCTATGAAACATAAAAGTGAAAGTCTAATGCCCTCTGCTATGGAACCAACAGTGTATGTGTTCGTGTATGGAGCACACTGACATCAATGTTAAGGACATTTCAATTATCTGGTCTTTCTACCACTCTGGGAATTTTTAGTCTTTAACTTCACTTAGCAAGAACCTCGGACAACCTCAACAAGCTTGACTTTATCTGCACCGTTTCCATCAGAGGATGTTTTAAAGGAGTAAATCTGGGATTTGCTTCATTATGGTTTAGTTAACTATTAAAAGTGTTATAATTAGTTCATTTTAAAACTACTGATGTTCCTCCATCAGAGGGGCTACTCTTCATGTGACAATGCAAATTACAGCATCACATATATTTTAAGGTTGACAAAGCAGCACATCCAGGATTAAAACCTTTTTTTGATTATTAATTTTCTGTCAGTTGAATTACCGATCAAACATTTTTGTGCTAGCACGCTCCACATTCAGTGGCCTTCGAAGCGTCCACTTTTCCTGGCTGTATTACACTCAGGGGTTCTTTAGCTGTGACACTGTGCGTGCATACTCACATTTGCACACACAGGCCCGGTCCATCATCCAGATGAGCGACGAGCAATATTCACAGTATGTGGGGATGCTGTACTGGGTGGACTTGAAGATGTGGCCGTTATGCTCCTCCACCTGCAGGGGGCAGCAGAGCACAGGTTCATTTGAGTTTGCTTTCATATATTTTATATTGTGTGAGTGCACTTTTTTCTGATTACATCACTATTTTTTGCAATGATTGTGAGCATGCCCTTAATGTTGACGAGGATAAAGGCAAATTTACATTGTCTGTGTCCTTCTTCCTTCGTTTCTTGCGTTCAGGTTTTGGCAATGGCTGCAGTTAAAAAAAAAAGAAAGAAAAAGACAAATGACAATAAGAGAGATATTTTACTTCTTATATTTCATTATCAATAAATAGCACCCAGTAGTTTTTTGTAATTGTGTGCCTATTCGAGTTGTGTCTATTCACCTGTACAGTGAGAAGAGTGTCATTACCTTACTGAGTGTACAATGTGCAGGTTTGTACTCAATCATGAACTCGTCCAGGAAAATCTTGAAGGTGTTCCCCCACACTTTGACAGGAGACTCCCTCCAGTCCCTCTGCTCCTGTCGCATGATCTTCTCCAAGATTTGCTCAAACAGTGCATAAAGGTCTTTGTAGCGGATACTCTTACCATCATCCATCTAGGGAGAAGTCACAGGAAGAGCGCAGTATTGATCTTTCTAGTCTGGGAACACATGACTTTTCAGTTTAAATGGTTATATTCAAATATAAAAAGCCTTCAGAGGATTTACTGCGAGTGCTGTGGAGTAGGAGTTGAAGATATTGCGACGAAATTCCTTCAGAGCCTTTTTAAACACGATGTCCACCAAGGTGTCCTTTTTACTGTCCTCTGCGTCCAAGTCGTTGATCTAAAACATGACACCATCATAGCATGATCATAAACAACACTGGACTAATACCTGATGTGCAGTTCAAATATAAAGAACCAAAACTCTGATACTCAAGTTCATCTTCGAGCTCTATGTAATGCAGATGGCATATATTGCTGTACCTTCTTCACAAGGAAGTCGTTCATGCTCCTGTAGTCGCCGATGGAGGTCAGTATCTGCAGCGTGTCATTCTGCCGCTGGGCAGACTCCAGAGCCACGCTGCTGATCTTCACACTGCGCCTCCGCTTTACCTTGGGAGATGGCTCCCTGTTCTCTTTCGAGTCTCTTAATGACTGATTTAAGGTCAGATCAGGACTGCATGGCGGCGACATGTTTTCCTGACCTGCTACAAGGAAGAGAACTCCAATCAGTGACGCTTCAGAGGCAACAATATTATTTTTATTCAATATATTTGAAGAACTAATTACATTTATTTAGTAAAAAGCTTTTCAGCATCTATTATCTCCTACTCAACAACTTTCAATTCTTAAAAGACAAAAAGAATAATAACAGTATATCTGAAATCACACCTTCTCCAAGCAGAGGACCAGTGTCTCCAGTGTCTCCATCCAAGGCCTCAGCCCCACAGATCAGCTTTTCTCTGGAAGTCTTCTTATCCCCATACTTGCTCTTGCCCCAAAAACGCGGCCCAAGAATCTTACGACTCCTAGTCGAGAGGAAACAGAAGTGACAAGCAAATGAAAAAGTCTCAAAAGCCCAAATCATACAAAAACAAAAATCGTGTCAATGACAAGACATGGCTGTATGCAGAAGACTCTTTTCTGAAGGTAATAGCACTCTATGTGATACAATTGATGTGTATATATGTTATTTTGCTCATGTTTTTATATGGTTTTATATAGTTATGCTTTTCTTTTGTGTGCATTTTCCTATTTTTTGCTAGAAATGCAAAGTTGAAGAGCAAACCTTCCATCTTGTGAATTTTTACGTAGCGAGTCCTCTTTGACCAAATCGCCTGATGACATGGTTTTGTGTAGCTTCTTTTTCTCCTCGGAGCTTGCAGGCTGAAACAACATCGGGACAGGTAACATTTTTAAGACAAAATGGCAAAATGAGAAGAAAAAAAAAAAAAGAGATTGCATTTGTTCAAGTATGATTATGAGCTGAAGGCAAAAATGAGCCACTAGATGGCAGCACCACATCACTGGTGCTGCACTGGCTGAAATTACATTTTGCCAAACACGATGTAAAAAAGGTATAACACAAATACTAAAGCACAAGGCTTGTAATATAGAGTTGAAAACAAATGATACAGTTCAGTTTTTTTGTAGTTGAGGAGAATAAGAGTTTAAGTGATGGGGGAAAAAATCAAGACCAATTTTTTTTTTTTTATGATTTTCAAGGTTTGGCTAGTGGCTGGTGTTATCTGCTAAGAGAAAGAAGAATCAGGTGACATGCAAATCTTACTAACAAGGACAGAACTAGAAGTAAATCAACAAGGAAAGTCGGTGTAAAAGCTGTGAGAGAAAATGAAGCCAAATTATGTTAGAAAAGCATCTATGTTAAAAAGCTTCATGTTTCAGGAAGAACACGTTTCAAAAGGTGTCCTGCATCGTGATGCATAAATCCAGATTCACACTCACTGCTGATTTCTGGAGCGGTTATCAAATGTAGTAGTAGATTCAAAGTTGTGATGTGCTTAAATTCACATCTTTAAAAGCTGACATGAATATTACACATTACCCCAAACATAAAATCCAAAATGATCTCAAGGCAGGTATTCCAATATGCCTTTGAAATACCTGCCAGAAACCTTGTTAATTTTTTTTTTTTTTAATTATTATTGAGAAAAGAGAAATTTATTGGAGCTCATACTGATTCAGAGGTGTGATGCAGACCTATGCTCTCTCTGCTGAGTGGGTTAGAAATGTCAAAGAGAAGCCACGCTTATAAGAACTTAGAGAGGGCCACTTGTGGCTTGGATGGCGCCTGTTACCATGTCTGAGTCACTGAAACAGGACTCTCTTAGGCATGTCTCCGTGGAGCTCTGTTTGGAGAGGGGTAGAGTGTAATGACGGGGGCTGTGGAGGCTGTCGCCATCATAGTCTTCCTCGTCTGAATCGCCCCCAACTGAGAGAAAGGGGGTGCGGGTGAGGAAGTCGGAGCGGGTCCGTGCCATTCTGGCTTTCTTTTTTTGGCCCGCTCTGCCAACCTGGAGTTTACCAGAAGTGATAACAGCATGTTTTAATGGAGCCTTTAATAACCTGAGCTTCAGTGCATCGTGGTCCTCATGTTGGTGTGCTGCGCTATTCTTAGCGTAAGGCTGAGCTATCCTGCCAAGATTCATTCGTTCACAATACAAAACTGCACTCCTGAAAATATGCAAACACACGTCAAACAAAATGCTCATTTTAAAAAATTGCTTACATCCCGCGCTTTTGTTCCCTTAGACGATTTGGGCACAGACGTTGGTCCCTCTTTGGAGATTTCAGCTTGTGTGTCTTTAGTGACAGTATCAGTGGCAAACCTGATGGAAAAAAACATAAGCACAGAAAATTTCATCAATGTAGTGAATCTATTAAGTAATAAGCATGAACAAATGTGTCATGCTTATTACTTAATAGAGGTAGAGAACTCCAGAGTGTGGAAGAAAAATTAAAGACACTCTTCTGATACATTTTGGGATCTTTCAAATGACTCCGAAGTATGTTTAATTGTAGAAATGAGACAAGCTCTGTGAAAAGTCCCAGCCTCCACCTCAAATCTGCTATTGTAGTACAAAAATAAAAATGCATAAATAGTTTAATTTGGTACTCACTTTGCAAATGTCACTTTGTCATTTGGAGAGAAGAAGATGCTGCCAGGCTTATCTCTCATACCAACTGCAGTGCCTTGATCGCTTGGTTGCTTCTTGGCAGTTGCTCTCTCTTTGCTTCCTCCCCTGTCTCTGGACTCTAGTGTGAGTTTGGGTGCCCAGCCCTCGGGAACGGACTTATTCTCCATGTGAATTTTTGTAGGAGCAGAAGCAGGTGGTGGAGGCTGCTGGGGTTGAGGAACAGTGGAGTCTGACAGCGTCCTGGTATGAGGAACCTCCCCTGCTGCTCTCTGAACCAGCACCGAAATGGGTCTGAGGGGCTTCCTGGAGGCTGCGGTTCCACTGACATCTTGTCCGCTCTGTCGACTCTGCTCTATCTTGAGCAGAGCCTCGTCTTTTTGTTTCTCAAACATATCTCTTTCATACTGAACGAAGTAGAGACGCTGCTTCTCCAGCACTTCTTTCTGACGTCTTATCTGCTCCATCATCTCCTTTTCATTCTGCTGCTGCTGATTACGCTGCCTTTCCTCCTTCTCCTCGTTCAGGCGCACCAGCTTCTCTATGACAGCCTGGTCCGCTTGAGGCACTGAGGTGGGAGCAGGGACGGCAGGTCTGTCTGGTTTCTTTGATGAAGGTGTTAAGTCGGCCGTCTGGCCTGTAGAATCTCGAACTTCTACAGAGGGGCGGACAGTGTTACTCAGCTCCTCACTTAGCGGTGTCTCTTTCTGCATACTGATGACCACCACCACTGGGCGCCGTGTTGACTCTCTTCTGTTGATGACCGATGTGGCTGTGGAGACCGCTGCATCTTTGCTATGTTGAGATTCTGCAGCAGAATGGGAGATTACTGCGCTGCCCTCACCAGCAGGGACATAAAAGGTTGGGAGGTAGTCGACTTTGGGCGGATCTACATGGGCGGGGTCCGTTTTGATCGGGCTGCCTTGGTGGGCAACAGTATCAGAAAGCTCTGTCCTGTATGGTTCCGCTGGCTTGGGGCTTGTTGAAACAACATCAACGTTAGGCTCTGAAACTGGAGAAACTGGCGGGAGAGGGGAGAAGGGGTCCTCAATGTCTGTCACCTCTTCTCTGGCCTTTGGTGGCTCCTCATCCATCATGAGAAGCTCAAAGCTGCCTTTGGAGCTCTGGCTGTCAGGTGTGCCTTGGGGTGAAAGCAGAGGTGGGCTTGCAGAAGGCACCAGCTCAGGAGGCACCAGCTCAAGAGACCAGCGCCGGTCCTCGCACGGGGACGCCGCTCCGCCGCTATTTGCCCGCACTTTGAGGAGCTCCAGGCTGAACTGGGCCTGCTCCAACTCTCTCATCCGCCGGCTCTCTCTCTTGGCCCGGGTGGTTCTCTGGCTAGGTTCATCTGCAGTCCTAGCCCTTTCTCGCACCATCACAGAGGGTGCTGGTACTGACGTTGCTGCTTCAGTTTGTGTTTTGGAGGGGCTCTCTTTTGTCGTAGCATCTTCTCCTCCTGCCTCCTTAACCACCTCCTGGAGGCTCTTTTCTCGTTGTTCATAGGAACGATCCTCCCAAGTGCTGAGGTCCAGTCCCATAATTATTTCTTGTGGCTCCTCCTCCTCGTCTTGCGAGAGGCTCACCTGTCCATTCTGGAGCTGAAGGAGCTGTTCCTGCTGCTCCCTTTTCTCCCTGAGTTTCTGCTCTTTTAGTTTCTTGAAGCTGACAATCAGGAAAGTATTACTGTGTTAACGTAAATTAAACATCTAACATCTTTCATCACTCTTTGTACAAGTAAAGTTACTGATGACAAATTTGATCTAGCTCGAACATTCAGCGGTGTCAGAGTCTCATACACAAATTCTCAGCTCACAGCAGCTCAGCTGTAGAGCTGCTTTGGGACGGATTGCTTGCGTAATTCTATGCTGTTACATGTACCAAGCCTAGCCTGAACAATGCCCAAATACATGGCGGGAGCTGTGTGCAAAGATTAATCTGGTTTTTAACCAGCTTTAGAGGGGGGAGAAAGAAAAAAAAAAAAAAAAAAAAAAAAAAAAAAAAATCACACAGTCATCTACTCTTAGAAGCTATTTTCAGAGTATTGACCCTTTTAAAATGCTTATATACCTCAAGTTTCTATAAACAGGTGCATGGCTTACCTTCGCCTGGTGAGGAAGCCTTTGCAAACTGCCTGTAGTTGTATCACAGCAGCATACAGGCGCAAGTAGGCTTCTCTGGCTCGGTGACAGCGCCAGGCTGCCTGAATGACCAGAGCTGCTGTGCAGCGCCGACAGAGCCAGAACCTCCATGCCCTTTGTAGCACCAGAGCAGCCTCCCTCCACAGCCTGAACCTCTGACGATCTCTGTAACCTCGCCAGTGTTTCTGCAGACACAAAGCTGCCCCCTCCTGGACACTGAGGTCATAGTCCTCCTCCTCCTCGTCTATGGACCGGACAGAGCGCCACCATCTCTGTAATGAAAACATCTTTCATGCTCATCGAAGACAACTAATCCAATAATGTACAAGCACCTTTGTTCAAAGTGGACTTCGATTTTTTTTCTTTTTAACTGGGAGTGTAAAATGAAGGAAATTACAATAGTTGGCATAAGGAAATGGCTGACAATATCATCTGTGAGTGAGGTGTTCTTTCACGTACATTCATATTCTTTTTGCAAACTTTGCACTGTACTTAACACATTATTACATAGAACAAAGAGGGCAATGGGCTGTCATTCATTTTCAGTTACAATACTCAGACCCTTTTGCCTGATATAGGCATAAAATTAAACAAAACAAAATTAAAAATCTAAAATCTCACAAATTCTATAGTTAAACTGAGATATAAAGAAATGACAGATGCAAAGTAGATGGAGATGAAAGGAGTGACGGGGAAGAGCGCTGTACTATACCTGGATGCAGACCGCTGCTTCTCTCATCCGGACAAACTGCTTCCTCTCCAGCTGGGCTCTGAATCGCCGCTGCAGCATGACGATGAGTCTCAGAACTTCCTTGTGGAGGAAGGCCTGCAGCTGCTGACGCTCAGCCTCCCGCAGAAACACCTGAGGGGAGGAGCCGTGATGGAGTCAGTACAGGGCATCCATACTTATTGAGACAAAACTTTAAAAAAAAAAAAAAAAAAAAATCAATTACAAGCAAACACACATGCTTCAGAAAGCCTTGGATGCATATGTGGTCACAAGAATGTCAAGAATGACCCTCTAATTATATAGACACCATCCCAGAAACATGCACTCCTCTATCATGCCCCATTCATACCCTAGACAAAAATACCAAATATGTGACACTCATATTTCTTTTTTTAAATCTTTAATGAGTTTATCCCAACTCCCCATCCATAATGTCCTTGACCAGTAACAGTTTTCCTTGTATTTAACTAAAGAAATCAGTTGAAACAATGTAAAAACCTCACATTTTTTTTCAGTGAATGTCTCTCATATCATGGATATGTACACAGAAAATGTAACACACATCAGAAATAGCCTCGACAGTTTTTAAGCTGATATAAAAGATCTGGAGAAAAGAAGGGAGAAGGATTACCTTTGTCTTTCCAACTTGATATCCATCTGCTTTTAGGTCTAGCTGGTCCAGGCACTGCTGGATGCCCTCTCTGGTAGCACTGGTGCCCTCTGGAAGCAGCACACTGAAGTGGTGGACAAAGTCCTATCAAAGAAACAAGGACAGATATTAATGAGATGCATCCCACAGCTCTGTTATGTTCTGGATTTTAATTTTTTACAAGTCATTTGTACAAGATTCCTGTACAGAGATGTTTCACTTCAGTGGGGATTAATTTAAAATATGTCTCCAGACTGAAACGAGACACCCTTCTTACAGGAACAGCAACATCTTAAAAAATGCTGCCGAGCATCATGTGGTTTCAGGTGAAAATCCATGTCATCCGTAGTTAAGCTCAAACATCATGGTATAAATATGCTGAACTCCCACTCTTCAAACTGAGGCTTATTGTCTGAAGTCAATACAGTCTGCACCCTGGGCTGTAGGGGGTGGACAGGGAAACAGATGCTGTGTTTATACAATTACAAGCACGGGGAGTGTTTCGGAAAGCAAGGGACAAAGTAGAGCCTCTGTTCTAAACAGCAGAGTCCTCCAAAATGATCCCATGCTCAAGATATTTCTAATTACAGCTGACCGCAGCACTCAATATGTTTGGGAGAATTTTTGGTAAATGACCAACTCTGATGCTAAAATTATCAAAGTGAGGTCATCAAAATACCAGCTCACTGGTATTATAAACCAAATGTTAGACTTAAAGCCATAATGATATGTACATATAGAAAGTAAGCTGTTTTTATAGTAGTATTACAAATTTTATTGGAAACTATTTCGCATTGATCGAAGAGATATTTGGTAGGGTAAAGGTTAAAACTATAACTATATGCATCCAGGAAATAAAAATAAAAGTTGAGCTACTTGATTAGAAATTCATACATCTGTGGGACCTGGGTGGCACTGCATTAAAAACATGGAAATCACTGCATGGACTCGAGAACATGTCCAGAAAAAGGTCACAGTGTCATTCACAAAGCTGAAGCTCTGCCATGGAGAGAAGCCATGTGTGAGCATGATCTAGAAAGCCTGCTGTCTTCTCTGGGTTAAAGTTCATCTGGGGCAAAGTGGAAAACTGTTCATTTACAGACTGCTGTTAGAAGAAGAGGGGATGCTGCACATTGGTAACCATGGCGTATCCAAGCTTTTTTGAGAAAAGTTGCTCCCATCAAATTCAAAATTATCTCATTTTTTTCCTTTAAATCGAGCATTTTCCCACTTTAAACATCTGACATTTGGACAAACTTAAAGAGTCACTTATGTTAAAATGCCTCTGAAATGACTATTTAGGAATCCTGGCAGTAAAGACCTTAAATAATAAAACTATACTGGTTACACGCCTCCACAACATGGAAAGGAAATGAAAAAAATCTGACGTAGGAGTGGAGCCACTCCCAAATCTGCATCTAACTTCATCTGCTTTATTAGTCACATTTCTTACAGGGTTGACATCATTCCTATGAGAGCCAGTATGGTTAAAGATGGCTGCCACATCACATCCCTCATAAGTCCCTCATGACACAACATACAAAGAACCCCCAAATGAAACAACATCACCGACAAGTTTCCTGGAGATGAATTCATGGCTGGCGCCTGCACTCGTGGAAACATGAGTGTTGTTTAAGTTTTGGCTCAGGAGCGCTTCAGCAGCACTCTGGCCTGCGTAGCTATGATCTGCTGCTGAACTTTTAGCAAGTGGCTCTTTCAGTGCATTTATCGACAAAGATCGCAAAATAACGCAAGAAGGGGAGACCCGGGAAATGAACAGTGTTTAAAGGGGAGCTTCAGTTTTACACAGATTAGTTTACTAATCAGGGTAAATGCTCAGCCTGAGAAGAATTTATGAATAGTGTCTTCTGTAAGTCTGCAGGCCTTTGTCAAGACAAATAACTTAACAACAAAAAGTTTTGCTGCAAACCTTTTAGTTTAATATGGAAAGCACATAATCAGGTATCATAGGACAGATTAAAGACAGATCTTCCATCATTCTCTCATAAAGTTTACATGATTTTTAAGATGAAAGCAACATGTTGCATCCAAAGAAAAAAAAAAAAACAAGCAATAAATGACAGTTATAAAGATAGGGTTGTAAATTGAGTTTTTGAGAGTTATTTTACTTTTAAAAATAACAAAATTATAATTATTAGTGATGGTATAAAATATGTTTACTTCCATTATTAGTTTGTCTAACAAAAAATTATCTATCTTAAAATATATTTTATATTGTACTGTACCTGGTTTAGTCGCAAGTAACTTTTTCTGTACTACATTACTATTTTTTTGGTTAATCATTCCTATTAAATGTTGAATTTTAATTAAGGGAAAGTACATTAACAATCCGTAATCACTAATTAAAGAATCCCTAACTGAACAAGAGGTTAGGAAGATGGATGGATGGAGCAGTGAGCCCAACCACTCTGGGTTATAAAATACTTCAGCCAAAGCCACATCAGACTCAGAGATGGGTAAAAGGTGTCCTTTAATGTCAATAACAACCCCAAGTGGTTATTATGAAGCGTAACCAGATGCTTGAAGAGTATACACAGTGTAATTGTGTGTATTACCTTGAAAGTGTACTTGATGTTGTAACCCGACTGCCGGATGTGTACTGTCTCCAGCATACCTGTGTAACGCAACTGCCTCAGCACCAGGTTATCGTTAAACCGTAAGGGCAGCTGAAAGAGAGAAAGAAAGCAAGAGAGGGAGAAAAAAAAGGAGGCATGGGGGGGGGGGGGGGGGTGTGTGTGTTAAAAAAAAAAAGGAAGAGCGACAGGCAGCAGAGGTTGCAGAGAGACGACGGGAAAATGATAAACAGCTTTAAAAAAAAAAAGAAGTCCAAACTTCAAAGGAAATAAGTAATGCTTTGAAAACTACACCGAAACAGTCAAAGTGGCTGCAGGCTGGAGGGAGCACACTGTACCTTCTCAGCATTGGAACGGATGCACTTGACAAAATAAGGCTCAGACTGACCCAGAGTCTCCATTAGCTTATTGAGAGAGGCCTAGAGGACAAGACACAAAAACCAAAATATTAGAATTAACAGAGAAGAAGATAACGAACTGAGGCTCACTTCACAGCTGTTTGACAGGCAGAAGTCAAAGTCAGGTGACTGTTGTCAGCTATAAGTAACTGGTCCATTTCCAAGCAAAGCTCTTGTGCTGCAAGATTAAAGTATCTGCCTGGGATCATAATTACCAGCAACAAGTCTATGTTAGCATGCAGACTGGAAATAAAAAGGACAAAGACATGTGTGCAACATTTCCATGTGCCGTCATTGTATGTGTATGTGTGTAAACACATGCACATATGTGTCAGCATGTGTGCGCGATAATTCAGTGGCAGAAGGAATTCAGTCTCCTCCCCCTCCATGGGAGATTAAAGCAATCAGCGCAGCACAGGATGTGGAAAGTGAAGTCATCCACACACAGGGGCCAGGGCTGCCTGCCAGAGGGGCCTCAGCGCTCGTCTCTACCTCCAACAGCCAGAGCACACAGTTCACGTTCAAAGAACTTGGGAAGAAAATAGAAAATTTTGCTCTCTGGAATTTGTTCTCAGCCTTTTGTGTGTTACTAGCTAACAATGCAAACTCCTCAGACATTTTGGACCTGAATCATTCTGATACTGATACTGGAAGCTGTGCATCTGTTCATTCTTTGTGAAGAATTTTCCAAAGGGTGTGTTTGTGTGGTTTTTTTTTTTTTTTCACCAAATCAAATATATTTTATTACCAGACACGATGTCATACAAATATGACTTTTGGGTGTGGGTAACTACATGATAGACACCTCACACACACTGGATCCAGGATTAGACAGTGAGCAGTAAAGGCTGCACTAAAAGAAACTAAGCCATCAAATGGACACACCTTGTTTTTGTCACATTCACAGCTGGGAGGGGATTCCTCCAGCCTGCTCAATCTCACCCTGGTGAGATTTTTATTGTGAGAAGCACTGAGAAGGAAATTATTGAGCTGTGTATGCGGCTGCTTTCTCTCTCTCTGTGTGTGTGTGTGTGTGTGTGTGTGTGTGTGTGTGTGTGTGTGTGTGTGTGTGTGTGTGAGAGAGAGAGAGAGAGACCTGGAACTGTGCGCTGATGCTGGGTGGTTTCTTCTTCTTGTGGAGGTGCAGCAATGACTTGGTGATGCGGTCGTGAAGCGTCAGATTGTTGAGGTACTTCAGTGACTTCACATTGAGTAAATGCTGCAACAATAATAATGTCAGAGTCAGTTAATAATATAAGAAGTACCATCTATTTAATTTGTATTTAGTAAATAAAAGGGTCGCCAAGATTGAAAAAGGGACCGACAGGAGCAGTAAGTCCTTCTTCTGATACTCATCTGAAGGATGTTCCTCAGTAAGCAAGATGGACGCATATCAAGACAGACTTATCTAAAATTATTTATAAAGCTCAGAGTGGTTTCACATACAAACTCAATCTTAGAGAAGCACCAACAGATGGGATATTTAATGATTTTGCATTTAAAAATAGTGCATGTTTTGCTTTGCTGTTTTCAGTATTTGTTTTTTTAATATTTCAGCTGTTAAAGAGCCTGGTACTGTTCAGAAGCAGATCACCATATCTTTCTGTATAAAAATTAAATATCCAAACACTTAAATTCAAGACTGGTGATATATATGTATAGTAAACAGGAGTGGCCCCAGGACAGAGCCCTGGGGAACAAGTCATGGTGACTTTATGCTTGCTGTCTGTATGCACTGTGACCTATAAGGGTAAATTAAAAATACTGTGCACTGTACCTTTGGAAGAACGGGCTTAGATTTGTAGTTTTTGTTCCTCCTGGAAGAAAAATAAAACAAAAACTGAAAATCTAGTTCAGCAGTTCTTTAAATCAGCAAGTGAGACAGGTGGGTTTTTCTTTTCTTTTTTAAGTCAGGTCAACAAAACAACCTATAATTTCAGATTTCTTTCCTAAATATGTCATATTCCTGTCAATAAAGCAGAATTTTATTGATCCCTGAGGGGAAAGAAATTCTCCTTCACTTGCTCTCTGCCATACAGGGGTTTAGAGGTCAGGTTCAACTGGAGATCAGCAGTGACTGAGCTTGCAGGAATGTAGTCATTGCTGGAGGAGACTTCATCAGGACAGATGTTTGAACTTTAGGGTTTACTTGTGTCTAGACTGCGGCGCTAACCAAAGTAACAAATTACTGTAGAGCAAAAAGAAAATAGCATCTCGATACTGACATGAGGATGTCGTGGGCTCTCTCCAGGAGTTTGCTGCTGGTAGAGTTGAGAAAGATGCCATCATCTTCTGCGGTAGAGCTGCTGGATGATAAGCGGCTCTGTCTACCCACGCGCCCGTTCCAGCCGAGCCCTGGGGAACCCCTTTAGACCAAACATACAGACCAGTGAATAATTTGAAAAAAAAAAAAAAATAAAAGATATCTTTTAAAGCAAATCAAACTTTAAATCTATGTTGATCTCTATATAATAATAATTCTATACATCATTAATAGTTTCATACATTTATTAATTATAAGCAATACAATACAAAACAATTTGAGCAGTGCGTTCTCAATGTTTTTTTCAATTAATCATAGCCATCTATTCCCATAAACTAAGAAATATGTCTGTTGTAACTTTACTTTTTTAGCCTGTGTAGAATATCTTCTGAAATACATTTATTACTTTTACTTTGTTCACTTGAAGCTCATCAAGAGTACCTGAGGGATGTACTGTGGAAGTCCAATATTTTATATTTACAGTGTGTGCTAAACAAAGAGTACTACAATAGATGTAGATGCACCGTCGTGAGCCGAATTTTATGTTTGGTGTTCGTACCTTGGTTAATTTTTCTCCCTGTTTTCTTTAGCATTTTTTAAGCTTGTAGTTCTTGTTGTAGTTTAGTTTTAATGTTTGTTCTCTCAGCATTTCCTGTCTCATCCTCTTGTGTCAATTCCTGTAGGTTAGGTTCATTCACATGTCTGTTTCTCCCTGTTTGGCTTCTCACTTCCTGTTTTGTTTTGATTGGTTACTTGTCTCTAGTGTAGTTTTTCATTTCAACCCATCTTTTCTCATTGTCTTTGGTTGCCTCCTCCATCTTCTTATTCAGCTATGTCCACTTTCTTTAATAACCTTAATGTGTTTACCCACATAGCAAAATTGGTATGGCCCAGATCAGGCCCACACAATGTGCTTAAACATGGCCCACATACCGCAAAGAATGACGGCCCTTTGGTGGCCCAGATCTGGTTTGCCAGATGTGGCCCACACATGGGCCAGCACAAGGCCCGTTGCAGACACACTGGTGGTCCTGTGTTGGCCCATGTGTGGATTACCTTTGGCAAACCTGATCTGGGCCACCAAAGGGCCGTCATTCTTTGCGGTGTGAGGGCCATGTGTAAGTTGTGTGCAGCCACGGGGCAGTTGCAGACACACTGCTGGCCCTGTACTGGCCCAGAACATTTTCAGCTCTGGACCCAGATGTCAGCCTAATGTGTACCTTAATCAAGCCATGTAATAACATGTGCTGGAACGTAATAGTGCAAAAGTAACATGCAAAACTGTTCAGACAGTGAATGGGCTGATTCTTATAAAGCGCTTTTCTACTCTCCCGGATTACTCAAAGGGTGCTATACAACATGCCACATTCACCCAGTCACAAACTTTCTCTAAACTGAGTGCCTCCTAACTACATTCATACACATTCACACTCCTGACATGCACACTGGAGGAGCCAGGGATTGAACCACTGACCTTCTGATTAGTAGGTGACCTGCTCTACCTCCTGAGTTACAGCCACCCGCTGGCTGTGCATGAGTAAACCGTCACTAGGTTTTGGATAAAGTGTACACTCACAAACCTGTCAAACCTGCATTTGAAACGCTGGCTACCATAGCAGTATAGTGTTGCAACATGGCATTTGAGTCTTCTAACTAAAATAGGAAAATAGGAACATAACATAAAGTGCCATCATTGCCAGACCTGGCCCACATCTGGTTGACATACACTCTGCCATGACACCAGTCAGTCAGAAGTCCCAGCTTGATGCCGGATCCGGGCCAGACCTGTTTTCAATGGGCCTGGGCCACATAAACCAAACTACAATCCAGCCAGGTGTGGCATTGCATCACATAGATAGTGCCATCTATGTCAGCCCTGGCCCACATCTGGTTGACATACGTCTTATCATGCTAGAAGTCAGCCAGCAGTGCCGGCTTGATACCAGATCTGGGCTTGCTATGTGGGTATATAGTGTTGTCTTCCCTTCAGTATTTGTCTCAGTATCTTCCCATTCCCGTGTGTTTTTGAAATGCTCTGGTTTTTGGTTTCCATCTCATGGACTATATAATTCTGGGCTGTGAAATCAGCTGAACTAATGGTGCACTTTTTGCTTACGTCTGTCTGCATGTGAGTCTGTATTTGAGTCTTCACCTTGCAATTCATGACACTGTCTATATAATCAGTTATTCCATCCCTTCTTTGTCAAGCTTGCAGGGTCCATAAAATATATACTAATAATTAAAACTGTCAAAAATAATAAACACAAATAATAAACCAGGCAGTGTCAGTCATTGATTCTCCAACTTTAATCTAGCTGAATCTAGCTTTTTTCCCCTAAGTATTTTATATAACCTAAAGGATTATCAGCAACAACCTGCTCCTTACCGTAAAACGTTTACTTGATAAGTCATTGAGCTATTGAACATGTCTTAAGATCTATGTCATCACTGCAGTGTTTCTTTATTTTACCACAACAGTTTCCAAACATCTGTTTAGAAATCACTGTTTTCCTTTGCACTTGGTTTGTCAGATGAGACGTTAAACAACAAATACTGAAAGTTTAGAAATCAGCGGCAAACGCATGGTTGTGTGGCTTTGTCCTTTTGGTACTTTTAAATAGTGTGATCTAAGTTAAAAAGGGGAAGTAATTTTCATTCCCTTTTCCAGAAGACAGAATGAATCTCTCGTACAGAAATCCCTTACTGAAGCCCCAAAGAGTTCAAAACCTCAGGCCTCAAGGTGGAACCCAACCACGTGTCCAGAACCCAAACAAAAACATAAGTGGTCAGTCATGGTTAAAACCCATCAGACTGTTTTGGTTTTTAAACCCATAGCAAAAATGAAAGAGGGGTAACGAAAGACAAGTAAACAAAGACGATCTCCATCACTACTCAGAACAGAGCACAGCTGTGGCAGTTATCTCGCGCTTCCTCAGATCCACTGAGGTGCGCCGTTTTGTTTCCCGTTCATCATTCATGAGTTTACAAGAATTCCTCCACATGTGTTTCAGGCCACACATTATTACACACAGACTACAGCAGCAAGATATGCTCGCTGATTCATAGTATGTTATTACCCTATTACCCGGAGGTTGAATCATTCATAAAGAGAAAACCAGGTGGAACACCTGTGTGTGTGTGTGTGTGTGTGTGTGTGTGTGTGTGTGTGTGTGTGTAACCAAATTCAGTACAACCACTGAACAGTTAGAAGAGAAGAGTTTCCGCTGCAGGGCTGCCTGCTTGGTTTGAAAGTGACTCTTAACGTCCACTGCTTAAATGCTGAGTAAAAAATAACCTGTGTGATTAGCAGATCTGGGCGATATCCAAACTAAAACAACCAAACCGCAGCGTCTGCGCTTGCTGTGTTATTGTGTTTAGCATCTTTGTTGCACAAGAAGGAAAAAATATTCAGCTCTTGGAACCATTTTAGCAAGTTTGGTCCAAAAATGAATTATCTCGGCACGAATTGGATGGATTGCAAGAGAAATTGTGTTTTTTCAGGGTCTAAACAGGATGAAAACCTTTGACTGGTTACTCATCCAACAACTTTATTTCATTAGCACAATCTGGTGTGTTATGTAAAGCTAAAGACGTTCTCATACAGCCTCATCAGTATCTTTAATTTGTATATTAATAAGCACATATTAGCATGCTAATATAAACTGATGTTTAGATTAAAGCATCACATGGGTGTAACCTAAATTGAGTCAAATTGTTAGAACTTACTCAACCAGTGTAGTTCATTCTGATTAAAAATGGTGATGATGCACAAAACAGATGACTTTTCATTTTTTTGCTCAAAAATCCATGTGTTAATTCTGAACTGTATTGGACATCAAGATGAAAATTTGAATCCGGAAGTACAACAAAAAAAGAAGAAGGGAAAAAAAAAACAGGGGGGCATTCTTTCCCCCACATTTCTTACTGTGGAGGTCACTGATGAGACCCAAAGGATGCTCCTACACCATCATCAACACAAAGCTATGTCTGCACAGTCCAAGGGCAGAAATGCAGATGATTTGTACAACCAGTCAGCATTACATTACAAGATGATAAATTTCTGTAGAAAAACCACAAACCTCCAGTGTGTAAGTATCAATCAAAATCTTTGCACTCCATCCCTACATAATCTGAGGACCAGCATTTACCGTCTATGGCCAAAATCAGAAAATATTTTTTTGCGTCACAAAACAAAGTAAAGCATAAATCTTCTGTATGGATCTGGTTCACCATATAAGGGAGATTTTCTCCTCAGTTGTTCATGTATCTCTGCAAATGGTGATAGTACAGTATGGCTTCTGTAACGACTGTTTATCTCCATAGTGTCTCAGAGAGTCTCATAAAACACTGCTCTGTATGCTGCTCTGTCCAGCTGACAAGCACCCTGCAGGGTCCGAACATTTATTACTCCCCGGGCACTTCTCTCCGATGCATAGCTCCGACTTTACATCACCGAGGAAGCAGCTGCAAGGGGTTTAGTGTTCTCCTAGCATGTGGAGGATGAGGGGAGCATGGAGGAGGAAGAGGAGGCAGGATGATGATGGTGGGGGGGTTACCAGCTCCATAATGATCTCCTGTGTAACAAAAGCTGACTTGCATGAATCCCTCTGTGCTGCTGCAAATCTCACAGTGCACAGCTAATTACAGAAAGTGTCAGTGAGGGGTACGAGACCAACACTCAGGGTCACAAGCACGTGCGTCCATTTATTTAAAGGCATCCAATGTCTCTCTCAATGCTGGGAGGCAAATATCCTTACCACTGCATGTAGGACACAAGATTAGGACTGTCACAATATCAATGCTTTGCTCATTGTGGCCACAAAATGCCACAATAATAGCATTCAAGTAATTTCTATTAATATTTTGGGGGAAAGACGACTATCACACAGACACATTCACTGATGGATGCGTTAGAGGCACTTTGGGGTTAAGTATCTTGGATATAATACCATCAGAGTCAACACACTACTCTGCTGACAACATTTTACAACATGGCCACTTACCGTGGTGAGTTTTCATTGATGGTGTTGCTTCCCTGCAGGTCTGAGAGTGGCGTACGTGGACTCTTTCTAGTCACACCTGATCACGAATAAACATGTTGGCATCATGTGAAAGAACACGCACATACACTTCACACAAAACCATTCCAGAGAAGAAAAAAAAAAAAACACACACACACTTCTGACACCGTGTGACACTCAAGTGTTACTGCAGTGACTGTTATGTGCCTTTTTTAAAATTGGAAATACTGGGGCTGAAGTAACATTTAACGCAGATTTGTGCGGTTAATAGCAAGGTTGTTAGTGCTGAATGATGTGAGATGATACTGAAGCATTATTTAGTTTAGTCTGGCCTGTAGGTTTGTTTAATACCATGATTGGCAATTTAAAATACTTGATTATGAAACACTTTTTCCAACAATCAATTCTATGCTTTCAATATCTATGAAAGCTAAAAATCTGAGCAAAACGGTATTCGGATTACTTTTCCATACTTTATATAAAGGATAGATGTAGCCACTGATGTCATGTCATGGTTAGAAAAGTCTTGAACTGAGCATTTTGTCTCCTGACATCTTTGTATTTCGAAAGTGAGTGATAGATTTGACTGAAAAAAAAAGGCAATCAAATTGCTGTCCAAAAACAGAGGAGTCAAACATAAGGCCCGGTGGCCAGAATCGGCCTGGCAAAGACTCTAATCTGGCCCACTGGAAGGTTTAGATAAGGAGGGTATAGAGTTTGAAATAAAGACCTCCCCCACTGCCATTCCTACTACACCAAAGTAGATAAATAATAGATAAACAATTAAATGACAGAAGATTTCTTGTTTTTTCACTACCATCTACCATAAACATTTCTTGTTTAATAGTGGTTCTATGCTGCTAAAAATAATACATCTTTGAATTAATCAAAACACAGTTTTTTAATAAATGCAGCCCTGTGTGGATAATGAGCTACCAGAACTTATTCTGTAATTTTACACATTTGTCATAAGGAAAAAACGGATTTTTACTGTAGTACATGTTTTTCTTATATTAAGACATCCCAAGGATTAAACATTGAGTTCAATGCTACACTGACGGCGTTTCTACATTGGCTTCACTGTTCAGACCCAGAGGCTACATCTATATTTTATATACAAGCTACAGCTGTTTTGTTAAATCACTACAGTGCGATGGTGGGCTTTGGTAGTGATAAATTTGTACTAACGTATATCATATTCCAGGATTTGTTTTGAACCTACAGCCAATCAATCAGTGCTGAAATCCTACAACTCTAAAGTGTGTTAGCCTACTCATAAAGCACTCTTCGACAATGTACCGTTTTCACTTTCATCACTTTGTACATTTTCACTCTCATCTGGAGCTGCAGGGTGGCACAAGACAACAAAAAAAGACAGAAACACATTTGAGTGTCATGAAATGTTTGTAGAAGAAAAGTAACCCTTGTGAAAAGTGTGTGAGGTCGGCTGAATGTCCTGCACCA
Organism: Neolamprologus multifasciatus; assembly: GCF_963576455.1. NCBI lineage: Eukaryota > Metazoa > Chordata > Actinopteri > Cichliformes > Cichlidae > Neolamprologus > Neolamprologus multifasciatus. The sequence continues at coordinate 10,578,924 of NC_140439.1, forward strand.
CATGTAAAGCTGCCTGTGAGCCAGTTAGTGATATGAATGTACACATCTGTGTCCCCAGCTATGCCAGACACACCCCTTAGTCTTTGATCACCATCACCAGCTGATGTGGGGTTAGTGACAGTGGAAAACAGCTGATTTTAGACAATCGTTTGGTGGACAAGCAACTATATCCAGTACCCAACAGACAAAATTGTATATGACAGTGGAGCAATGTGCTATTGCTATAAAAAAAAAGTGGTGGAAACCTGGAGGTGTTGCTTCCATCACCAAAGTTCGCTGACAGAGCAAGATAAAAATGCAGTTCTTTACATGCCTTTTACTAGCACAGTGTAAGAATACAAGTGAAGAGCATGCAAGACAGGAACAAACACATGCAGGTGCATTAAAGAGAAAAAGGGGAGGCAGAGAGAGTAGAGACCAACAAGCATCTAGTCCTAAAGTAAGCATCCTAAATCAAATCACAACGCAGGAATGGTGCCTCTTTATGTTTGTATATTCTTATTGGTATCGTTTGGCTTTACTTGGCCTAGAAAAGTAGTAAATGTTGGTCGGTCCTCTCCCTATAGTTTCCCCTAGTCATGGTATCAGATGAAAGTAGGAGGAGTTATTGTATTGGCAGCCTTACTGTACTTCTCCTCTTTGCATCTCTGCAGGATCTCTAAGCTTCTCTGATGCACAGGGTGATGCAGAAAGCTAAAACTATCCGTACTTTTCAATACTGCACAGGGAGCAGCGTCATCATGCCCTTGGAGAAGCAAAACAAGAGAAAAAAAAGGAGAGAAGACAGAAAAATACACAAGGAAAGAAAGAGAGAGAGAGAGAAATGACAGATTAGACAGCGAAGAAGATGAGATCAAGAAATTCAGTCGTCTACTGGAGAGATACCTGTGCAAGAGAAGATGATTGACATTCAAAACTGACGTTGGCGGCAGCAGTAGAGAGACCTGTCTTTATATAGGTGTTTGCCCCCCAAAGGTATTTCTATACATCGTCTTCTAATGGTTTATCCAGTGAACATATTCTATTATAAGATAGCAGTAGCATTCAAATTTATAAATTTAAGAACAAAACTGCGTCTGTATAGAGATGGTTTAGAAGACATGTACAAGATTCCTTTGGGTGACACAATATCTTTAGTTTAGCTGAAAAGATTTCTAAAAGATATCTAAAGACAAGTGAAAGATATCTAACTTCTAAAACAAAAATCTAGTCCACATTACAACATCTACGCTTCATGTGAAGGAAGGATGGAGAGGATGCAGAGCAAAAGTCCGATTCATACGCCGGCAGGACTGAAAGAACATCTGTTTGCAACATCTACTGCATCTGAAGTACAGCTAGAGCAAATTCTAAGGGAAAAGAAGGCATTCACAGAAAGCCAAAGCTGAGAGAGAGAGAGAGACAGAGCAAGAGCTACTGTCATTACACTGCAAAACTACCAGCACTTTGCACACATAGACTACAGAACAGTGACTGCATAGTGAATCCAAAACCTGGCTGAGATAAACATAATGAACCAAGACACACAGCAGGTTGGCGTATAGTACAGTATGTAGTAGCAACGTTTAACTAAACTGTGAGCTATGGAGCATTTCCTAAAGTACAAATGAAGCATGAGCAGGTGCCCTGACACTGTAAGACAGGTGCATAGATTTTTCTGATGACATTATGTTTTATAAGCTTTCTTGTGCTTTGCTAAGGTTTACCTCTCAGTCTGGAACATCTCTTCCCTTCACAGAGCATACTTTCCCTCACTGCTAGAGGTTAGTGAGCTAACTATAGGGTATGTCAACCGTTAATGCATTGGTGTGGGTTCTTACCTGTGTGTTTCTTGTGCGTGTGTCTCTTTCCAGCCTGCCTGAAAGCCACCAGGGCCCTGAAGTATGCGCGGAGCACTGCCCAGCGGAAAGTTGCTGACGGATCGATGCCGATAAGCCCGCAGATGAAGGCGTTCTTGCTGCTCTTTAGCAAAGCTACGATGTCCGGGCGCATATGGTCTGTGTTCTTCTCCCTGAAATCCTGCGTGTGTGTGTGTGTGTGCGTGAGATAAATATATAAACACAACACTGTTCAGAAGTATTATGTAGATTAGTGCTACAGCTCCTGCCTTAGCACTTACATGTGTGACCTTCACAACAGGAATGTAAAGAAAAATAAATACTGGCTGGACAGACTTAGATTCTTAAGAGAGCGAAGATGGCACTGACCTTGACTCCGTACTTGACCTTGCCAGCATAGTGTCGGATAATAAAGGCGGGCTCCATGACAGCAGGGAACTCGATGTAGCTGTTTCCTTCATGCTGTCGCTTGAACTTATCCAACAAAGTCTGGTTGGTGGCTTGAGGGAAACTGGGAAAGGAAACAAAGAAACATATGCTTTGAAGAAAAACGGGTTTTACATTTGTTTTTAATATCAAAACACCTCAAGTAAGGAAACTCGAGAATCACGCTCTTGATGAAGTTGATTCAAGACGCCAACTATGTCTTAATGCTGTAACACGAATCACACAGAAAATGTCCAACAGATTTCTGATGTTTAACACACAGAACATGATGAATTCAAGATATTATTTTTTTCACCACTCTGTGTGTAGTTGCTACAACTGTATTATATTATAGCAGAGCATAGCGGTGGAAACGTGGGAAGCCAATATCATCTGATCTGTAACCACTTTTGACATTTTAACCTCTCTTGCCACAGGTTGAAGATTATCCTTTTAGGCCGATTTCAGTTCATATATCTCTACAGTGCGTCAGTATCAAGAGCCAGCAATTTTGCAGAAAATCAACAGCTTACAGGAAGAGGAGTGAGGGGAAGAATGAGACACCAGGGGTTTTGGAACAGGGTGAAACCTGAGCTATGAAAACAGAGCAGCTAAAGAGTCACTGCCTTCCAGCTTTGCCTAACAGGAGGAATTTGATTTAATGTCCAAACGGAGAAATAAAGGGAGTTAAAGAAGGAAATATGACTTGTAAAATTGTCACAGTAAAGCCATGTACCCGAAAACACCATATTTCATTGAGGTTTAGCAGGTATAGATTCTGGACAATTCCATCTTGCTTAACAATTTAGAGAAATCTGACAAAATGTAAGTGTATTTGTCTGAAAAGTGTTAATGTTCTTATAAAGTGTAGTAGGAATCACACTCAGAATCTTGCACAATGTTTTCCAATTGAGCATAAAAGCAAAATTGTCCACTCATAAGGACAGGAGAGATGCAGTGATGTTAGCATTTGCTGTGATTGGTCCTTCAGACAAACAAGAGTCTGTTAGGTACTCCAGTTTATTTCTGTCCATCTCTAGGTTGCTGGTTTGTGTGTCATATAGTAATTTCCCTACACAAAACTAGTTCCTCTGTCTGTGTCGATAGTTCTGTGTTTCGCCACAATACCAAAACTACAAGCTCGAGGAGGCCGAGAAGGGATTGTGCATTTTTCACAGCTGTTTTATTTCATGCTAATATAAAACCTGTGCAGAGGACACTGTCCAGCTGTGGAAGCACTGCAGCTGGAACTGTGCAACAGTGCGGAAACACTTTAGGTTCAGTGCCTCGCTGATTTTAGTATTTCAAGCACAAAACAGATCAACGTGAGAAGGCAGGGGGAGGAGGGTATCAAACACCACGAAGATCCCCAGCTGTAATGAAACCAGCAATTTTTCAGTTGCAGAATAACACCTGCCAATTTGAACTCGTCACCTGTACTCAGCACCTGCTGAATTATCAGGTAGTTTAATACAGCAAAGCTAAACTGAATTTCTAAAGAAGTAAACCAGTCAAACTGGTAGGGAGACATAAATACTCACTTGCACTCTTCATCCAGTAGGTGGAACAGCGCTGTGGGCTTCTTGCTGATCAGGTTGATGCAGCCTGTGTTGTCGATGTAGTCTATGTTTCGCCAGCTGATGCCCTCTGCCCTGTATTCCTCCTGCAGGGTCACATCATGTACAAACAGAGAGCTTCAAGAAAAATTTACTTCACAGGACTGGAATCTGATGAACGTCTTCTTTAAGGCAATAAAAGTCACCAGCTTGCTGTATTAAAATACTAAAGCGTTTGGGTATAACATTAAAAATATATGTACTGGTGTTGTCCTTTAATGCATTGAAGCTGTTGAGAAGCACAGACGCTTTGTTATAGTGGGTTCTCACTGCATGTGACATTACCGACAGCATCACAAACGCTCATAAAATAAATAAATGAATAAAAATCATTAACAAAATACAATCAAAAGCAGAGAACCAGTCCAAGGCTGATTAGGCTGTTTTAAATCTTACAGTCAGAGTGGCTATAGTTTGTATGCATGGTCGCCTGGCCTGCTGGTTTAATAATGAAAGAATCATTCGGAGTATTTATCAGTATTACTTCCTTATACATGTTATTTTCCTGTGTTCATGGGAAAGATTTAACCAATAAAGACCTTAATCCAGCAGAGCTTTAATAAAAAAATCTCTTTCTCTTGTGTAATCTCTTGTTAGCCTAAAGTCTGAAGGAAAAATATGCAACTAATTACTGCTGTTTACTGTTAGTTCACAGGAAGAATATTTCAAGAAAGAAGCCAAACTTACTCGGAACAAAGTAAAGTAAACCTGAAAGGCGAAGTTTTGTTTTACGCTGCAATTCAACTGAGCAAACGGCTGTACGGTTATTGCTTCTGGTCATACGCACAGAAAAATGTCATATGATTAATAGACACAGACAATGTCTAATGAGAAGTTTCTGACAGCAGAAAACATACCAGATTAAAATTTGACCGATCTCACATTCAAGGTCATCTTCTCAGGCATGTCCTAACAGCTACTTTTACTGCCTGGAAGCCCCTTTCTGACCACCTGCATTATGTGCCCTCCATACTTTCAGTCGAAGATTCCACAGCTTTCGACCCCAAAGGCGGCGTGTCAGGTGACTGGGAGCATGCTCGTCATTTTTTCCAGAATCCACAAGACTGTTCACATTGAATCCGTCCCTCGTCATGAGACGCCACTGTGAGCTCTAGTATAATGCACTGGGGCCTCTGAGAGTGAACATTTTATCTGATGTGCATTTGTGCCTGTGACAGTTTTCACTCATCACCTGGGCTGTGTGCCAGATTTGGCCCACTCAGTCAGTCAGAACTTTTCCCAACCAAATAATGTGACATTTATCTCATATAACAGCTGCTTTTGTTGAGTACAATACTAAAGCCAGGACTTTAATCTCTTAAGACTGCACACACTCAGGTGACAAAGTGTGTGTCTGTGTAATCCCGTATATTGCCACATACTCGGCTCTTAAATAAACACAGGTGAGTTGACTCAACTCTTTGGTAATTGCTGAGTTTTGGTTTATGGGGGTGCTATTTCTAACTTTGTCATATTGTCTGGAATAAGGTAACTCCCACTACCCACGTGCCTTTAAGTCATCTTCCCATAAAAACTATGATTCACTTTTATTTTGTCTGTATCAGTAAAAACCCATAAAATGTATCCAGAAGATGCAGAATCAGCTTCTTTGTCAGGCTGTCATACAGTTACTCTTTCATTATATTAACTCAACAACAATTAAAAAAAAAAAGTCATTTCTTTATACATTTGGTGTACAAGTTTCATCTTTACGAATAGAGACACACGCACACACAAAAAAAAAAAACACCAAACAAAAACCAACCATTTAAATTCAAGTATTTTCTTGACAGATGTGTTTTCTTTGAATGGAACAAAACGTGAAAACAAATAAAAGAAATATCCACTGACAGAGTTCTAAAAAGAGGGATATTTAGGACATACTATGACCAGTATATTGGGGATGACAGACTGGTATTTTCTCAATAATGGGGGAACACAAAAGAATGTGTGGTTAGGCCACAGGAATCCTCTAAAGTGTTCAACACCACTTTCATCATTTAGTCTAAAAGAACAAAGTCTGCTGCCCGTTTTATAATATCCAATGTAATAATGTTAAACAGTTCACATCATGTCAAATTCACATTTTCTCCTTTGTGGGTAAAGTCCTGCTGGTTATTCCATTTATTTGCCGTCACAGTTGCCATGAATAAATATTTCAACTACAAGTACAGTTAGCGACTGATTGTTAGTGAGTGACTAGATGACGAAGTGATTTCACAAAGGTGCAACAAGGCAGGCATTACTGACTTATTTAACCCCTATCTGCTCCAACAGAGTGACTCAGTGGTTGACAGATGCATGGAAATATACACTGGAACTGTAGCTGAGGGGATGAAACACCAGTTACAGTAGGCATACTTCCTCTGGTTGAAGTTTGGTCACCCTGCCATCCCGGCTGAATCATGTTAAGGGATTTTCAGACTGCGTATGTTTTGTTCACGTTTACACACAATAATTTCACAAACCTGTTAAAGAGTACGTGGGTAGTATAAGGGTATATATATATATATATATATATATATATATATATATATATATATATTTTATTTTATTTTATTATTTTATTTTTTTCCCAAACATGTTCAAACCCAAATAAGATATTAAATTGTTCCAGTTCTTACATTTCTTTAGGAAATGGAAGAAAGGGGGAACAGATGGCATCAAAACTGTGATGGCTGCATGCAACCACACATTTGAGATACTTAGGTAATATTCATTTGGTCTTTTGTCTTATGTTTACGTTATGCTCCAAAGCTTCTGTGATCATAAGTTAACTAATTTGATATTTTGAGTTTACCTGTAATGCATGACAGCACTAAGCTATAGCCCAAATGCTGGCATAGACTTTGCTTTGCATTGTTTGTTATTTTATATGGGTATATATTATATTAATTATATTTCTGCTCTTTCTGAGTTACCTGACCTCCGCTCCAGTCCTTCCTGGTTTGGCTGAAAGAGGAGGCTGAGGGTGGAGCTGGTTTAAATGTAGAAGCCAATAAAGTGGACTGGACCATTTATGGTGATCATGCAGGGGGAATGGGGTTCTTCTTGAATGATGGTTAGCTGTTATCTCTTTAGTTTTCACCTTTGGTGTATATAATGGTTTATTCATTTGCTATATAACTGGAGCTGTTTCTCATTTGGGCAGGTCAGTTTGTTGAGTTATGTTTTTGTTAAGTGACTTTTGAGTAGCGTTCTGTTAAGTTAACCTCTTTTATGGGCCCACTTGGTTCTTAAAAGCTTTATTTTTGTTATTTTGAATTCTTGTAATCATCTTGTCCTTTTTGGGGTATAATAAAACCCATTTTTTTGAAGATTACATTTGTGCCTGTGTGTTCCTGGCTGCTTGGATCATGACAAAAACAATAAAGGAAATCCAGAAGGACAGCCAGAGAAATATCCAAGCAACACCAAAAAAACCCCTACATAAGCTATTTAACCACAAAATACTACTTTTCCAGAATGAAACACAAACACCGAGGTTGAGGCTCTCAGGCTGGAATTAATGGCAACTGATTTTCCTTGAGATTTGAGGGTTCATGCAGTAACCAGTAGCACAGGAAGCACTGTGGGATTATGAGGAATAACAAACACTGAACGCTGTCTCAGAGTCTTATTAAAAAGAAGTCACATATTATAAGACAGTGATGTTAAGCATGCCTAAAAAAATATGAACTTCTCAAACACACCAAAGAGGCTGACCCCGGACTTATTACTGAAATATTCAGCCTCCTCTCATGGGGCTCTCAAAACTGATGCTGGGAGTAATGTTGCAAGCAGGCTACGTGAAATCACGCACACTTGGCGACATGTTGTTCCTTTAAAAATCTCTCAAACATTTGCTTTTGGGTCACCGAATAAGCCATCAGCAAAAAAACAACCATTTAATCTAACCTAATATAAAAGTGTTTGAAGCCCCCCTTTACACATTTTTTAGACAACAGCAGGATGACTGCTAAAACAATTATGACACAGAGGTGGTTTGTGAATAACTGCCTTTGCGCAAAACAGTAATGACTAGATACAAAGACCTTCATGTGGTGTATTTCATGGTTTTCGAGCAGCCCCAGCCTCTCAAAACATGTCAGGGCAGGCAGCTGATCCTGTCAATCTCAGGGTAAACACACTATTTAACTTACAGGTAAACCTTATAGATCTCAACTTTAAAAAGACCTTTGAAGTTAATCAGCTCGCTTAAGAAAACATACATCCTCACTTGTGGTGGTCACAGGGTGGGGTGACGTTCATCTTTCTTAGCCCTGTTGGACTAAGTGTTGAAGAACGTCTTGTGGTGTATGTGCACTTCCTTGTAAATGGCCACAATCAGAACTTAGTTGGACAGATAGAACAAAACGTACACAGCAGCTTAAAAGTTAAAGGATAGGGAAAGACGCGTGTCCTGCTTCGGTTTAACCAAAGACTCACCTGTTCAAGTTTGAAGATGTGCTGATTAAAGTAATGCTGGAGACGTTCGTTAGCAAAGTTGATGCAGAACTGTTCAAAGCTGTTGTTCTCGTAGTCTTCGAAACCGAATATGTCAAGGACTCCAATGGACAAGATCTGAAGAAGACACCAGCAGAAACAAATAAATGAAAAATAAAAACAGAGTCATTATTGTTTTGAAGAACGACTACACTCATGCGCTTTTAATATTCTGTGTCATCTTACCTTGGTGGTTTCCATCAGGTCTTTGATGTTGAGCAGAGCGTGGTTGATCCTGAAGACAATCCAGTCAAACAGAGCACTGTACAGAGACTTGGCCATAGAGTCTCTCACTGTACCAGCCTAAAGGCAAACATACAGTATCACTGTAATATCTCAGTCAACACCATTAAGAAGTGGAAAGCAGGAGCACCAGTTTCTATGTGCATGCACTCCTTAAAAAGAGATGCCAGTCAAGTTTTATTAAAAGTGAAGAAGAGGCGGTTTCTACTGGTAATTTGCATTAACTGTACTCATTTGATCCAAGTTGTTGGAGACCACGTTTCATATTTGTTCTCATGCAGTTTTGCCTCTTCTGTCTTCACAGCCATTACAGTATTCCTCAGTATTTCCCCCCAAACTCAGTGTGCCACACATCTGTTTTACACATTAGAGTTTGGCCTTGAATACCTCCCCTCTTAACACTGCACTTATTGTACAGGCCCAGGAGAATAAAATGAAAGAAGGTCTTTAAATACAGAAAATAAAGCTGATTTGTAATGGTCGAAATGTAAAATGGCCCTGTATGAACTGTGTTACCCGAATGTGAATCAGCATGTGGAGATGTGGTTGTATGTGGTTCTACTTTAAAAATCAACCACTTAATGCGTAAATCACATTCCTGCAGTCCTATCACACACACTTTTATTCTGAATTTTTGATAGAAAATATAAAACTGGATATCCTAAGATGGAAAAAGCAGATACCAAGGAGAGAAGAGACAGTGCTCCTATCCAAACACGTCTGACATCTCAACCAAAACATGTTGGTAGATTGCGCTGTGCAACAGCAGGGCGTCGCTGAGTCATTATAAATGTCATTAGAGAGGATTACACTCATCAGTTGCACTCTGATCTGTCAACTTGTGATAGATGGAGGTGCAGAAGTTCAGCTTTAAAGTCAAGGCCCAACAGAAATATCAGCTGTTATAAGCCAAGCATGGACTTGATATATTTTTGACCTCACTGCTGGCAATACCAACATGATATTCAGGCAACAAGCATGAAATATTTGGATGAAAAACTAGTAATATTTTTATGTCACAGTTCCAATCACAATACTGGGGATTTAAAAGCTTGGATTGACTGACAAACAGAGTGATCAATTTTGTGTCTTCTTTCATAAAAGACAGGATTTTTTTGTGCAAAAGCTTCCTTATCAAATTATGAAGAAAAACGTTTTAATTCCTGTATCTGCTGGAAAGATTTGACCTCACTGCAGCAAAGAAGAGCCGCAGACTTCACAAAGAAAACAACCCACTGAGTGACTACTTCAACGCAAGAATCACGGGTTTCTAAACAGTTAAGCAGGATATTTTTAACATCCTCAGACAAAATATGTCTTCTATGTGTCAGGAGAGCCTATTGGGATCCTTGTACATACTTGTACGTACCATAGTCTAATAACCCAGAAGCTTTTCATCATTTAGAGGAAGCAGGGTTTAAAACATTCACTTGTCTCATAAATCTGACCAAATGGAGAAAACTCAGTACAGAAACACTCAGACTTCTTTGAGGTTTTCAACTGTCTGACTTCAGTTAACAGGCAATGGGATTGTTGAGACTGTTAGAGCAATATTTACTCAAAGACCACCCAGTGTGCTACCACAACAATCACTGTTTGTTCATATAAAATGACTCCTAAATATCCAGCGGGCCATTATGAGGTTGTTGCTGTTTTGGTGGGAATGTACAGCACAACACAGCACAGCACCGTCTTTTTGGAGAGTCTGTGGTAAAATACTGCTGAGACTGCTGCAGAAAATCTGTGCTGTAAAAAACAAAAACAAAAAAAAAAAAAATCATTTAACTCAAGTCACAGCCTGTGTGTGCAAGATCTGACATCAGCAAAGTATGAAATACTGAAGGCATCGTGATCAATTTTAAAGTCTGTGCATTACAGACATATGTAAACAAAAAATAATAAATGTATCGGGGGCTCTTTACACCCTGTATTCGTGTTGCTCCCTCGTCTCTTTCAGATGGCTCGCATCTGCAGACCATGATGTGTTTGTTTTCAGAGAGGAGGTCCCATGAAAACTCTAGAGGGACTTGAAATGCTTTCCCTTCCCTCTAAACAGACTGAAGGACTTTGTGCATGTGGGTTTGTGTAAGTGCGCACTGCTGTGACTCAGAGCCCTCACTTGACGCCACTAAACGAAGAAGCTGCGGAGAATCAAGAGTGAGCAGGAGGAGATCCGGTACTGGTGCGTGCTTTTCTGTAAACACAGCCAGGTCACACTGAAGAGCCACGACTGCAGTGCCATTGCGTTCGGCCCGGATGTGAAAACACTCCAAAAACTACTTATACCTATGCGCCTTCAAATCTGGCATCATACTGAGTACATTGGTACGAATGCCAGAAAAAGCCAATCAAAACACACTGTAAATATTAATTGCCTACTAATTCACAACACATCAATCATGAGCCTGTGTTTACTTTCGCTCTGTGCTTCACACAAAGAGAATTTCAGACATGCAGCAACTGATCTCTACGATCGCTTGAAAAATGACCAAAAGTTCCATTCTGTTCCTGTCTCCGACTTCCTGCTCTCTACTATTTGACGTGGCTTCCATTAAAAATAGACTCTGTGCATATTTTTAGTAAGGCGCAGACCCGCTGAAATGCGCCGGTGGAATCACAAGAATTGTGGCCGCAATCAACTCTGGAATGCAACGCGGCTGCCCACTGCGCGATTCGGGCCTTCATTTGCCATCAGCATTAGCCCACCTACCTAAAGCAAGACAGCTCACACATCTGGATATGTTCAAAAGAGCCCATGTCACGAAGACAAAGGAACAGGCAGAAATCTGTGATGTGCAACAACCGAACGGGCTTCAAGTTGGCAGAAACATCTGCATTCCTGCTGCTCAGAGTAGGTAGATGTTATTGTGGATGACTTATTAAGATTTTGTCGTACATTTTGATTTGCAGCTTTATTTATTTACTGTTTGAGAAGCCGAAAAGCAGCTCCAGTCTCACCTCAGCCAGCTTGTAGGGAACAATCAGCTTCTCTCCCACAGTAACCGTCTTCCGCGTTGTCAGGGCTTCAAACAGCATCTCTTCTTTTACCTAGAGATGATGGTGAGACACAAGTGTTCACTCATTCAAAAGAAAGCTGAAACCCTTTTCAAGCTGCCCTTCACACCTGATTACGTTTAAAGTAACCGAAAATGTGCATTTGTGTGTGTCTGTATGTGTATTAATATCTTTGTGGGGACCAAAAATTGGAAGTTTACTATACTTGTGGGGACCAACAACCCTTATGGGACCCAAAATCCCAGTCCCCACAAGTCTGAAGGCATTTTTCAGACTCAAAATGTGGTTTTAGTGTCAGGGTTACAATTAGGTTATGGTTAGGTTTAGGTTTAGGCATTCAATTTTGATGGTTAGGGTAAGCAGATAGGGAAAGCACTATGTCAATGAGATGTCCCCACAGAGATATGAATACACGGTTGTGTGTGTGTCTTTATCCTGGCTTGAACAAATAGGAAGTGTATTTAGCAGTTTAAAATCATCCGCCTTTCACAATCTAGACATGTAATATGTAGAACTATATTTAGCATTGCCATCTACCTGCAGCAGTTCTGACACAACAGGTAGCACCTCTGGGTTAACAATGTCTATCTGGTCGTCCCTGTAAGGTTTCTTCTTGTAGCGGATGTTACCCAGGTGAAGGATGGCCGACAGCAGAGAGAAGATCCTAAACAACAGTTAGAGAGCATTCATGGGACGCTGCAGTGGAAGTATATCATCTCAATCAGTGGAATCCATTGATTTTATTAGTAAAAGTTGGACTGAAATAATTACTTTACAGTACTGGTAGTGATGGTGGGAGCTAGGGCTATGCGATATGACCAAAATCTCATATCCCGAAATAAGAATTCTATCGTCCCGATAACGATAGAAATCACAAAATTCTAACATTTTCTGTAAATTCTGTGAATCTCGGGCAGCTCGACTTGCGTGAAGTGTTTCCAGCTGGGCGTCATGTAGCTGGAGTCGAGTGTTTTAACCGATGCATGAAACTATACATTTTTAGACATAAGTTGTAACAGCCGCTGTTTTCTTTGTGAGTATTTATTACACGGCGTGCTGCGGGAAAAAGCCTGTTCTAACGTTTGAGTCTAAGGTTTATTTTTTAGCACCTGGCGGCTCTTTTTTACTTCTCATCCGTAAATAATCTACTCTTTCACGTGATTCAGTTTATGAAAAGTCTCAACAGGATCTTGAGCTTTATTGTGAAAGGTTTATGTGGAACATAAACAAGCGGACACGCAATGCTGTTACCGTCGTTGTTGCTAACGACAACGCATAAAAACAGGCGCTTGTCCGTCAGTAGTGTGGTTATACTAAATATAAGAGAAAGAGAGAAATTTAAGAAATTAATAAAGCCACTACAGTGACCATCAAAACGGTGAAAAAAATATTGCCGTAAACAGTTTATTTTGCAACACCACGAAACAAACAATAGCGTAAAATGAAACGATAGACGTTTTTATATCGTCATCCAATATATATCGTTATATCGAACAGCGCTAGTGGGAGCTGTGGTGGCCTGCAAAGCTATCATTTATAGTATAAAACAAAAGTAGGGGCGAGTGCAGTTAGATGAAACACTGCTGAACTGGACTGTATAAATAGGTGATACCATAGGTAAATAATGGTTTCTGTGTCGGTCACTCACTGCCTGCGTGTGGCAGGAAGAAAGCCCACCATCTCCATGGCCAGCTGAAGCCTCTCAAAGTCATGCTTCAGGTCCTCTCCTTCTACATTGAAGCAGTCCTGCAGAAACAAAAAAGAAAAAAGTCTTTGGATGTTATCAGGCCTGCAGAGGCTGTTACAACACAGTGACCGGGGAAGCCAAAAGGGCTAATGACAAGCTACTCTGAGGTTTAGAAGGACTGCTGACATATGTGGTGCCTTAATGTTTTCAAGGTTTACAGACTGTCTAGCAAATACACTTTAAAAAGTTTTTTTGTTTTTTTTATTTACATTGTACTTAAAATAAATTTAAAACAAAAGACAGAAAAATTGCCTGAGGCAGACAAATTACTGAAATAAGCTATCATTAAGAAGCTTGGGGTCAAAGAAATCTGCAAAACTTGAGCCTAATGTGCAGAGTGTCTTGTGAACAGTGGCGTGTGCAGGTTCTGCTCATGTAGTGGAAAATCTGCTTTGGCACTCCACTTTAAACCAATCCACAAAACATTTGGCAAGCAGTAAAGCCGACAGGAAGAGCAGTTTATGGATGAGCCTGTTCTTGAGAATGGATGATCACCTAAGCTAGCAGAGTAAATAAAGTGACTGCAATGTTTTGACTGTCATAACAAGACTAAAGTCATGACGTGATTGAAAAATATATTTAATACAAGAAATATTCTATTTAGCAGCTATATGAATACTAGCAGGAGTATACTTTTAGATCATTCTGGATCTAGATTGGTTGTTTACAAGAGCGTTCCTAGAAACATATGCTTTGATGTTTCTACATAAGTACACAGTACTTCACTGAACTACATACACCCACCATAAAGTGAGCTCTGCTCTTTCCTTTATAGGCCCATTCCACTATGGCTGCAATAATTATCGCAAACTGTGCCTCAGAAACACAAACACTCCGAACGCTGAGACTCATGCTTGCACCAGTGTGCCTCCTCCTCGCTTCCTTCTCTCTTCCTTCACAGCAGAAATTTACACTGACCCATTAGAAGCTCTGGTGTTACATTTCCACGTCAACAAAACCTGCATTATGTGAACGCTGCTTGTTCAAACTTGAAGTTCTTTTCAATTAAAGCAGTCAGTGTAGTAAAAAGGTGTCTAAAGATTCCAGATGTCATAAAAGATGTCAATCAAAATACAGATCACCGCTTGTCTACTCACAGTGCAGTCTGGGTATATTTATAGCATTTCTCCTCAGTAGTGTCAAGAACCACAAACCTATATTATCAGCATTATACAACAACTTGCATTGAATTTTGTAATATTTTGCAATATTACTGGATTAATGAACTGCAGCTAAAAACTTAAGCTTTCCATTGACTTCTATCAATGTCAATGGAAAGTATAAAAGCATTTCTAATCACTATAAATGCTTTAATACACTCACAAAAACACACAGTACCCCAAAAAAGACACAAGGAATCCCAACAGTAATGAGAGAAGACCTTTTGATCGTTGACATTCTTCAATCCAGTGTTTCCCATGTTTCAGAGGTGAGGTCACACATCAAAGTTATGAGTGTGTTAAAAGTTTTTGATGCTACAAATTGTCTGAACACAAGATTACTTTCTGTAGTGTATGGAGGACAGGAAATTCAAATGAGTGCTGCAGGAAATACTGTACCGGTCAACGATCAAAAAGAAAAAAAAAAAGAAAAAAATTAGAGCAACACAGGCAGCTACAGTGGCCAGGATATGAGTAGACATACCACCAGAACTCAAAAGCAGTACAACAGGGGAAAGCAAAAACAAATAAATGCTCCCCAAACCAGGAAATATCCAAAAAGCAACAAAATAAGCAAGGGAATCATAGGAACGGGTGGGTGGAGGGGTGGAGGAGGTGTGCAACTGTGCAGATGAAGTGCAGCTTCAGCTGCGAGTGCTCAGGTGACACAAAATCTACCGGCTGAGGTTTCTGCAACACGTGCAGACACACGGACAGTTAACACACAGCTGATACTGACCGGCTCACTCTCACAGTAACTCTCCCAATGACGTTGGTGGCTTGTCTTTGACATCTGGAAATGACGAGTTTACAGGAGGCAAGATCAAGGTTAGAGAGCAGCATTCCAATGACAACACACACTATACTGGTCAAACATGAGCGCAGATTTAAGAGCGACCAATGACAATGAAGTCGTGCTGTTAAGATACAGGCTGTTCGTTACAGTCTCAAACATCGACGATTCAAAGTCAAACACTTTTAAGCATATAAGCAGTGATGACAGAGACAAAGAAAACACACTTAGACACTAACACATAAACACTTTATGGTTGAACACATTAAGACATCAAAGCAGGAGGAAATAAGAGGTCCAGACATGCAGCACACAAAAATATTAAGACACCAGAATGAATTGTTGGCTTTTCTTCAACTTTAAATACCTTTTTATGACTCATTTTTTACCTCCTAAGATAAGAACTGATTTCTACTAATGTAGAACTGAATTCTTGCAAGCCATCCAAACCCTAGATTTTATTGTTGTCAAATGTTAAAACATAATTCTTCATTACCCGTGTCCTAAATGAGACATTTGGTATTAATGGGACCAGGTGCTACAGTTTTGATATTGAAATATTTTCTTTTCTTCCATCTTGAGTTTAGGAACTGGACTACTGAGCCATGCTGCAGACTGTGGTTTTGTATTGTTGTGCTGAAATAAGCAAGGGCTTCACTGAAAAAGAACAGTCTGGATGGCAGCATATGTTGCTCAAAAACCTTTATAAATCATTCAGCATTCATAGCACTTTGCTGATGTTCAAGCTACCCCCACGCCATTATGGATGCTGGCTTTTAAACTGTGTGCTGATAACAGCCTGGATGGTTCCCTTCATTTCAGCTTAAAATTTGATTTGTCAGAAAAATCTTTTCTTTCAGACCATCTTAAATAAGCTTAGAAATACTGCTGCCTTCTCTCCATGTAGTTTCTTTGCATGCTGGAGTTTTCTCAGTGTTACCCTTGGTACAGAGACTACGAAATTCTCTGAATGTTTTAATGATATTATGCACGGCAGATTATAAAATCGTCAAATTCTTTGCGATTTTTCAGTAAGCAAAGTTAAACTTCAACTTGTTCATGTCAATTACTTGTGTTTTGTTTTTTTGGGGGGGTTTTGTTTTTTTTGTTTTTTTTAAACAGGGTTGTTGATGAGGTATGAAACTCAACTTGCAGACACATTGTTGCAGATAACAAACCCAAGGGAGCAATTAACAACCACAGATTTATGTAGATTAAAGTAATTACTGCATTTCCAGATTGTGAGCAGGCACTGCTGCAAAAATGCAGGATTCGCAGTAGAGAACCAGATTCACATTATTTCATGCAACAACTGCTATCTGCTCATCTGTGCATTCTGTAATTTTTCAGCATATAATCAACGAGCCTCAGTGAGGGTGTCCTTAAGTGCACCTCCTTGGGGAACTTTGTTTCTTTTAGCTGCGGTACAACGTGATGCTGCACGATGTTACTCTGGAAGAAAATAATTTTAAGGGAATATATATTGTGTACACTGCTTTGTGACAGTGTGTCAAAGTTACTTCATAAATAAATTTCAGTTTCTTCTTATACGCACACAAACACATGCACACAGTAAAAACCTGATTCCTTGTGTGAACACTGAAATTCATGCAAGAGCTCTAGCTTGGGAGCTATAATTTACATTTATATTATAATATATTCACATGTGGTTCCCAAAATAGAAGAGAAGGGGAAAATACAAGGGCATGAACAGAATGTGTGTGTGTGTGTGTACACGAGCGCACGCATGTTTGTATGTGCACATCAGTGGCTGGGAGGAATGGGAGGAATTCCCTGCTCTCTTCTGCGTAGGCATGAGGACTTTGGAGGAGGGGAGGTCGCTGGTCGTCTGAATGTCAAGCTCGGAAACAGAGACACTTCAAATTTTACAAAACATCCGCATTTCATATGCGGACTGACTATTTGTGTGTTTGTTGTGGCTTCATTTCATAGTTATGTGAAACCCGTTTTCCTTTAGGACAACAGAGCAACAGAGATGGGGACGAATACCATTTGGTGTGTTTTTGTCAGCAGAAGTGAAGCAGTGAGGTTGCCTCACTGCATGAACA
Organism: Neolamprologus multifasciatus; assembly: GCF_963576455.1. Lineage (NCBI taxonomy): Eukaryota > Metazoa > Chordata > Actinopteri > Cichliformes > Cichlidae > Neolamprologus > Neolamprologus multifasciatus. The sequence continues at coordinate 10,596,316 of NC_140439.1, forward strand.
AAAAAAATGTAAATAAAGACGGAAGTGAAGACAAACCTACTATACAGTACGTGCAGCTATGCCTACAAGAAGTCAAAATGAAAAGCAAACAAATTAAGACGCTGTGTCTGTTCCTGAAACAGCTGAACATTTTAGATAGGCTGTATGTGAAGGACAGCAGTGCAGCACGTGTCAAAAAACTATTTTCCCCCAGTGTTAATATTTCACACATGCTGACGACATTTATAACATTACAGATAAATGAAAACTGTAACAAACATCACATCACATGGCACGGCTAGTGTAAGATCAAGTCTGCAGTGCCTGATGCTAAAGGTCCCACCTGACTGAGGTAATGGTATTCTTCAGGCTTCTTGAGGTGAAAGGCTTTCCTCTCTTCTTCACTTGCTCCTGCCAGCAGGTAGTAAAACACATGGTAGTTTCTAAAAAAAAACAAAGAAACAAAAAATTATTACATTGTAACTCAATTAGTTCAAACTTTACAGTGTTTTTTTAAATTATAAAAACACCACATCTGTTTCTGGAAATGGTTAAGAAGTTTATCTCCATCTACAACGTTCCTAATCTTATGTTCTTTCCACTGAGATGGATATTATCCCCCATGTACCAAAACAGCTTAATCACCTATGCCCCCCCCCCCAAAAAACCCTATGCTTTTAGCAGCCGATCAGTTACTGTATTAATCATTGCCATGAACATGCTCATTTTTAACAAACTAACTGAGTGGGATGCAGGACTTTACTTTGAGTGCAGTGAGCACAGCAAACTCCTGACATCCAGCAATACAGTATACAGTGCTTTGCATGTTATTTTGGAAACAGGCTTGTTATGTTCAGCAGGCTAGAATGTCAGCATGGTAATTTTAGCATTGTTAGTATTTAAAACTGGAACAACTATAGAGAGGGGTTTCAAATTTCATCTTACAGGTTTCGTTTCAATTCATGTGGTGTGAAAACTGACAAGTTGACTAATAATAATAATAATGTATACTTTATTGATCCCTGTGGGGAAATTACTTGTTTTTCTCTGCATTTGACCCATTCACTCAGTGAAGCAGTGGGCACCCACTAAGCAGGCGCCCAGGGAGCAGTGTGTAGGGACGGTACCTTGCTCAGGGGTACCTCAGGGTAGCCGTTTAGTGGATTCGAACCCCCGACCTTCCGATCGTGGGGTGACCACTGAGCTATACTGACTTCTTGGAGATCCACATTCTACAGAAAACCATCTTGCTAAACTACTTGTGAAACCGATGTCTTGGAGAGGGATCAAATTATTGACTGAAAAACAACCACGACTTCTCACTTCCATCAGATTATTTATCTGCGTGTGCATTCTGTTTCTGACAGTCGGGCTGAAGTGGAAAGGTTTGAGAGAAAAAGTTTGCTGTTCGACCAAAATTCTCTTTAAATGCACACTTCAAAAGTTTTTATGGACCTTAAATCCATCTCAGAGGCAGCTAGCAAAAAGGGGCCGACTGTGCACTCCACCAACTATCAAATATATTACTGCTGAGCCCACTAATTAATTTTGTCGTCTATTTAAACGTTGGCATCTTCAACAGACATTCTGGTGCCAGCTTTTTTGTGAAATATATGCAGCTTTAAGAAAAACTCACTTTTTTGTGTTATAACACTCAATTTGCAAGATTGGATTAAAATGAGTATTAATAGGTTTTGTTGAAATGTTACAAATATAGTACAATAAAAGCTCGCTGGCCTTACTGCTAATTACTGATATATATTTTTTTTTTTACACAAGCTTATCATCTTTGATTTGGTGCATGTACGTCATAGCAACCCAGCCCAGTCCTGCTCGCCAAATGTACTTCTGCTGTTCATATGAGGGCTTTTGATAAGAATCTGCATTTCTGAGATGCGCTCACCGTTCATTGTGCTCTTGATAGACCAGTCTTGACTTCTCCAAGAGGTATTTCTCCACGTAAGCTCTGTTAAAAAAAAAAAAAAAAAAAAAAGTATAAGTGGTTGAGTTTAACATTATTTCTTATTTTATTTGGACATTAATAAGAATTTGGTTCTGGGTTCTTACCCTCTCACAGTGCCGCTCTCCTGGTAGTTCACCTGAATGAACTTCCCAAAGCGACTGGAGTTGTTGTTATGTGCTGTCTTTGCATTCCCAAATGCCTACACGGGAAAAGAGGAACATGTGGTAAGATGTAAACAAATTAATGAGAAAGGCTACATATTGCATACAGCATCTTGCACAAGGGTCACTGAGACCAAGTACAGAGTCCACTTTAAGGTGTGGATAATTTGTTTATGGATCAAGAACGCAGAGCGTCTGACAGGAGGCCAAACATCGTCTTGAGACACTGTCCGTCTGGATGCCACAGAGGAAGCTTTTGCTCTCACATAGTTTCTAACAGCATTGGTCCGAGACTGATTAATAACATGTTTTTAGGATCTATTCAAGCCAGCGGTAGACAAATTGCCAGAGTGAGGATGAAGGAGCTATGGCCAGCAGTCCTGATGGGGCGAAAAAAAAAGCTCCTCAGTGAGTAATGGGATCCATGTGGCTGTGTGGAACATGTGTAGCGTTTGTGCTTTAATAAGACAGTCCAGTATTTCCCCTCACAGCTCTGTTTATGTTGTATGGCTGCCTGAAGGGGAAGTCGTTTTTTGCCCTATATAAGCCCTATAGTTATTTGTAGCTCTACCACAAGTAAACAAATTCCTCAGTGAATCACTTAGAGCTGTCCCAAGCTCTCCGTCTGTGAAATGGGAAAACACCCCTCCCTTACCCCACCCTTCGCCCACGGCACTTTCTAACTTCCCAAACATGCAAGGAGACAGCTAACGCCAAGCTAATGTGCAAAATTACTGGGCTTCAGGCTAATCGTAATCCACAAATTTAAGAGCTTCATCCATCACAAAATTTCTCCTGCATTTGAAAAATATGTTGTTTTGGTCCAGGGTAGGCCATCATGTTACCAATAAGGTTGTTGCTATGCAATACAGATGGAAACTTCAGGGCACAACTACCTTTTCCAGTCGTAAACAACCAACATGGCGAAGCGTCACAAGGTGAGGTGGTGAGGTTTTTCTAGTCACGGCTCCTTGAGAAATTAGTCAGTGACAATTAATTTACAGCATGCAGTTTCCTCCAGGAACAATGCACACAAGGTGTACTAGCTGAAGTTAAATCATTTTGGTACATATACTGCAGAGACAGATAATTCAGTCCAGATAAACTGAACATCTCTTAATCAGACCAACACTTTGTCTAAAAGTATCTAAAGGTTAGGCTCTGTCCCACTGAAGTTTACGAACAACAACCCATTAAGATGCTTTTGAGAATCGTGGTGATAGAGAACTTAGTTGGCCTCTATTACTGGCTGACACTGGCTCAAACCTCTGGATCAAAGCTACAAACTTGCCTCTCGTCTCTGACTCATAAGGCAGAAGAAATCATTAAAAAGGCAGACACAGTGGAAAAACATATTTAACTCCACTGTCTGGACAAAGAAACGAGCAAACGGGGTCAAACTAAAGAACAGTGACTGTATCACTTCGCATCCCAAAATGTGGATTTCGAAATGTGACGCCTTCCAGAGGAGCTGGCATGTTGTTCACCACTTTGTCTGTCTCTGAACTGGCTAACCTGCCTGCTTCAGGAACTCCAGGTCAGACGGGGACAGACTAACATCACTCAGCGCTCCGGAGTAGTACGAGCTTCCTACTGGAAAGTAGATAGCCAATAAAAACCGAACCCAAAAGCACTCATGCTGCTTTCAGAGTGAGCAGACAGGTCAGGTACTGGACCTTTCAGTGCTTTTTTTGTGTTGGGCTGGCAGAAAGTAGGATGTGGAAAAACTAAAAACACTGAAAAATATTTTAGGCACTGTGCGTTCATCCACCTGGTCTATGTAAAAGAAAAGACGCATATCGTTGAAGACGACATTTTTACAACCGAAAGATTTTAGTCTTTCTAAACTTGGCTAGCTCCATATCAACGGTAATAAAACACAAATCTCCCAGCAGGAGAGAGGGAAGGAGTTTCTCACCGTGGACATTAAGTTCCAATGTATAAACGCAAAATAGAGTGAATAAGTCATCAGTAAGAGCCAGCTATCAGTAAATCACTGTGCTACTTCCAAACATTTCAATTTCTAAGAATACATTACCATAAATATTTGTCACAATGGGCTTACATAATCACAAGAATTTCCTGAGTTACAGCAGCAGCAAACAGCAATCTACAGTAACATGCCAACAGAGAAAATCCATCTGTATAATAATCAGGGTGTAAACAGTTTTTCTCCCTAACAGACACCAATGTAAATTAGCAACAAGACAAATTCTGGTTTCAGAAACTTGGTCTCAAAAGCAAATATTTTACTGCACTCTTGCGCTTTCCACCTACACAAACAGCCCACAATAATGCAAATATGTTCTCCAACCTTCTCATATGGGAGGTGTCAACAGTTATTCTTGGAAATCTAAGTCAGTAACTTAAGCTCAAGAGGAGAGGAAGGCAAGCTGAGGTAACAAGGGCTGAAACCACATAAACAACAATAACAAGCATATAATGCGTAATAGATTTATAGCGCAGTGGTTTTTTCTGGGTAGCTCTTTTTTTCCTTCCACTTCCACGGCTCAAAGACGCATCATGACTAAAGCGGTTTGTACAGACATGATTCGCACCGTTTCAGTGACTCCACTAGGTCAACAACATTATTCTTGGCTTCAGACCATAAACTGAGCCAAAGGCAGCCCAATGACAGACTTGAGATGGTGCCAGTGTGTTCTGGGTGTAATGTGTCCAAATACAGGCTCAGTCAAAGTCATTACGGGGAGCACAGACAGGGAGGATGCCACAGGGATGATGTTATGCTTTAGTAAGTAAAGCACAAACACTCTACAGAATTTAACTATGAGGAACCTTTTAAATTAAGTCTCGTAAACTGTGTCTTTAAAATTCATTTACTTTCTATTGCTGGAAGTCAGTATTTGGTTGGTGACTATTAGTGTAGTGTAGAAACCAATGGTAATTTCAATTTACCACAATTCTCTAATGAACCCAGCTGATATAGGATTTTTAAGACCGATGACGATACCGATATTTGGCGATTTGAAAATCCGATATTCTGATAGAAGATTGATATAAACATTGATACCAGTAGACTAGCAAATAGCTACCGATAACTTAGTTGGGATCTAACTCATTGCCATTTGAAATATATTAATATCTGAAGCCTTTTCACTCACTATCCGTAGACTTGATGCAAACTTTCCAGTTTGATTGTGTAGGTAAGCCTAATTTCCATTTCTCACCCATTCCTTTCTCAAGCAATGCCATACACTCATCATGTCAATCATTTTCCTCAAACGTAGTTAAACGTAGCTTTGAGTTTCCAGTGGTTCCCGTTTCCTACTTCTAATATATCAAATGTCCTGTCATGTTAATTGATATTTTGACACCAAAAATTCATGCAATCTCACTTGCAGTATTGTACTACTATAACATTTTTCCACCCCCAATACCAATATGGATTTTTAATAACTTGTAAAAAACAAAAAACCCTCCTCTCAGTCCTAAAATTATAGTGTAGAGTATCCCTAAATAATGTAGATGAGCTATAAGGCTATTCTTTCCAATATTTTTAAAAAGGCTCATGAATCTGATTAATTTCATTTCTATTTCAATATCCACTATAGCAAAGTACCCAATATATTTTTGTCAAAAAAAACATAACATAATATGAGGATGATTTCATTGGCTGCTTCTTGAGGAGAGGAGAGGAGAGGAGAGGAGAGGAGAGGAGAGGAGAGGAGAGGAGAGGAGAGGATGTAGAGTCTGTAGAGAAAGTTGGAAGTAATTTGAATGAATGGAGGGGGGTCACGCTAGCTTCTCAGATAGAGTAGAGACAAAAGAGTGCTTCATTTGACTCACAAAGGGATTATCTTTTAGCAAGTCAACAACTGCTTAGAGGCTACAAGTACATTTCCACACTGGATTGTGTTTAGAGGTCATGTGACAGCATGGCCCCAAAATACACAGAGCCGCTATTTGTCTGAATTTCAAAGTGCCTCAATCAAATGGGCAATGGCATGAAAAGAGCATTCTTCTGTCGTACTACAGATTCATTTAGGGACATGTCACCAAATGTTCTGCATTCCTTCTTTTACAGCAGCTACAGAGAAAATAACTCAGTGTTCTATGTGAGTCAGTGTAGTATTGCTCATTCATCCTGTACAGATTCATATCCTTTTCGGACCCTACTACCAGGCCAACTCATCAACCACACTATGTGGACAGGATGTAAACATGAAGTGAAAGAGCAGCTGACTTGACCCAGTGTGTGTCGCAGTGTGTGTGGGCAGATAAAGCTCTCCAGAGACCAATTCATAATCATGAACCTTGCAGTCTCACACCTAAAGCTGTGCTGGGCACAGCGGACTGTGGCCACAGTGGCTGTTTAACCACAGGGGAGATCTGCAGCCACCAGCTAAGTGAAAGCACGGTGGGATGTGGGTACTGGCAGCGGCTGCAACTGTCAAAACAATGTGCAAAAAAGTGTTTGAGGTAGGATGTGTACAGGTTTAACTGTCACCGTAAAACATTTAAAGGGCTTTTCACCTCTGTGTAATAAAGAAAATAAATGTGCATGACAGTACATAAAAGAGCGATGGATAGTATGAGTGACCAAGAATAAAAACTTGTTTGGATACTTGTCACCTCAGGCAGTATAAAGGGAGTTGAGCTAAACGCTAACATCCGCATACTAAAAAGCTCAGAGTGTTGATGCTAGCAAGCTGTGGTTTAATAGCTGCAGTTACCCCCTATTCAGCACCTGACCGAGGCTGCTGTAATCAAGCTGTTCTTTTAAATCTAATGCTGTCTTTTTGCTTGGGTGGTGCAGGATACTTCACATCTATATGGTCAGATTTGTTTCCAGACTGTGGGCTCAATGCAGCCTCAGTAGCATTTACAGACAGTGTGTTTATTTACTACTGCAATATGAATATGTTTTGACTGGCAAGAGGTTTATGTTTACAAAGCTTTATCTTCTAGTCAAATGATCACCTTAATCAACTGAAAACATTTTTGATACATTTTTTAATCATTTGATGGCTTTATTATTTTCTTACTGTCTGCATTGCAAGGACTTGGCTACTTGTCTTTGGATTTTTTGGACTGAACATGTTTGGAGTTGAAAATGATGTAATGTGATGTCGTCAACTTAGAAAAAATTATAGTGGACGAAGTGATTTATAACCACTTTGAGATATTTTATACACCTAATCATTCATTGCCCAGTCAAGAAAATAAGTGTCCAATTAATCAGTAATGAAAAAACATTTCTTTTTAGTTGCAAAAATAATGTATTAATTTTGTACAGAACAATCAGAAACCTTTTGTTTGGTCTTCTCCTATAAAGGAGCTTTTTATAACATTCCTCTGGATCCTACTATCACACACTACGTGTTCCATCTCCACCATTACAAACACCCACAGGAGCAAATCTGATGGTCTACTGAAATGAGCAATATAGATGTGAAGATTGGCAGGTTGTGCAACTCAAGCTTGAATTGACTGCCAGAAATCCCAGCAGTTGTTTGCTTGAGTTTTTTGAAAACTTTGCTATCTCAGACAATTTCAGCTTCAAATTTAGTTGAAACTGGAGTCTTATCAGTTTATCCTGACTAACTGTGTGTCCCACCCTTTGGTAACAACTTGTAGTTTTTATGCAAAAGGTCGATGATTATCACAAGTCGACCTATAGGTTAAAAACAAGGAACGTCAGACTGTGATCAAGTATTTGCGTAACATTTGCAAAGGGCCACTGGTTCTGGGATGTTTTTCCAGTTTGGAAAAATAAGATGATCAGTATTACATTTAAAATTCCGTGCAAAATTGACACATTTTTACTACATAAACATATCTTCTTACAGTATAACTACAATGATTACTGTGTTTCGGTCACATGTTTCACAGTAACTGAACCGAAGAGGCAAAGCAAACGCGAAGAAATTATGTTTACTTTGTCTGGTGGCCAAATTCTTTCATTCAATCAACAGTGAGGTAACCTTATAAATCATGTTTCACAGTATGAAGGACTCGGTCACTGGGTGGATAACATATTTCCACTGTATTAAATGAACCAAAGCAGCAGTTCACAAAGTGGGAGTGACTTCCTAAGAAATCAAGGGTGTTACAAGATTTGTCATTTCACCTTTTTCAAATTGTGTGCTTCAAATACTGTTTAAGCATAATATTGAGAAATGTGACATTTCAATCACCAATATGCCATAAAAAGTATCACGACAGGTGAGCTGGTTTTAAAGCAATAGTTTGACAACATTTGGGGACATATGTGGGCAGAGAGCCTAACTGGAAAACCCACATTTTTACAGATAATATCAAACAAACATGTAACATTTTAATCAGTGCCCTTCAGATCTGGATGATGGCAGATTTGCAAAATTCCACACAAAGCTAGGCTAGCTGTTCCTCCTGCTTGTAATCATTACTACGAAAATGGCAAAAATTCCCAAGCGCCCCCCCCCCCCCCCCCCCCCCCCCCCCCCCCTATGTTTTCCCCTTTCTTTCAAGCCAAGTGGAGGAGGGGGAAGTTAAGCAGCAAAGGGACAGAATGATCACAGGGGCTTTTGCAGTGATGCAGACACTTTACAGGTCTGTTGTGATGGAAAATAAAGACGTTGTTCTACTGGTCAATCTACATTCCCACCCTATCTATGACCAGAAGCTGTGGGTGAGCGAAAGAATGAGATCACAGATAAAAGTAGTGGTCCAATCTGCACGCCAAATATCCTTGGGCAAGATACTAACCCCAAGTTGCTCTCCGATGCATCCATTGGAGTATGAATGTGTGTGAATGCTGGAAAGAAAGTATTTGCAAAAAAACTGGGGGGGGAAAGTGCTCAGATGGAGTAGAAAAGCACTACATACTGTATATATACACACACATTGAAAGGGGTATGTTGGTCATCAAATTTAGATGCCTGATCCACTTTGTAGGTGAGGTGTTTTAGGCATGTCCAACTGAGAAGAGGGCCCAGGATATAGTCTCTCGGATAGCTTGGAGGGCAGCAAAACCAGCACATTATAGGAACTGCAGTCTGTGTATTCTTTAAGCTACACTGACCAGCTGCTTGCTTCAGCTTTATATTTTATGGACAGACATGAATTATATCACTTTGCGATAAAGCAGTATAAAGTATAAAGTCAGAGAAAACGCAGTGGCCTTTTCATCATAACAATGCAGGACTGAAGTATTTGGCTCAATCAGAAACTCCTGTATTACTAAGAAGGAAGTGCGCATTAGTCACAGCGATGGAGATGAAAGGCAGGCGTAATAGAAAAATAATCATTGCTCTCCAGGACACCTCTGTTATTACAGTCATCTCTCATAAAACATAAACTTCTCTCAATCAGAGAAGATGAGTCATGGGGAAAAATAGGATCCTTTAGACAGAAGCAAATCATAAACTCTACTGAAACTTGAAATTACAAATTCATTTCCCTTGCTGTTCCATAAGTTGTAGACTGGTGTGTTCTCAGGTTGTGTAAGCAAGCAATTCTCCCTTATTTCACAATTTTTGGAAAATGAGACCCCAAACAAGAATTCAGGAAATTGGGTGGATCGACTAATAACAAGCAGGATATGCACAAGCTAATGTATCCAATTCCCATGCAAAGAGCATGCAAAGATTTAAGGCCAGACTTTGTGATTCACATTTAACCTAAAGAGAAGACATGGAAATGTGCGATAATTACTAACATTGGTAGGGTAGAAAAAAAACCCTATGTGTGTATATTGATAGAGCTGCCAACACAGCCAGAAAAAAGTTTTAGTTGCTGCTTCAATGGAAGGCTCGTGCAAAGAAAAACATGACAATCTGAGTATACAAAACCCTGAGCATCAACACACCGAGGTCTAAAGTTCAGTGTCAAACCATACCAGATCTATTTTCTTCCTAGTCATGACCTTAAGAAAATGCTTCAGTGTGTGGCAGCCTGTTTACTAGTTTTCTTCAGCAGAGAGTCGGCACAGAGATCTGCCAAGTCATTCCTTATCTGCAATAAAGACGTGTTTGTGTGTGTGTGTGGTCAGCTTCCTCTGGCATCTCAACCCCACTTTATTTGTGTTTCTACGGATTTCACTTACTCCTCCACTTTCTCTCACACACCATGAAAACAAACAAACAGGCAAACATATACAACAAGCAACGGCAGACGTTCTGTTTCACTTTTGTACACCAGTGGTTATAATTACAATATTGCTATAGTGGACGGTTCGATGGGGGACAGAAAACCGAACGACCACAACGAAAACACAATGAAAAGTCCAGAGCACAACAAACTAAACAGGAAGAGGATGAGACAGAGAGCAGACAAAACACCTCAGAGAACAACTTATTCAAAACAATAACAGCAGTCAATGAATTCTCCATTTTCACTGCTGGCACATGGGTTACCATCTGTGGAAGGGCTCAGAAGCGAAAACTACAATAAACAAAACAAAACAAAACTCAGGACTGCAAGCATTTCATTTATCTTAGGATGTTTAAAATAAAACAACAATCACAAATGATGCACTGTCAAAGTGCCTTAAACACATTTGATTATCCAAATGGGTTTAGTAACTAAACTGCCAAATCCCCTCTTAGCTAGCCCAAAGTAAACTAATGAATGTAGCATCGCTCTATGAGACTTCATACTGAAATGTGTTTCCAACCAACGGAGTTACTGAAGATCATTAACAAATAAGATACAGGATTGAAAAGCAGCAGCCTCCTTTGTGATTATGTGTAATTATAATTATACAAATTATTATTTGTGTGTCCCAAAATTGGATCAACAGAGGCGATGAATGAAGGTTTTCGGTAAACAAAATAAAATAATCACCTTTTTTAATTTATTAAACATAGGAATGTGGTGTATTGTTTTTAAAATCCTGTCTGACTTTGACATTTTGTGAAAATGTTTTTTAAAAAAAATGGTGATGGTTGAAATGTTTGGTCAATTTATCTATGGTGTATACGTGTAATCACTTAAAAGGTTTTGATGAGATGTATTCTAGATACACATTTGCAAACAGAAAACGATGATAAATGTCTGCCTTTCTGTATTCTTCCAAAAACAAGTTCAGCCACATTCTTCTGCAGTGTAACTAAACGACTCAACTTACAGTCCTTTGCGGTGTGAGGTCACTATCTGCTGCGAATGGCTTGTTTTTCTGTAAATCGCAGGTTTCTTTCAAACACTGTTACAAAAGCGTAAACACAGTTTCATTTCATTAAAAACAAAAAATCCTCAACTTGAATTTTTGGGCTTGTGTTACATGAGCGTTCTCAATTTTCATTAGAAAAAAGTTAAATGTGGAAGTACGAGCCACGCGAGTGACTTTCCTAAAACTTAAAATGGCCACAAAGGATGGCAGAACCAACGGGATCTGGAATCTTCTTGTTTCAGCACCAACGTTACTGGAACATTCGTTGGTAAACAATAGTGCAGTGTTTCCACGTGGTAATAAGATCAGGTAAATGAGGAAGGAATCGGAATGAAAAACGTTGGGGGGGGAGAGAGACAAAAAGGAATCTCATGAAGTTTAAAGGAACTTTTCAGCTCACTTGTGAACTATGGGGAAACAAGTCCTCAATCAAGATAACGCCTACAGTGTGGACGGACACGCAAGATAATTAGGAAAGCAAACTGGTGTTTTCCATTCATGCAACGTAGTTAGTGAATATGAAATGAGTAAGTAGTCATCTCAGATCATATCAGCTTAAGGTGGAAACAACTCAATTAGAAAACCAGGAAACAAATTTCCAACACTTGGTTCATCTATAGAAAATAGCTGTTAAACACCGACCAGCTTGAAAACATGCGGTATCAAGAGTGCTTAATTCAGAAACTGACACCAACTTGGTCCTGCTGGGTTTCTACTGAACTGTCCATGAGTTTGAGCATTCACTTGTCTTCGTATTAGTCACGGGACGGACGGACGGACGGACGGATGTTCATTACTGTGCATTTGCCACAAGCAGACCAATGTATTTAAACACTTATCACACAAATGCTCTGAAAGACACCCTAAAATCAAAGCATTATTTAGCTGTGATGACTTAGTTATGTGGCTTCATAAATCAAAAACATATACTTAACAAGAAGTGTCCAAATAATGTGACCAAGAACAGAAAAACATTTATGACCTTCTCTTAACAGAAAATCAAAAGTATGACTCGCCTTCCAAGAAGTTGAATTTCCCACAGTGCGCACTTAAGTAGATCAAAACCACAAGTTTGTTTAAAACGATTTAAAATAAATCTTTACAAAGGGAGGAGTAAAAACATGATGATTTAAAATTAAACACAGGATAGATTCGCTATTAGCTTTAAGTAGCCCTTTAGGCTTTCTGCAGTGTTGATTTTTACAGAAGTAGAAGGAGCTGATGTCTGATTGTCACGAAGTGCCGTCATTCCTTCCACTCAGCCCACAGATTTAGCTCAGAACTCTGAGTCACTCCACCAACATATAGAGGAACAAAACCCGATTGTTGAGTCAAATATCAGACTGACCACCGCACCCACTACAATCATGATATTCATAAAGAGTCTCAAAAGAAATTAGCCAAGAAATCTATAAGATGACTGTTCTAGCAGCTAGACCTGAAAGGCCAACACATTAATTTGTACTCTTGTGTCATCTGTTTAAGCAAAATACCCAAAAGTCAAATGTGTTTGATTCTTCAGTCATTTTCATCTCTGTCTTGCCTCTCTGATATGAAGGAGCAGCAACTGCTACACCTATGTGCACTAAATGAGGCAAAGCAAAGCTATCAAGCTACATTTTTATAAGGAGAAGCTCTCTTGTAAAGGTGTTCACTGAGTTTACCATCTGTAAGACATTTCATGTGGACAAACGTGGAACAGGGCCGACTGGACCACAAGGTCCCCATCACTTGCACTGACATGCACTCACATATAGAGTTGCACTTGGACAGAAACAGACCTCAGCTTGAAGCTCTGCCAGCACACTGCAGCAGACTGGGTGTGGGCTCCACAGAAGAAATTTCAATCAATACATCCCAATGTCCTGCTGATACCCAGACAATGAAGAGTCAGTGCTGTCAAGCCAGCAACCAGGATGCTCAATCTCTAAGCTAATATTAGTAGAACAATTAGCACAACACAATTTATAAGTTAGATGCACTTATACAAGTTAAATGCTGCATCACAAATTAAACATAATGAGTTAATGTTATCTCTAAATAAAATAAACAAGGCCAATATAATGATCAATGTTACATTAGATATTTCGGATATATGGCGTTCCCATCGTATAAACTGGATGGTAGCCTGTAAAGTAGGGGTGGGGGAAAAAATTGATACTGTGTAGTATCGTGCTCTGAAGTCAGATCAACATGCTCTGACTTCAGAGCATGTTGATCAGCTCCTTTTTCTGAGCAAGAATCCTGACATTCCTTCCAAATGTGCTTAACTTTTTTTTTTGGCAGCAATAAACTAAATTTAAGACATGTTTTATTTTAATTAAGTTTAAAACTTTTTTATTTAATGTAAAATTATATTTTGTTTTAATTTACTTTCAAATTCTTCAGTTGCTGAATGGGCTGCATAGTTTTCATAAATTGCATAGTTCAGAATAGCTATAATTGTACCAGATGGTTGCGTTCAGTTAAGTTGGACCAGACTGTAATACAAACCGTTCAGTTTGTCAACAATAAAACTGACTGAAATGAGAGAAAGACTGAGTGTGAGACTTTGATATTAGATAAAATGAATATTGATAAAGTTTACCTTTATGTACAGAATCTGAATATCGCAAAATATTTTTAAAAATTGCAATAATATCGTATCGTGCGTTAAGTATTGTGATAATATCGTATCGTGGGATGTATGGTGATTCCCACCTCTACTGTAAAGGACAAGAAGTTGCAGTAATTAAGTTTTGTTTTTTTTCGGTCTCCAATGATGTACCAGCTTCCACAGCAAAATCCCTCCACATGCCACTCTCCACATTGCTGCCCTCTTGAAACAAAATGTTTATTATAATGGATGAGTGCAAATAACCTCGGGTTCAAGTACGGCTGTTGACAGAAAGGGGATGCATTCGTCAATTTCACACAAACCTTTTTTTAAGGTATGAATCCAGAAAATGGGATTTATGCAGACAAGCAGATGAGTCTCTATAAGAAGCGTTTCACTGACTGCATCGCTGGTCTTGGCTAACGTAACATATCATCTCAAATCCACGTAACTAAGCCTGAATGACTTTATTTCTGACCCAATACTAAGATTTTGAATGCAACACAGTAAATGTCTTATTCTGTAAATTCTAACCAGTTCAGATTCCAGCATCAGTGCTTACTTTGTGGAAACATACCCTCTAAAACGTGATTCAAGCTTTCATGCTTAACATTTGTCTGAGCTGCAAACTTTAATAAATGGAGCCTGTTAATTTGGTGGCATTCCAGTCCGTGTTTTGCTTTGATGATGGCAAGAAGGTTGAGTGACCCGAGTCAATTTGCCTGCCTGTAAAGAATGTATTTGACAAGCATTAAGCAAATGTGCTCAGCCATTAGGAAAACAGGCCTATCTTTTAGAGCAAACACAAATTCCCACTCACTCCAGAAGCCTGTGTCAATATACATTTTGCCAGTGGCAGCAGGCTGCTTGGACAACCCACTGCAGCATCTGAGGCAGCAGGTCACACTACCTGCTTCCCACTGTGTAACACTGCAGGAGTATCGTCAAATAAATATGCTTAATTTATGATGAAAAGCAAAATGAGCAACTGTAAAGTAAAAAAAACAAACAAACAAGCAATAAAATAAAAAACAATAACACATTATTTATGACACACTTAGCATTTTAAAACTGGTCTCAACAGACCTAAACAGGCTAAATCTGAGGTATTTTGGGATAACTGGTAAAAGAACATATTTTCTTATGGATAAGCTAAAAGGTAAGCTAAATAAATTTGTATTCATTTACAGAACTAAGCTTTGGGCCAAATACTTGCAAACTGCAGTAGTTACCGACATGAAATCAGTGAAAATTAAAGTCAAAATCACTATTTGGCTGGTCTGCCATTTATAGCCATCTATAGATATCCAAAATATGACAAAGTAATCAAGCCAAAAAAAAGTCTTTAAGGATCTATTTTGATCATCAGTTTTACAGGCAGAGTAATGCCAAAGAAATTGAATGGAGTAAAAACTGAAACAGAGTGAAATAGTAGCTGGTTAAAATTGTATTTCTGTTTGGTAATTGAGTAAATACAGTAAATATTTCCAGCTAAACGTAAGCACATGCTAACTCTTAAGCCCTTGAAAGCCGCATAGGAGTTTCTGACATATTTCAGGCTGTGTTTGCATCAGACGTTGGTGAGGGTGATCTACACAGTTCCCCTCTGAAAAACCCAGAAACCATTCTACACTTTTTTTTACTGATATCTAATGAGCTGTCAAAACTCTTAATTAAGGCTCAAGACAAATGTTGTCTTTAGGTAGGGGGCTGGGGGGGCTGGGGGTGGTGGTGTCAGGTGATAAATAAAGTTTATCATCATGGTTTCCAAAGAGGGAGAGTGAAACAAAGAGAAGATGGGCTGAACAATACAATTCAGCACAATAGTAGGTCAAAGCAAAGGCATCTCCATATAAAACCTCCCACGCTTTGTTCTGTACACTCACATACTTCAGTGTTTTGTTTGTGGCTTTGTCTCTTGGTGTGGAGGTGTGCCATGAGGGATCACAGGGTGGCTTTATGGACTGGTGACAGATTTCTGGGGTAGCAGAGCAGCTTTAATCCAGCTCTTAACACTGTTACTGTGTGCATTTGAGTATTTGCGTACAGGCAGGTACATCAACATTCAGAGCCCATTGGTGGAACACAATGAGTGAGAAAGAGAGAGCCCATAAAAATTAAGACAAACCATACCAAAAATCCTCAGTAAAACATTCTACTTTAAATGTTACACGTCACGCTATGGTGCATTGTGACAATCTAAAGTTTTTTTGTTGCCTTCATGAAGAACAACTGCAGAACTGCAGCAGCAAACAGGGATGTTAATAAACTTAAGTAACCCACAATTTATTTTTAATAATTTCCTATGAGCAAAACTGCTCTCTGAGCTGGAAGTACACCAAGACAAAGAAAAAAAAAAAACAACTTCCCGAACACTCCCCTCAAAAAACTGTAGATGCTCACAGCCCAGACATCAGCAGAAAAAGAGGAAATGCATAAGGCGCAGAAAGAAGCTTCCCAAATCTGGCCGCCATACAGTGAAGTGGAATGTAATCGTGAGGGGGAGTGAGAGGCGGGGACACGCTGTCCTGGAAAACATGGAGTCACATGTCAGCTCACAGTCAGGAAACTGCAACAGCTAAAAACCTCTAAGTAGAAACCAAGCATCCTAAAATGCCTCCTAAAATTCTCTCAGCACAGAAAATTGCAATATTTAAAGACATTTATAAGCCAACTGATTTAACTGCATGTGCCACTGACAACAGAATGAATAATGGTGCATATGGAAAACCATACTGCACGTCAGAGTCATTGCAGAGATGCTGCCATCACTCCACGTGACAAATGTGGCATCTAATGAAGACTTTGCGACTGGCTGCAGCAGTCTTTAATATCCCCATGATGATGAACAGATATTACTGGGACATTACTCTGATGGTGAATGAGACTGTGTCCAAATATTTACTGAACTATGGACCTATTTTTCTTCTGCACACCACCACAGTGGATTAACTCTTTAGGTCTTACAGCCATTTTCAGAGACAAGTAAATAGGCAACTGACTGACAGGCATTTCATAGACAGGAGTGTCTGATCTCTCAACTGTGAACTCTCAATATGATGTCTGAACAGACTTCGGTGCAAGTGAGAAGGTCATCATTAGGCTGACCCTGTGCACCGACAAACTCAAGCAAGTGTTTCCTGCTTTACTCTCACTTCCAGCAAGCTCCAGCGGATGTGCACGTCAGAGTTGCCCTACGTTTAACTTTAATCAGTCATGGAGTAGAGTTTGAAATGTACATTTTTTTATTTTAGAGCAGCGGTCCCCAACCACGGACTGGTACCGGTCCGTGAGTCGTTTGGTACCGGGTCGTGAGAGTTGAGGCTCGGGTGGGTAATTTATAGTTTTTAAATCGGTTTTATCATTATTTTTTCATCATTTTTATCGTTAACTCCGCTTCTGTGTGTCTTTTCTCGTGTTTTATAAATAAATCTTTTTTGTTGCCGGTACTGGTTTTATTTTGTTGTATTTATCAGCGACACTGTGAAAATATTGTCGAACATAAACCGGTCCGTGGGGCAAAGAAAGTTGGGGACCACTGTTTTAGAGTACTTCACTACTATATTCAGAAGAAACTCTGAAGTCTGGGTACCCCTAAAAGCATTCTCAGCTATAGATCTTTAGTTGAAATCTAAATCCCCCAAAATGCACCATCAGGTATTCTCTTTAATTCAGGCACAGGCTGTAACATAACCCTTGTCTCAATCAGAAAAAATAAATTCATTCATTCATTCATCTGCACACTGAAGACCTAGAAGGCTGAATTCACGGCTCCTCAGATGAACTCCATCAGATGGACTCCATGAATGGCTGTATGCATTACACTGCAGAACTAAGAGGATTACTCGGCCACAGAAATATAAACCTCTCCTCAAGTATTTATAAGCTCAGCAGTCTCTTTACACTAACAGTGCAAACCTGCTGTTAATTGTTACTACACATCAATCACTACTGGTCCGGGCTTCAGCTTTCGCAGTCAGCACGCTGCACGCAGGATGAGAGTGGACGGTTTCAGCAAGAGCGAAAAATGAGAAGCATCGATTACATGTCATCACATTGAAACAGATTCTTTTAAAGATGTTGGGTGGGTTTTCTTCTTAGGAACTGTTTGCTGCAGGCGAATTGCACAACACTTTGCATGTGCGATCCTGTAGTCAACAACATGGAGCTTAGGTTTCACACAACAGAAAGGTTTACGTTAAAAAATAGACTCGATGAAAGAATCAGGTCCTGTCGCATTCCTTATGCTTTACTCATCATATGATCGTACTGCACATTTAAACAAATTTATGGCAGTTCAGTTTATTCAGTCATCTGTCTGACAGTCATTTTCAAATAGCCTCAACTTTGAGAGTATGGCCCGTGATTGTCCATTTGAGCTTGGCTTAATATCAAGCATCACTACATTTACAAACTTTCTGTCAATAAATCTGAGATGTGTACCCGATACTGTCAGCAGTGTTTAAGTTTTAGTTGCTTGTGTACTTGGTAATGGAGATCATCAATTGGATAATTTAGGAATACAAGAAGGGATAAACGGCAACATTCGCCAGGCAAAGTGACAGATTTTGGAAGAAAATTGTAACAACTTTATTACAGCTGTGTAATAACTGGGGTTTGAATCCTAGACCCAGAAAATAAGAAGCAGATGTGTCAAACATAAGGCCCAGGGACCAGAATCGGCACAGAAATTTACACCTTTTCATAAGTAAATAATGATTTAAAAAAAAAAAAAAAAAAAAAAAACATGGGACCACAGTTCTAAAAAATATATAATTTTGGGGGGGAAATGACAAAAACTTTGCTTTAAAATTACAGGACAGTCAATGAGCAACACATTTATTTTTCACAATGTAAGCACAAAGATTAATTTAATATAATAATGATAATTTTAAAAAAAACAACAACATACTATTGAAAATGCACTTTTTCAAATTTCAAGATATAATAGGGACTGAATTACAGTTCAACTTCTTTACACTGACAGACAGGGGAGTTTCATTAGTCTGGCCCACAGCTCAAAGTGGGCAAAACAACAGTTTCTAGCTACCATCAAACAACAACAACAACAACAACAACAACAACAACAACAACAGAAGACTGTATTGCTCAATATCATAGACGGCACAAGACACCCCTTACAAGTCTGAACAGTGAAGCCAACGTGAAAGTACCTCAAACCTGTATCCTTCTTAAGGCTACTGGAGGTTATACCTGAAGTTAGAAAAAAAATTTCCCTTTTGGGGAAATTTCTGGACCTCAGAAAACACCTTTCTATTGAGTTCATGGACTCAGTCACTTATTTTGAGATTTATACATTTCAGTCATTCTAAGAGTCAGAGAGGAGGATTACTCTCCTAACTTGTGACTGACAAGTCATTAGCCAATGAGCCAATTTCACAGCAAGCTCATGAATGTCACATCCAGTTTCAAAAACATCCTCATCTCCAGGCTTCAAAACAGGGCTTCACAAACAAATAGGTGGCGTCACATTAGCTACATCCATCTTTTATGCTCTGTGCTAACTACCAGCTGTCAGACAAATAAAGCCTGTGAGATGGGGTGAGATTAGATTGCACAGTACAAAGAGGAGAAACACAGAAAGCCAAAGATGACGACACCGGTGAAAAAGTCTTGTGAGGAACAAAAAATGAAAATGAGGTCCACTGCAAATTAATATGCTAGTTTTGCAATCTTTTTCTGTAAATATATATCTTTAATAGAAATTAGATGTGAACACCATGGGCACATGGCAATGTGATCAGCTAACCTAATCAATGAATGAATCTCATTCATTCCACGTTGTGCTTTCGACAACTGATCCTCTTTATAAACACTGTAACATCCATAACTACAAACAATGTCACAACTTATAGACACCTGGCTGAGAGCTAGCTTAAACTGGCATCGCCTTCAGCGCTGACACCCTATTCTCCTCCATCCAACTGTACAATAGCTGACAGGACAAGCTTTAATCTTTACTTAAATAATGGCCCAGTTTGTGCACCCCCAAAACATTTATTAGAAGATTCTCATTTATTCTTCAGATTATCTATTACCAACTTGTCAAATTTTAAAATGGCCGTTATTAGGCTGAGTAGTATCAAGGCTTAGTAGAATCCAAAGGCAGAGATGGTTGTTTCATCCTAGACTCTTCTGGTTCACACAAAGTGTCCTTGGCCAAGAGAATGAACTCCAAACCAACCCCAAAGCATCCACTGGAGAGTGCATATGTTTGATTGGTAAAGAGCCTACAAAGTACAGACTAAAATGTTTTTCAAAAACTGAAGAAGTCACTTGGATGAGTGATAAAATGTTCCATCCACTAAAAACACAACATCCAGATGAACAGAATTAACTTCCTAGGGTCTTCAAATGGACTAAACTGGTGCTCAGTTAGAGTAGAAAAGTGCTAGTAGAAGTACCATCCTTCTCACACAGATTCAAATACATTTTTATTTCCTTACATTAGACTTGAATTGTCAGTATTTGCCTAATAAACCCCTTTAAAGCACTACACTTGCACTGGAAATCTATATGCATACTGCTACCTGTTTTGTAGCTTATTCCTGGGAAAAAAACAATACAGGCTGTCTCAAGTGAGGCATTCAAGGGCCAGTTAATCTTCAACTACAGCTTGACAGATTTCTATTGCTGTGCGTGTTTGCAAGAAAGACAACGTTGAACTCTCCAGGTCTGTCATTAGCCACAGCCATATAGGTAAAGCTCTGTCTACACAGCTCGCCACGTTGGAGCAAAGTCGAAACAGGTGGTCTTATCCACAACACGCTCATATGTAGGTCACATGTCAAGCATTAGCTATCCAGCGCTAGGCTAAGATTGCAGGTGAGGGGAGTGACTTAGCAGAATCACTACAGTAAAGCTAGGGCACATGGTCAGTAAAGAAAAGAGGTCAATCCAATTAGTTAGATCTCAGAGACACAAACATCAGGACTCAATCTAATCCCGTGCCAGTCCTACAATGTCCATCCACTTCCAAGTCTCCAGGCTTATATTATGAAGTTACTTTGTCATTATGACTATGTTAATAGCATCTGACTCACAGCACACAAAGTCATATCTTTTAGTTCAGCCAGGGTGTGTCCCATGTTACCATTTGCTTGTAACATATACACTTATAACTTAAAAATGAATCCATATTTGCACTTCTGACTTAAAAATTTAGTGCAAATTTAGAAATTAGCCAGGGTCTTTTTGTATGTTTGTACATTTATGTTACCAAGACACTACAAATGAAAGGGGGGGGGGGGGTTACAACAAGAGACAAACACCAAGTGAAATCCTTGTTTGCATGACAGAAAATAAGGAGTAACAAGTGTGCATCCACATCAAAGGGAAAAGTCAGTGTATCAGTGTACCAAGAAGCTGTATTTCTCAGCCTACATCTCTTAATGATTTAAGTCTGGGGTCAGTGAGCAGGAGTCATGAGGAGAACCAAATCTCCACACTTACTAAAGGCACCGCAACACCTCTTCAGAGTCTTTGTTTGGGAGAGTTAATGAGTCATTCACATTACCACAGGCCATTTTCCCAGAGTACAACAATTTATTCTTAGCCTGACAGTGACATTTATCTTCTCACTGGGATGGGCCAGAGGAGATATACAGACCGCTACTGTAGTTCTGGGCCAAGACAGGAAGATGGGGATCAGGAATAAGGAAGATGATGATTTCCCTGTGCATTTCCTGCAATGATAATTTATCATGCACCCAAAAGTCAAATCTTATCTTTGCTTAAACTTTAATTCACCTGTGTATCAAAGCCAAAAGGTGACTTCTTGCCATTTAGCATTTGACTTTCCTCAATTTGGCACACACTAAGCCAAAATACCAGAAAATATGCAGTGCAGGACGTGTCTCGCCAGCATGCTCAATCCATGACTCCGGAGTGACATCCCTCAAGTTTTCTGCTGCGTTCCAGATGTGTGCAGTGCTGGGTTTCATTACACCACATCTGGATACGTGGGAAGCGCGATGACCACAAGCCACAGAAATCACGAGAATCCTGCAGCAGGGGTCACCTGCGAGGATTTATGTAACTGAAGTGAGGAGTGGAGCGCTGCTTCTCAATCTTCATGTAAGAGATTTCACTGATACTCACTGAAACAGGTGGTGCCCCAGAATCTGCTTTTGTAATTAGGAAGGTATGCTAAGATTCACTATTATGGTATGACCTGAATAAACAACATCTAGGTGGCTACAGGCCAACAAAGTCTCGGCAACAAAAGGAAGGACACAGATCATGTATCCTAGGAGTTTTGTTTTTGTTTTCTTTTAGAACCAGAAGAAATAAAACAGGCACTTTAAATCAATTTCACCATATTCTCACACCTGACAATGTGCGTCATCACCATTTCCTAGAGTCTTCGATTGTCCACACAACCATTAAAGACCTCAAAATACAGAATGACTGTGTCTGGCAGTGTGACTATTACGTCAAACAGAATAAAGCTTTTTCTGTCCATCGATATATACATGTGTGGCACACTGATGCAGGTGTAGTCGGGACAGCAGAACAGCTGGAAAGTCTCATAGCAGGTGCTGACTGTGGTGTGTGAGTGTGTACGTGGCCGACGAAGCACCTGCAAACTCTGGCAAACCGCAGCATAAATAAAGAGGCTGTGTGGGACACAAACAGGCACTTTGTTGGGTTGCTGCAGACGTCTGCTGCTGATGAGCGACTAGATGGGTCAAAAAGTGTAATGAGAGAGAAGACATGATAGTGCGCAACACTACAAATGCCCTAAAAATATAAAAAATAAAAATGTAGTTTACTATCCATAATCTAGTACAGATATATTTACATCTGCACCTCTATAACAATCAGCAGATCTAAACGGATGATGGGTAAAAAGTTCAATCTCAACTTTTGTTTCGTTTTGGTGCAGCACAAATAACACTAAGAAGTCAAACAAATCACTGCGAGCCCTTTGTAACTGATGTGCTTCTACCAAACCTCTTTGTAACCTCAGGCCTCTCACTGCTACAGCCAGAGTCAGAAGCAGTATCTTTTTTGTGCACACAAGTTGACAAAGCAGGAACGGTATGTACTCCTCTTATCCCAGCCACTAGTAGCAGTCCTGGTGTATACAGTTTCAGGGAAAAATAGGAGCTTGGCACCAGGATGAGATAAACACAAAGTGAAATGTAACAGCTGGAGCTGTTGGCATTCATTGTCCTACTGAGCAAAAATTCTGCTGTAATAAAGTCTGTGGTTTCTGATTACCGGTTTTCATGTCAAATTTCGTTTCACAAAACTAGCTGAAGAAATAACTTTTAAACACAGATCCCAAAAAATGACAGAATATAGTGCAATTCACTGCTTTCAGTTAACCTAAACCTTATAAAGTTGAGGGAACTTCCTTAAAAGTATAATTTTTTGTGTTCAGCTGCATGAATGTTTACTGATGTTTTAGAAAAACAAAGTACATCCCCATTGTTTGTCATTTTCATGCCACAGAAAAACTCATATAATATATAAAGAAAAAAAGAAGAAAAAAAAAAGAGGAGGGGGGGTTAGCCCGTTGCTAGGTGGTTTCCAGGCAACACAATGGAGTCATAGATAAGAACCTTTAGGAAGTAGCTGTGTGGAGTTGACGGCCAAAGAAACAAACACACGGATATTCTCTATATCATCACAAAAAGGAACGCAATGAATCCTGAAAGTAATGACCGACTATGAAAAGGAAAAAAAAATTGAAAGACTTTAATTTCCTCTTAATTTTAAAACAAATAAGTTATTAACAACAGTTTGGTCCTACCTAAATGAGTCAGATTTTACTCTTGTCTCACTGATTGCAGAGACTCACGGAAGAGAAACTTTTTATATGTAAACGTGGGAACATGAAAATGTCTTGATAAGTTTTTTGTGTATAAATGTGTTCACATAAAAATAATCATATGTATATATGAGATGTGTTACATTTCATATATACATTTTCAGAGTTTCTTTTACTTTCATCGGTGCTTATATTTGGGCTGATTTATTATTTATTTTAATCAATATTGAGGTCTCAATTAATTAACACATCTACTCTAACAAAACCTTGAAATGTAGAAATTTCAGATATTCAAAATACCTTAAAACCTACCATACCGATTAATGACAAAAAGAAGTGGACAAAAAATTTATAGATTTGAAAAACACAACCTTTTCTACAATATCACACTTAAACTTTAACCTCCTAGGACCTGGCGTCTGCATATGTGGACATCACATTTTGGGTTATTTAGACCAAAATACTCAATTTTGCTCTACAAGGGCCTGATATCCACTTACGAGGACATTATACTGCTACTGTTCTATCAAAATTTTAAACAAATATCCTCATATGTGGCTCTCATTTTTCTGAAAAACAAAAGCTAAAATAAATAAATTAATCTGGTAATTCTTTGTTTTTACATTCATCAGGCCCCAATATGCCCAAATATCAAAGAGAAATTAAAAATGCATGCCGTGGAAGAGTTCGGGTCTTAGGAGGTTAAAAGCCCACTAAACATTTGTTCCACTAGCTTCTCAGATGACAAAATGTGAATTGTAACGTAACATGGATATGAGATATTTCCTGATAAGTTGGTGTTATGAGATGACAATTAGAAAGACTACAGAGGGCGGAGGAAGGATGTGATTCGCTGGACAAGATAAGAAACATATCTTATTAAGTCGTGCAGGTAATCTGTCCACCTTTATTATTTTATACATGCAATCAAAGGTAATTGAGCCACTGAGAATAGCCACATGATACAGAAAAGACGACAGAAAAAGTTTACTGATTTGAGATGATTGCAAATATGATGTGTGATGAATCCCACACCATTGGAAAAAACAAAAAGACATGAGCTTACTTTTTGACAACTTTAACTAAAGTCCAGTGAGTATCAGTTGAAAAACACCTTACATGTTACTCGATCAGGAATACAGCCCATGGGCCAATCCCACTGTATAAGCAACCAAACTGGCCAGTATTACACTGTTGACCGTCGTTTAACCTGAATAAAACACACAGCACTGTAACTTTATACTTAACAGCGGGATAGTGCACATGAATGGCGCTCAATCATTCCCATTTCTCTTCTTTTTTTCCACCTCCACAGTCTGAAGAAAACATTTTCAGGGCACAGTAAATCTCACTCAACCCCGCCCAGTTTAGGAGAAGCTGTAATACATACTAATCTACTCGGTATTAGTGGGGGCTCTGGGAAGATTGCATTAAATATGCGAGTGCAGAAGTGTACTGAGGTAGCAGTAAAAGAGATGCTGAGCGGTAAAACTGTTGACCTGAGATGACTCACAGTGGGGTTGTTTCTTTTGGCTGGGAACACAGAGGAGCACAACAGGAGCTCCTGCACTCGCTTGTCCAGAGAGGTCTGGCAAAACCAGCAGCAGTGCCCTGGAGCTCAGGCGCCTTAAAGTGTCCCTGAAGCACTTTACTTGCATACACACCATTAGCTGTGTTCCTTCAGTGATGCCCTGTGACATCTCCTTGGTCTCAGAGAGCTGATAATGTTCAGTCAGAGAGGTCGGTTTGAGGTAATCCCAGCACTCTCCCTCTTGACCCTCAGCAGACAGCTGAGCTCATATTAAACTCACTTTTGACAAGTGCAAGTAAAATAGCCATGACTCCTTGGTTCTTTCAGGCATTTAGTCTCTGAAACAGAACTGCTGTCTTGTATCAATATCATGAAAAGACCAATCATAGATCCAAATTGCTTTACTGTATAAACATTGTACAGGTATCCTTCAGATTTTTTAAGAAGTCCATTCTAAAGAGGACGTGACAGAGATGGAACATAAACAGTAATATGCCAAAACAGTTAAAAAGCAATAATGCTGTTTAACTGGAGGTGTTAAGCCTATCTGACATTTTTATACCTACTTCAGACATCACTCCCCTAAAGCCTAAAGGCCTGATAGGTTTACATTTAGATTAAAAGCTTGTTTGGGAATTAAACTACAGATGACATTTGACCACCAGTAACCAACAGTACAACCAAAGTACAGATACATTTTTGAAAAAGAAAAGAAAGAAAGGAAGATGGATCCTCAGCATTCATCTACCCAGGATGCATTAGACACAAAAGCTGAGAGGAAAGGTAAAACTATTATGTAGCACTTGCTGACCTCAGTTTTGTGCACTAACCTATCATTACTGATGAGTACCCCTGAACAAATGTAGAACAAGCAGACAAGAGCTAATAGACTTTAATATAATACTTCACCTTCACCCAGAGCAAATCATGTAACACTGAATTTGTAAAACAGGTGGTCAAAACTTCCATACCATACACAGTGCCACCATGGAGACAAAGAGGAAGACACACCAAACTATTTCAAACAGTGAATTCCTATACGCAAGTAAACAGGAATTTAAGGCTTACTGTCAACTCAGTCATGGCGCGAGAAGGTAAAAAACGTCAGGAATGACAGACAGCAGATAAGCACAAAATCAACACTAGGTGAAGCATTTGTCCCATTTCATGCATGCTTGTATTTATCTTCAATCTCTCGGGTCAAATGAAGTCCAAAGCTGTCGAGGGCAGTGTGAGTAAAATACATTTATTCCCCCTTCAACGTCTAACCGAAATTTGAAGGCTGTCATAGCTCTAACTGCCTTCATTTTAAAGGTTATTTACAATGAACCAAAACACAAGCTGTGTTTATCTAACTGGAATAACATGTCCTGACAGAGTGCGTTTTCATCTCCTTCTCAGTTATATTAATTGAAACAGTTGAGGGACAGAGCTTGTCATGATCTTAACACGTAACCGCAGCTGCTGGCTGGTTTCCAGACCGACCCCCTTTGTAAGTGATATCCTGTATCACGAGTTTAAAAAAGAAAATGGAAAAAACTGTCTCTCTAGCTCGGGGTGGTTTTGTCCTTCAACTGACAGTCAGTAGAAAATGTCTGTGTGCTCTGCCTTGTATAGTATTCATTTACTTTAGGGTGATGCCTGAGCACTGTCCTGGTCTTTTAAATGAGTCATTCCTAAATGACCTGGCCCAAGTGTGAGGGGAAATGACTACGTTTTTACTTTTGTCAGAGTAAATGAAAGCAAAAGTTACCACCACTAAAAAACACATTGCAAGGAAATTAAAGTCGCTCACCGGCGAACACTTTTTTCTTACTTGATGGTCTGTAAACCTGTGATCTGTGTTAGTAAAGCGCTCTATACTGCTCATACAAGCAATCATACACGTCACCACTCTGTGAATTGCCGTAATCCACCACATTATCTTAGATTTGTATTTGACAAACCACCACGTGTGGTCCATTTTTCCATTGTTATTTTTCAAATCATTCGATTCTATTAAAAAAAACTTTCTACTTGAATTTGCTTGTTTGGAATTTCTTAAACCTAAATTCTGATTTACACTGGCATGACATAAGAAAAACTGGATTTCCCTCCATACCAGCTTAAACCAGAATCATTATAATGGAGACATTTGGCAGTCACAAAATCCTGAACTGAGGTCTGTTGAAATATACTGTCACCACAAAAATTGTGGGAGCAGAGGGATAACTTCCAGGAGGAAAATGAAAAAAAACAAAACTTTTTATAACCTTATTTGGGGTAAAAGCAGCAATGGTTTCAAAAGCTTTTTAATGAAATTTTATGGTTGAGTTAATTTAGGTTACTACCTCAAAATAGATGCTCAACAAAGAGCTGCTGAGTGTCAAGAAAAAGGCTTCCAGAAGACTGTTTAAATTTTCTAAACAGATTAGCAAAACTGTAAATTATCCATCACGTATTTGGGAGTGTGAAGGAAAGGTCAGTCAAGAAATTGAAAGAATAATCAAAAGAGGTTAGGTGTGCAACTAAAAATACCTAAAATGCAACCCAACTTCCAAAGAGATGTAGCCTTTTACAGTCTGTCTCAAGGAGAGATGAGGAGCAGCTGCAGTGGCGCTCCTGAAGAAGCACAAACAGACTGATAACCACCAAACCGACAGGCAGTGTTAAGGTAAATGTCAAGTTTACGTTTAAAATTCTTTACATTAAGCTGATAGCCCATTAACACCAACAGAAGCTAAAACTCTAACATGGATTTTATTTCCACAACAAAACAAAAAAAAAATCATGTGCTTGTGTTTTTTCTTAAAAGACAAGCTTAAAAGAAATGAGATAAATTATCCCTTTGAGGCGACTTTGTTTGATGTTCCTTCCGCCCTTCCTTCTGCCTCTTTGCAGTAGCGCTGCACCTACAGTCTCTGCATTAATCACCAGCAGGCAGATATGCAATCTTACTGTGCAAACAATTAAAGGCTGCTCCTCTGCACTTAAAACTATTCACTCACGTTGCCGTGTTGTGGATTAACTCAACATGCTTACACATTAACCCCAGAGTTGCACAAATGAATGGCATTCCTTAGAGCTGCCTTGCTTAAACACAGGGTAATGAATGTGGTGTAAAGCTACTTGTTGCATGACTTGTTGTTTTGCTCGTCACCTTTGAAGTTGGCTTCTAATCTACTACTGTCAATTTGACTTAGCTTTGATAGTGTTGGAAACAAATTACCATGTGGGGAGAGACTTTAAAAATACGCACAATGCTTAACAAATTTATTCGACCACCACCCAAAGTAAGGTTTATGCCACAGCAGGCTTAGATTAAGAGTAAAACTATTTTTTTATGTTTATGTAATGGTTCATCTAACAGCATGCGCAAGCACTTTAATCAAAATTATCTTGCTATAATGATCCATTGTATCTATACATGTACCCGATGTGTGCAATTATAAATTATTATAAATCTCAATTTATATTTTTTTATTCATTCTCCACTTACATTTGTTTCCTGTGTCACGTTTGGGGTACATCACCTGTACGTAAGGGTCACCAAAATTGAATTTTGTCAAAGACGGCACTGAACACGGCATCAAGAATCTGAAAAAGTCCCGCGGGCCTCATATTTTAATGCTAAAATTTAATTGCTATTGTTTTTCATGATTTTCAAATTTACCTTTTTACAAAACAGGCTTAAAAAACAAAAAAAAACAAACAAAAAAAAAAGCAAAGCGCACAAATATCTTTTGATTAACTTGTCAATCTGCAGTTATTAACAGAAACATCAATATTAAGCTTCATCAATTTCTGACTTCCTTCTAATTTCTAAAAATATAAGCATTTTCTTGTTTTTATGATACATGACCTAATGTATTTGTTAAACACTGTATAAAGTGAATAAACTTGAATATTTTAATTCAAGTTGTTTGACAGACAATTTAACAAGGTCATACAGTCAAGCTGGTTATACTGCGATGAGGAAATACTAAAATATGTCAGGAAACATTGCTCTGAACATTGTGAGTGTAAACAGCAGGTGATCAGGTAATGTGACAATGAGTAATATGACCTCTCATTAAATACAACTACAGACTAGAAACGTGCATACAGATGAAGGGTGTTATACAACTTTTTAGGAATTTAGATCATTTTGAGAGATATGAAAACTATGTGCAGTTGTGAACTTGTCAAAGACTATCGAATGGTATGCATTGCATACCAGTGGCGTATCCCTCAAGAAGAAACAGAGTACAATGCCTTTCTATGTCTTAAGTGAGATAATTGTGTCCTTCTTAACCTTTGGCTGGGCCTCTACCTTGAAACAATAAATCCAGTGTGCTGGTCAAAAGAAAGAAAAATCAAAAACTACAACTGAAGCACTGATAGGCTACTGACTGTTTGCAGATAGAGCTCCTCTGTGCACTAATATAATCCCCACACAGCTGGACTAAACGTGCAATAAACCTCTGTTTGAGGGCATACACAACTGCAGGCCAACCAGTTGTGGCTAACCAGTGTTGTGTAACTGATGTTAAAAACCACAAAGAAACTCACATTCACTTCCAGCCATTTTGAGTATATGGGCAAAAATCAACAGGCCAACAGAATTTGAGAAAAAAAAAAAAAAGTGGAAATGGTAACCGTTAAATATTACCTACAGACGTTCTTCTCCCAGTTTCAGCTAAAGTCAAAGTCAACCAGGCTGCTTTATTAACCAGAGCCATCAAGTTTTTAGGTGAGGAAAAGTTACGTTTTAAGTCGTCAGTTCAAGGACGAGAGAATCTCGGAGAATCAATTTAAACTGCAAAGCTAACAGAGACATGATCAGGAGAGCTGAAGCCTGTATGCAAAACAGGTATTTAATAACACACTTCAACTCCAGTGTTATAGAAGCTTTTTTAAAATTGTTTTATGACATAATCAAAAAATTGTACCATGACGTCTGATCTTCTAGGGTGGGGGGGATCAAGTCTCAAATTATCCATTTTGTGTTTCTACGAACCAGCACAACGGTAAAACAATGGCGTGGCTCCGCTGTCCGCTTGTTTGTTTTGCATATTAACCTTTCACAAAAGCTCAAGATTTTCAAAATAAACTAAATCGTGAAAGAGTATGCAGAGTGTTTACGGATGAGAAGCGTTAGGTGCTAAAAAAATAAACCTTAGACTCAAACGTTAGAACAGGCTTTCTAGAGCATGCTGTGTAATAAATACAAAGAAAACGTCTAAAAATGTATAGTTTCATGCATTGGTTAAAAGCCTGAAATCCAGGTACACAGCGCCCAGCCCAAGTCGAGCTGCCCAAGATTCAAAGAATTTACAGAAAATGTTAAATTTTTGTGATTTATATCGTTATCGGGATGATAGATGTCTTATCTCGGGATATGAGATTTTGGTCATATCGCACAGCCCTAACTCCCATATAGGAGTCTCACAGAGTAAAATAGACAATAAAGCACAGTATGCTTTTGGGTGTGGCTAGCTTGCAACTGAAAAACAATGAAGGTTTCTCAATTAGTTCCACCCCTTATGGTTTCAAAAAAACAAAAATGGTGTCCGCCAAACATGCTAAACTCGAGGCTTTAAACAGAACTTAAACAAATGGGTGACAGAATTCCTGTTCCTCTTATGTATACATTGCATGACTGAAACCCAGTGACTGTATGTTTTGCTTACCTCCAATACTGGCCCCGCCCCCAAGATGATCTGCTCCACTCCACTAGCAAAACCCTTCTGACTGAGAGCAGTCAGATGATGAATGAGGAAGTTTGTGCTTTGCGTTTTCCCAGAGCCGCTCTCCCCAGATATAACAATGCATTGATTCCTCTGTCTCTGCAGCATGGCGTGGTAAGCCACATCCGCCACGGCGTAAATATGTGGCTCCAAATCTCCCAGTGTATGATTATCATACATCTTCACATACTTCGGGTTATAGATGGGCAGGAATTTGAAGGGGTTAATGACGATGAGGATGCTTCCAACGTAAGTGTAGATCTTTTCCTGGCGGAAGCGCGAGCGCAGGTTGTCCAGCAGCGTGCGCTCGTTGAGCTCTGGCAGGCAGCACATATCTGCGTGGTCACCCTGAGATTCAGGCTGTGGCAGCAGTCCACGCTCCATCAGGCGCCTGCGCTCCTGTGTGACCTGCAGCCACATCTGAAGGCTGCCGCCATAGTGAATCGAGCCATCCAGATTCTTCTCCCTTAGCAGGAAGCGGTAATCCTCGCCACCTGACAGCGGCCGGTGCTCTAGTGCGATACGGGGCCAGAGCATCATCCTCTGCACGGGACAGTCGTTGGGGTTCAGAATCCATTCTTCACCTCCAAATTCTTTCACCTCAGCCAGAACATAAAACTTGGAGCGGTCCAACTTGAGCCGTTCAATGACACGTTCAATGGCTTCAGCGGCTGTGGTGGTCTTGCGGGCGCTGATTGGGCAGTAGATTGTGCCTTCTGCCAGGGCGCCTGGGTAGATGCGCACGGTTAACTCTGAGTTCTCGAAGCGTGGCCGACGACCCAGGGTGCCCATGCCACCAACGCCATCACGAGCACTCATGGTGGATCAGGAGCTCCCATTAGCAGCAGCCCGGCACTGGCATGTTCTTAACTGTGTCGGAGGATCCACCAATTCAAGACATTACCACTGCAAAAGAAAGAACAAAAGGTTGATTTTAAAAAAATAACAACTTGATAGCTTGATCAGCCATTTTTCTTCTAAATCAACAGCCAGACTTATTTATTTATCATGACAAAAGACATGAAAAAATAAACTTCTGTTCAACTCATCATAGCAGACTTAAGCTAACATCAACAAGTACAAATGCATTTTTTAAACTCCTGGAAGCTTTGAGAACGTCTCTGGGCTAAAACTGAAATGAACCTTCGAAAATCTAGTGAGTTAAGGCCACGCATTTCAGCGCAGCTCTCTGCAATCTGCCCGATTACAAAATCTGGCAGATTATGACACAAAGACCATGTGCTGTTATGTAATCTGCCAGTGGGCCAAATTTTTTTCCTGGATCCTGACATGTATACTCATAGAAAGGAGAGGCCATGAGGATCTACAGGATTACCATTAGCACACACCCACACTGCCGAGCACACACACATAAGCTCTTGCCAGCAGCTGCCATCCTCTTTACTCTATGCACAATCACGCCATTCACAAGTTCCCGCTTTAATACACAGCAGAGGGGCATCACGGGGCGAGCAGAGGCCACGGAGAGACGAGGACAGGAAAAGAGCTGGAATTAATGACCAAGCCGCTAAGCAAAGACCACACCTGATAGAATCAATGAACCTAAAGTTGCTCTTGAAAGGTCAAACATCCGTGTACTCTTATATAATAAAACTAAAAAATACAGCAACCTTTTGAAACAAATGATAAGAGTTCATATGCACACTACTGTGTTCAGGTACAATCAAGCATTGCAAGAATACAGTGATAGGATGTAACATCTGCTTTTAAAAAACAAAACAGAGCGCTGGAGGCAAACTGTAGATTTTTGTTCATGTTCAGACTTGCAGTAAACAAACCTCATAATTACTTGGCAAATATGATCATTTATGCCATATAAGACTGAAATTTTAAAAAATTAATTAAGAACAAGGGAGACAGATTTTTTTGGTATGCGTGTCTACCAACCACATCTGAAGCCTCATCTAACTATGGCAACATTACAGTCTTGTGTGTCATCACACCCACACCCATCCACACCCACATATTAATTCATAAAAGCAGTTTACATATAGAACGTTATTTAATAAAATTGGTAATATGCTCATCTAAAATTCGACATCCCAGGAATATTCATGTAGCTTGATAGTAAACTGAATGTGTCCAGACTCATAATATAAAGACTTGGCAAGAATCAAAGTTGATTTAACTGTTACAGTGGTCACAATCTCTTTTTTGCCTTATGAACGTTGCTGAATGAAGGTCAAAGAAGGTTCTTTGTTACTTAGAAACAGGACAAATAACACATTTTGACAATAAAATGTCACCACTTGACCATTTATGTCAGGATTAGCACATGAATTCTCATAAACAAAAAACATACATGGACCTTAATTTGAATTATCAAATGAATCCGCTCATTCCTGTCAGATTCAAAACTGTACAGAAATTCCCTTTAGGTGCTCCTGATTCATAACAATACTGAGAAAGGAAAGCACAAAAATCGTGGCAACAAACCCCAAAAACACGATGCTTCCAAGTACAACCTGTGTGGAGATTAAAAATGGCCTTAATCCAAAACCCCCCCAAAAAACACCATTTTATTTCCTGCAGCTGTTATTAGGAAGGTTTAAGACATTAAACTTACAGAATTGTCACTCCAAGAGGTCATTTATATTTTTATGGATGATGTTCTGATCGGAGACCACTTTTAATTTCGTTGTACCTGCAACAATGACAATAAAGCCATTTTGATTCTGAACCTGTCAATAGCACCCAGACATTTATTTTTCCATATTTTATCGTGCAAACGCTGACTTGTGTTTGACCATATGTGAATTAATATAAATATATATTATGAGATATCCGTCATAAAAATATCTTGTTTTCCTTAGAGGAATCATTTTAGTTTGAAATTTATCTTTAATATTACAATGCCTGAAATAAATTGGATCAATTTCCTCACCAACTATTACATGAGCACCATGACCGCAGCAGAAAAAACCCTGGAAAACAGGAAATGGAACAGGGACACATATAGTAGGTGCACAGAGACGAGTACAAAGGACTCCAGCAGGGAAATGATACAATGCTGCACCCATCCCTGGTCATTTCCTGTTGCCCCATATCCAACTCTATGTGTCACTTCAGCAACTTCGATACAAACATGTGCCATGGTCCACATACAGGCGCACACAGAATTATATATATGCATTATTTCTTTCAATCTTATATAAGTCACTCAGTCTTACTGCTCACTACTGAATCCATAAACTAGAATTAATTGAGTGCAATGTTTTCCTGTTTGTGTGACTCGACTGCGTCTGTGTGTATCAGCGTGTGTTCTGATCACTGGGTTAGGGCGTCTCGAACAGATGGTCAGCTCGCTGCTTAAAGGATAGGGGATGGGGGGGATTTAGGGTTGTGGCAGTGCTGCACAGTGCAGGGCCATGCTGGCAAACTCGCTCTTTATCATCACATGAGGACATTCAACTAATGGACATCTCCTCTGGGAAAACCTTACTAATCACAGGACATCTTCCACCATCTTCAGTCACTGAAGCAATATGACAAAGTAATTTCATTGATAATCAAACATATTAAAGGCTAATAATTATCAGGGCTGCAAACCAGGCAAATCTGGCATTTCAGTGACAATATGGTAAAAAAAAACAAAAAAAACCAAAAAACAACCAGAACAAAAACTATATTTTTAGATTTAAAAGGAAGATTGAAAATGCAATTGTTGCAAAATCTACAGAATTTTTTAAAAGGAGAGCAGATAAACATCAGGTTTAACAATTCTGATATTAACTAGTCCTGTAACCTACAAACAAACACAGAATATCCAGAAAAAGAATATAATAGACCCAAGTCCAATTAATTTGGTCTAATAGATTACTGAACAGTTCTGAAAAAAACATAATAATAAAAAAAATGGGGGGGAAACGGCTGGTTATACACTGTGTTGAGTTTTTTTTTGTTTGGGTGGATGCATAAACTACAAAAAGAGGCCATTGCAGACCTTTTTATTTCCCTGGGTCACGTCACCCTTTATATTATAAGCAGTGCTTCTTATTAATTTTATTTATCATTTACCTGTCCAGTACAACAACCTGTGACAGCTAATATTAATAAGCTACTTTTTCCCCCCTCTTCTTAAGAGAGTTAAAATAATTAACTAAACAAAATATTTTGTTCCAACATACACATCTAGCACCAATGGACATTCACATCCTTCACTAATCACATGATTCACATTGTGCTCAAACAATCAAATATGTAAGAAAGGAAATATTTCTGGTTGATATCGTTTCACCTGAATGCCATGCCTGTGCGTCTGCACACCAACTTAAAAAAGGTCTGATTTTAGATAACTCTGAGGTTTGTGCCCTTAAGGAAGTGACAAAGCAGATGGTGCACAGCTGGATGAAACCTGCAGTGGCCTATTCAGCTCCTAAAGCAATTGAACTGGAAACAGACCTGTTGCATCACCTGGGTAGTCATGGATAAAGGCTTGTTGTCAAGTAGTTTAATCTGGAATCAGCTCAAGATTTTTATTTTTTTACATGTCAGGAAAGAACCAATCTCACCTAATATATCAAACAACTTCAATCCCGGGATTTCCGCTTCAATCTTTTGTTAAAGTTAAACTTCGCTGAACACTGATAGTATCTATTAAAGTTAAGAGCAGCGCTGGGACTTATCTGCTCTTGGATCAGTAGGTAAACACAGACTCGAACACGATCAAAAAGCAGAAACTGTTTGTTTCATTTTCTTGTTCCATCCAGAAAGTCCCCTCTCTAAATAAATGAAGCATTTTCATTCTTTAACACATCCTCTTAAAGACAGTTTCCTCAAAACATCTGGGTGAGGCCCTGTTTGTTACCACCTTTTCTACAGTCAATGGTTACCACCAACAAATGCATATCTGTTGTTTTTATAGGTCTGGAAATATCATTTGAGTCTCCCAGGTAGATGTAAACTTAGATCTTTTTGGCAGATACTGATATTTGAAGAAAATTACACTCTATGCATTTCTTTCTGTAATCTGAACATTGTCATTTCTGTAGTCTGAGGTTCCCTCTGACTGAGGTTCAACCACGTGACTCTTACTATACAATAGCTGACATTGAAGGAATGTCAGGATCTAGTTTGGTCAGCTTTTTACAACGTGAAGTCATCTTTCTGAAAAGTTTAGTAGGTGTATGTCATCAGTGCCTAGCTTGTGTATTCAGGGCTCATACTGTTACAGAGCCTCAATATCACACATTTACTAACTGGGAATTTGTATGTGTTGCACTAAGGTGTGTGAGTTGGCTCTGGACTGTGAACCCTCCCATTTGGTTTGCAGTTTTTAAAGTGTTAATTTGTAGATTTGACAGCTTCACAAAGCCAACTTTAGCTGCTATGTTTATTGTCCACATCTCGCAGGATTACAGTGTTAGTTTATTACTGTTTGCATCAGTCATACAAATGCGTTTGTCAGCTGTTTCTTTAAGCCACGACTCAGATCTCTGGCCTTACCAGAGTTATGACAGCCACACTAAATGCAGGGTACGCCTTCTTAACATTCATGTGAAGTTCAACATTCATTTTACTCAAAATGCTCTGCAAACAAGAAAAGGTTTGAGCATCAATTTTATAGCTTTCAAAAGAATAACAAAAACGTTTCGTGACTACCATACGGACGTGCAGTTGTCACGAAACGTTTTTGTTAAAGTAAGTGCTGACATAATATGGAAGAGTTATTCGAATGCTACAATCATAACATTAATAAGAAAACAAGACTTTCATTAGCGCAAGTTCAAGAAACTAACAAGTACTTTACCTCGTTGGTTTTGTTAATATTTTATCCATTAAAAGATAATGTCATAGCTTCTTAGAATTGGTAGTTTGCCATTTTAAATACCTTTTTTATGTAAGCAGAGTGTAATAGGGCATGCTTACATGGGAATGCATGTTTATTGATGACTACTTGTAACACACATGCAGAACGTGCCAATTATGAGATTGCAAAGGATGAGATAGAGGAAAGATCCTGGGAGCCAGACTATGTTATGCGGCACCACAAGCACCAAATATAAAATTATTTCCCCATTTTTAAACAGACCTACACAACCTTCAACAATACGCCTGGGGCCCCTCATTATTACAGGTGGAAGGGAAGCCACATAAAACATGGTTATCGGCGACTCGTAAAAATACCTGTAAAAACAGATTAGCATGAGCTAGTGAAAATTAAAGTGAAACTGAAGAAAAGAAGATAAAGCCTTCTGTATTGGCTTTGAGGAAATTTAACATATCCTAAAAGGAAAGAAGGCACACAGAGCAAGTGCTGAATGACTATATTAATAATTTCTGAATGTTTAAATCAAGCCAAGATTTGGAAGGTTTGCTTGTTTACAATGTGGGTAGTTTAGCAGTCAGATTTCCCATAAGTCTGCTGTCAAATGGTCAGTTCTAAACTCTAGAGAGCTGTAAAGGACTAAATAAACGTTATTGGAATTGCTAAATAGTGCAGGTAGAAAAACAGTTGGACTGAGAACCACATTGTGAACAGTCAGATAGTCTCTACAGTCTTAGCATCCGGCTCTAGGAATGCAGAAAATTCAAGTGCAACATACTGAGTCAAAACAACCTGAGAGGAAAAAACCCACAGTATCTGCTCAGCTCCTACAGTGGCTTATTTGTTTAAACTTGAAACCAGGCAGCTTTGGCTCAGGTGGTAGAGCAGGTTGTCCACTAATCACAGGGTTTGTGTTCCCATTCGTGTGCGAGTGTTTGTGAATGAGCGATAAAATGGCAGATCACATACAGTCCAATCACAGCTGACTGAACAAATATTAAAATAAGTAGTAGTATTGTATTTAATTCTCCAAGCTTTCATGTCGTGCTAATAAATGTCAGAGTTGGCAAAATAATGCAAATGCATAACACTGATTAAAGTTCAACTGCAAAATCATTCATAGTGGCACTAAAGGGGCCAAATGTTGTTTTATTTTCATTATTTTGATTTGGATCAGTTCAGAATTTACATTCCAAACTTTAAGTGATGAAGAGACAGAAAAAATAAAATAAAATAAATTTTACAGCAAAGACGTTAGTGGTGACATTAAGAAAAAACATTGCAGCCTTTAATACATGTATTTGAATATAATTAACACAGATCACGCAACTACAAGGAGATCACTGACGTGTATGTATGTTTCTATCATTCAGATTCACTGGCATGAAACAAGCAGCACAACAGTTACCGTTTGCCTGGCTATGATGCCGCATGTGTGCAAACAGAAACCGCAACTCAAAAGCTCAACGCAGTCATTTTCAGAAAGAACTACTACAAGTGGTTGACCAACATCTTAACAGCCTTTTGGAGCCACCCTCTACAGTGAAAACACAATACTTCAGCAGCTTCAGCTAAAGTCTGCAGGAACAGTAAGGTCAGCTGAATGAAGCAGACATGCCACTCTTGCTCCGACATGTTCAACAAACCTGTAATTACAAGTGACCATTCCTTGCACCCAAATGTACAGCACCACTCTGTCTCTTCAGTGTCTTAGAGACATAGTTCACCTTCAGCCCGGAGGCAACAGTGTAGCTTAGCAAGCGCAGCCTTGACCTTCTTAAGCAGATAGCTACAATTCTCCAAGCTGTTCAGACTCTAAGGCTAACAACAGAAAAGAGCAGACTACTGAATCAATGCTCAATGGGTGATTGACCTGAAAAACTATTTTTGGAAAATTTTCATAAATGTGAGGACTGCTGGGCACACAAGATTTAGCAACAGAAAATTATACGGGGGAGAAAAAAAAAAAAATCAGCTCATGTAGTGATTACATGATTGTTAGCTCAACTAGTGTAAGCCCCGCCCCCTTTCATTAAAACGTTTAATTCAACTGATGTGGAAAGGGGGAGTAAACATTTCAGTAAACAGGAAAAAATAAGCTTTAGAAAGTGTGACTAAGCAATGCCAGCTTAGCATGATAGTGGTCAGCTCGTGAACAGTAGCTTACCAGCCAACCCTGTAATACATCCCTCCATGTCACAAAGACTAGAATAATTAGATCAATCTCAGCGTGCAGCTTCACGGTGTGAGCAGATCCCATCCATCACTGTTTAATCATGGTTCTTTTAGATCTAATTTGCTGAATGTAACCTTAACAAATGGCAGGAAGATAAAGCTACTGGATGATTGTGGAAATGTTTATGTATTTCTTTTCCTTCTTTAGACGAAGACTACGCGTACGTACAGCATTTCCTTTGGAAAGTGTACAAACCATTTTGGAGCCATACCAAAGTGGCTGCCCAGAAGTGAATGGCTGACAGAGGTCAAGTTTTCCTAGACTGTGTGGTAAATTGACTGTAACATGAGGATATGGCACATCAGCCTACTGTAACCTCTCCCTGTATTTAACTCACTGGTAAATGGCATGTTTGCATCCTGGATTTCTTGTTTTCCATTTACCCAAATAGTGTCAAACACTAGAGTCAGCGTCTGTAACATTTTGGTTTTGTGGTTTTGTTGTGTTTGCAGATGATATATGCAAATAATTCCTTCAAGCCCAAATGTGCTCACTGGTCCAGAAGCTGGAGTCGACCTTCGGATGATTTTAAAGAGATGGGACAATGACATTGGCTCATGTCATTATCAAAATGCACTCAGAAAAGTGAAGTATATGAACATGATCCATATGAATACCAAGTTACCTGCTTCCACTTACAGAAATGCAATCTCAAACCAATTGGCTATAATCTAACAAAACAGCTATTTTTCATATCGTGTATGTACGCAAACAATGGCCAGGTTGGTTGAAAACAGCAGAAATGCCAGAACAGTGAACAGAATAGCTGATGGATGCTCAGAGTGAGGTCTAATTACAAAATGCATAACATTATTATAAGAAAAGGCTAATTTCTAATAAGATAACATGACTGCACTTCAAAAAAGGTCAAAGTTCAAGCTGTCCAGGGAATCTGCAACCTAACTGGTTGGCAGATGCATACGACCAGAAGGCTGTAATTTTAGCTTCTTATGCACTGACAGCAGTATGGTTTCAGGCCCTTGCATACCTTAACTTGTTGTGCTCTCCGTTTCGACAACTGCTAATGACCAGGAAGCGGTGGCTCGGGTGTGGAACATGAGCTTCGGCCAAATATTCAGAGAGCCAGTTAGAATAGGAGGATAAAAGGATTGAAAGGTATAGATTCACAGAACGAGAAACTGAACTCAAAGAATTAAGCAGATACAGGAACAGGCGGCGAGAGACACGCGGAGAAGAGGATGTCGGCTTCCTGAAATCTTAGCTGTGGGAAAGTGAGGGTGAGAGCACAATAAAGGGAGAAGAGTGAGAAATGAAAAGGCAATGCTAACACCCAACTTGGAAAGACAACACTGTGGTGGCATTTATTTATTGCTACAGTTTCACAATTAACCTGATAGTTTATTATTTAATTTCTACAACTGAGAGCTTACGAATAGCACTGTCCTGAAACAAACAGGAGAAGCTACATTCTAGTTTCACATTAATGCTGAACAAAAAATGAATGATTTCCACTGAACTGCTTCTTAATCTTGTTAATCCAGGTACAAAGTTCACTGTGACTGTAGGCAGCACAGAATAAACCTTTCAGAAAGGTAAGAGCATGCCTTTGGAGCTTAAAGACTACACCAAAATCACACTGTATACAAATACAAAAAGATTTCATGACATCTGATTTGCAAACCAGTCTGTTGCAGATACTGCTACTGGGTTTTATAGTGTTGGATGCAGTTTTCTTAATCAACAGCCATAACCTTTGAATCATGGCGGTGGTACACTGAGATCATTCAAGTAAGTATGGATGCTGCATTTCCTTTCCACTTACACTGGAAATGTAGGATGTACACAAATTGATTTTTTTTTGTCATTCATAGGCTAAGCAGGGTTTTTTTTTTTTACCCACCCAAATAATAAATTAGCTTAGCTAGCTTCGCTTAACAGAAACAGAGCAATCACATTTAAAATAAACTGTAGTATACTAAAATACTGCTTGGTTATGGCTCAATCACAGTAAGGGGGAAAAAAAACAAAAAAACAATCACTCATTTCATCACTCTTTGTGAAGGAATTTGTTTTATATTTATGGATATAGTTATTTAATGTGAATTTTTGCGCATGTGGATAGCAACAAATTTGCAACAGATTTATGATTTTTGACAATATGATTTAATTTTGAATTGTCATCTTGACCCATTTAACCAAACTGATATCAGACTCTCGTCCTGCTGTTATATCATCATGCTGACACACCAAGGTTGGTCACAAAGCCAGTCCAAGTCTTCAAAGCAACTATTGCAACTAAAGCGGCTATTATTCTGGTGGTGCTGTAATTTCCTTTTATTTATTATAACTATTTTGTTCCAAACGTTCAGCAGCCTTGTGATATTCACCCACCAAATGCAAAAGCTACTGACTCTGTGATTGCTAATGTTGAAATGTATTTCTTTTTATCAACTTATTTTATTATTAACTTTACCGTAATGAATGACAACTCAACAATATCTTAAGAGTCTACAGATGATTTTGTTTAGACAACAAAGGTGACAGACAAGTGGAACAGGTTACCATTCAAAGGGTTGGCTGATCGGACAAACTGCATGCATCGCCAGCTGATTTTACATCACACACTCCTAACACTTGTGTCTTACAAAAACACTTAAGTCAATGTCATCAAAAATGTGCTTAAACAAGTCCAGGCTGGACTCGCTGTCCATGCCATAATTAACAACGACTGACGACCAACTCCCTTCACATTAACTTCAGCTGAGCGCCAACAGGTGACACGACTGCCACAAAAATATGTCACTGGAGGAAATGCCATGTGCGTTTGCTAAATTAAGAGCCTCACTTTGCTATGCAGGACCTATTCTTGTTGTTCCCTGAAGGAGAGAGTGGAGGGAGAAACCAGAGGAAGGAAATTAATTCAGAGCAGAGCGGGAGTCTCAAGGACAACATTATTTAAAAAAAAAACAAAAAAACAAAAAAAAAACCCATTGTAACGCTACTGTGTGCTCTGATATCTATGGTCTCTGCACGTTCTGCACCTTTTCACTCGTCACCATTTTAGCACACTACATTTTAATTATTGTAAGGTGTGCTGCAGCAAATCCTAATCCATCCCGCTCCCCTTCAAGTTTCAATATGACTTCAGGTTCAAAGAAAAAACAAATCCAAAGTGCAAGGTTAAGTCAAAAGCTTGTAAATGACGAGTGGATTTATTTTAATGGACCCTCGTAAAACAGGCTCAAGCACACTAGAAAGAGTGGGAGTAAACAGCACCACTCCTCTGTTGTCGCCACAGAGAATTCCACTTCCTGTGTCCACTCCCCGGACAACGAGAGCAGCTTTGCGTGACAGGAAGTGCCGCACAAGGGGTTTCGACACAACAATACCATCACGCCATTGTTAATAAAGTTCCATTTCAGCTTTGCTTCTAATTTCATATTGATCTTTCAGTTACTTTATGAGCAGGAAACTCACTGCAACACAAGTTGGAACAAAAGGAGTTTTGAAGAAAAGTAGTTCAAGATTTCACATCGAGGACAAACAATGATGTCACAGCTCATATACAGATTTGTTATATTCCAATTCAACTCTGTTTGCATTCACTTCAAACCAGGAGCGAGGGGGGAAAGGGAGACAAAGCAAGTTTTAGCACAGAAAAAGAGAACACCAACAAAGGAGAGGGTTTTGCACAATGCAACACAACCAGTCGGGATATTTTTGACAGCTGCAGCCCGCCACACAGTCGGGGCCGGTGTGATCAGGGTGTGAACTCTGCAATCAGCAGGACATCATTATTTTTTTCCCCACTTTATTAGAGCATATGAGTGTAATTCCTCACATAAACACATTCCTTAGAAATCCATACAGAAAGATTCAGTAAAAAACAAGAGGATTCATGAAATAATCTGTTCGAGCTTCATGCTCATGCTTCTGTTTCTAGAGTTCAGACGCAGTAGGTAAGCTGGCCATGTTAGCCGATAGTGAAACACCTGCTTGGAAACTTGTCCATGCACTCAATGGATGTCGTCCATAGTAGACGACATGATGGCATGGACTCCTCAGTTATCTTTTAGTAACTGTTCCTTTTTAAATGGTCCTTCACTCTGGGTTATGTAGGTGTAAGTAAGCTTTTCTCTGCCTCCTGCTCACATTGGCCTAAATCTGCTAAGGATAAGAGCATGTCTATTATCCATTCGTGTGCTTTTGATTGTTTCTTAACAAAGAACAGGAGCTGAAAAGCACAGCAGTATGCAGATATGTTCTGCCTGGTGATAAACAGACCACATCAGCATTAGTCATAGTCATAAAAGTAAATAAATGTGAGTAATGTTTTATTAGTGTTATCGGTATCCAGCACTGTGAAGGTTTTTTCAAGGAAGCTAAAGGGGATTTCACAAAAAATGACTCGACACATAACAAAATTGCAGAGATTTTCTACAGAAATTTGCAGATGCACACTTTTAAACATTCCTGCTTTTGTTTTACTGAGGAACTTTC
This sequence comes from Neolamprologus multifasciatus, assembly GCF_963576455.1. NCBI lineage: Eukaryota > Metazoa > Chordata > Actinopteri > Cichliformes > Cichlidae > Neolamprologus > Neolamprologus multifasciatus. The sequence goes on from NC_140439.1 coordinate 10,639,650, forward strand.
TACCTACTCACTATTTCAGGCTTTACAGACACATTATGGACCTGTAGATGAAGAAATCTGTTTGCAGAGACTACTTTGCCTTGGGCCAAAATGTTGAGTCTAAAACAAGGCCGTGTTCTTGGTCTGACCTCACGTTTATATTTTATTGTTTTAGAGGGTGGAAAAATGTTTTTCCTTTCAGACTCCATTCTAGCTCTGGAAATATCAATATCACCTCGCAGTTTAGATTTGGCCAGTGACAAAGGAAAAGTACACCACCCTACAATAAAACGCGCCAGCCGGTGGAAGGTACATCATCAACAGCTGTTTGGGTTTTCGGTCTAACAGTTTCTTGGAAATCATACTATAAAAATGCTCATATGATCACTTTTTTCTCTCTTTTTACACCATTGTGATTGGTAGAAATTTATGAGCTCAGAAAGCTACAGCATAACAATGAATGCCTGAAGTGAAACAACTGTATGACATGCATGGAAACACATGCACATGCCAAGTTTCACTTGAAATGAACATGAAAAGAAAAATAAGTCCTTCTGGAAGAAAGCCGTTCCATCTTGTAGCCCATCTTGGTAACACCCTAAGTCATTTATTCGAGTAGTTTTGACATTCCTATCCAATTGAATAAAAAGAAAACCTTAAAATTAATTAACGTACCAGGATTTTTAACAATTTGCAATATGCCGAGTACTGTAACAATTTAACAACCACATGTTGCAGCCAATCAAAAGGCAGCCACAGAGTTTTTGTAGATGTAACGACATTGCTTACTCATGTGACCGAACCGTTAGCTAGCTCTGAATTAGGAGGTAGGTTTGCCAAACTAAATGTTTCCAGTGATGGATGTTTTGTTTTGTTTTTTTGTTTGTTTGGTTTTTTTTTTTGGGGGGGGGGGGGGGGGGGGGTTGAATTGTAAGTTTGTTTGGCTAATATTATCTCAGGAAGGAGGTGCATGAGATGAGCACTCTTGTTTTTAGTATCCCCAAGTATTTTTAATTATTTAATAAAATATTGATATTTGGTGTAACAATGTAACATGTTGATCCCTATTAAATAGAATCACCAGTCAAATCTAATCTGTTATCTTCTCATATCTACTGGTCTTTAAAAATTTCAGTAATAACTAATAAACTGGACAAAATGTGCTGGAGGCAAACAGCAGAGACAGAGGACGGGATATAGAGGAAGGAAGCAGAAGAGCAGCAAGATGGTGTGGGTCTAGGAGGCATCACTGACCCAGATTATCCACACTCCATTTCCCCCTCAGAAAGTCCAAACAGACCCATTCAGCTGCCCCTGGCCTCAGGGAAGACAGTGCTGAGAAGCAGTTAGGACACTAGCATGTTTCCTGAAGAACCATGTAAAGCACGTGATTCTGTTGTAAAGGCCAACCAGATGGTAGGCACAAAACACGTACTAAATAGGCACAGTATATATAAATACAATGGATAACAGTGTCACAGGAACTGGGATCTTGTCTGCAAACACAAACACACACTCTGAGGAAGAGATGCCAACAGGACTCATCTCGTCTTTCACAGCTGAGTGGAGATGAGCAATAATGACTGTAGCTGCTCAGAGAGCATGGTGCCAAAATGCCCACAAGCTCATCGCAAATCAACGGTGCTTCCTATTTTGGATACCTGTGATCCATCCGAGCATACAAATAAAAGGATACAAATATTTAGTTTTTGATATTAAGTCATACCAATGAATGTGTCATCTTCATGGTCAATTAGATCAAGTCTAGAGCCAAACTACTCCCTTGTGAGGCGTTGCATAATGATAAAGACAGGAGCCTTAAGGCCATTCAACACCTACACTGAGAGTTATTTCACTGAGAGACATCAAAATGAATCATGAAATACATAAGTGGGCATCAGCAATCAAAGGAAAATGCGGCAAAGCCGTGAACCAGATCTGGACAATCTGAAACCTCACATGGAAGCAAGTATGTCAAACTAATTACAAAAACTTAAATAAACAAGCCAGTCTTCATACCCTTCAGGCTTTAATAGTTTTTTGTTTGGTTTTTTTGGGGTTTTTTTTTTTTTTTGGGGGGGGGGGGGTTAATGGTACATGTTGCACCTTTGTCTAAATGAAGTCGAGTTTTTTAGTTCTGTGATTTTTTTCCACCCTGAGAGCCATTAAAGTTAGAAACATTTTGTCACGGACAAAGTGAAAAAGCAATTTCCAAAATCGTTTATGCAATGGAAACAGTATACGCCTTCACCAGCTGATAGTAATGACAGGTCATTAAGTCCAACTCTGGGTCTGAATGTTAAGCATCATTCTAAGCACATCTGTTTAGCGTATTAGGAAAAAACATGACCTGTAATTACAGGGCGGTGTTACAGAGGCTCTCACTGTCTTCTCTGAGGATGGGGGATGGCTCCTGTCTTTCTGCCTTGAACAGACCACAGGCTTTTTTGAAATCTGATCCCAGCGCTGCCGTCAGGGCTGCAGCCACCAGAGAGAGCGAGAACTTGCAGCGTGATGATAACGCAAGTTTGGTTGCAGGCTTCAAGGGGATGACGGAAGATGTCGGTGATACTCTCTAGAGAGGCTACGTATAGTGTTACGACCTCTGGGTTAACTGCACACACAAAGTGTTAAGAGAAACCAAGCCGAGTACCCTTCCAGTGTTAATCATTACTAAAACTGTGTGTTCACGCTATTAAAATGACTTTTTGGAAATGCTGGACATTTATTTAACAGCTTCCTTTTTTTTTTCTTTCATTTCTTCAAATACCCCCTGACAGATCTGAAATATGCATAAACATGCATGGTCTTGTTTTATTTACTGCACTTTTGTAAATGCGCACGAGCACAGTAAAGCACAAGACACATGTTTGTAGACAAGAAGGGACAAGTACCGAGCCCCTACGGTGAAAAGCAATATATTCTCTGTTTATATTGGTCTACTGAGAAAACAAACTTGGATATATCTTCATATTCTCTGTAGAGTTCATCCCCTGTGATAAAAAGGATGAGTCTACAAAGAGGCTGTTACCCTTTGATTCTTCTGGTGAAAGTCTGCAAATGCCAAACTACCACCAAAAATAAAAACATGAAACAATTTGTGAGCTCATTCTGACCTGAACTCTCCATCCAAAACTAGGACAGCAGGCATTAGAGGGTACTTTCGTAGATCACCTGCTCAGAAGAGCAAAGGTATTTGCTCCACTCAAACAGCTTCACTGATAAGTGGGCTCTTTCAGGCAGAGTGGAGGACTTGTGCTTTGTGGAGACAATAAGGACCCTGTAATTGTCTCCAGGGCGTCCAACTGGAGTCGTTTGACCACACCACTAAGCCAGCGCAGTGAATGTGTGTGATGAAACGCATCAGTGGCTAATAAGCATGAATGCAGGTGGGCGCCAAAGTAAACAAGCAGGAACATTAAACCGAACACCGGGGAGATTCAGTAGAAGTATCTCATTCTTTAATCATACATGATCTCTAAGATTATATAAACTCTGCTTGTTGAGACTTAAACGTCAGGACAGGAGTACTTTAATCATCACAAAACTCTGCTTTTTATTTTCTTATAGACACACAGCCCCTCAAACTTACTCAAAATATACAAAAACTTTCTTATGTAAACAAGAGATACATGAATGTAGCAAGTTGTTATCCATACAGTTTATTATACTTGTTTATACTGACTGGAACTGTATTTTACAGCATATGAAACTGCTTACCCAATTCAGGGTCACAGAGGGGCCTGGAGCATATCCTAGCTGCCTAGGGTAAGAGACTAGGTACACTGTGGACAGGTCGCGAGCTTGTCACAGTGCCAACAGAGTCAGACATTCATTTGAATTCACATCCACACCTATTAACCTATAGTTCATTTAGAATCACCAATTCACCTAAGCCCACTACCCTACATGTCTTTGAACTGTGGGAGGAAATCGGAGTACCCAGAGAGAACATGCAAACTCCACACAGAAAGCCTTCCTTCAAACCCAGGACATTCTTGCTGTGAAGCAACAGTGCTAACAACCACGCCACCAAAACTACCCAGTGATCCGATTATAATCACTAACAAATAAAGGAATCATTGTATGTCTGTTTACTCCATCCACTCATCTGAGCCATTTCAAACTGGGCAGGTGTCAAGCTGGGGACACGGGTGAGTACCATACTGTAATTTTCATCAGTCAGATCAGGTTGAGACCCCTGCAGCTAGTCCGTGGGACAGAGCCTGGAACATCTTTGGCTGGGTATTACCATCAAATACATCACCATTTATTATAGGCTCTTAAGGGGTGTCCACACAGGAAGTAACTAGCAGATATGTGGTGACCAGTGACCACAGAAAGCTGTTCGATGATTTGAAGCAACAATGGGTGACGCAAAGAGGAGTTTCTGAACTTCAAACGGAGCAACTCAAGCACAGCTAGTTATTTTTATGATACAGCTGACTGACATAGGACAGGGTCGTAAATAGACAGCCGTTACCTAGGATGTCCATTAGCAGCAACAAAGCAACGCATGACGAGCACATCTTTTACCTGTGCAAGTGCACCCCCCCCCCCCCCCCACCACCACCACCACCACCTTTTTTTCATAAATCTGAGTTTTTGGTTACAGCTGTCATGTAAAAATAATCAAAGATTTCAGAATTACAACTATCGCTGTGTGCCAGTGAGTGTGAAACGAGGCAACACTTAAGAGCACAGTTTCAAAGCTAACAGATACACTTAAGCATAATCTCACAGTAGCCTACATCATCTTCTCATTTACTGCGCTGATAACTACAGTAAAGATTAGACAGCAGAAGAATGCCAGCCATTAGTGAGCATGTCTCGGACTGAATTCGAAATCCACCTTATCGCAGCCTGTTTGCTGTCTGTTACCCACGGCTATCTCCGCTTTTCCTCCCCTTCTGCCTCATTCTGACAGTGAACAGACTACTGTAAACTGCCAGGATTTCTCACAGATAACAACGGCAGTGAAGTGCAAAGACAGAACTTTAAACTTAATTTCTTCCTGTCCTCTGGACTGTCCAGCAAACCAGCAATAACAATTCATAAATCATATTTCTCTAAGGTTTTAATATTATATTTGGCGCTGGTTAAATATCCAAATCTATTGTAATGTTGTCTCCTTCTGATATAACAATATTCAAGGCTTTAAGAAAATGATAAACTCAGTTCAAAGTGTCAGTTGAGGTAGGACCACTCTGTAGGTGGACAGAATTGTGTAACATTACACAACAGCACATGCCTGGGGATTAACCATGGGCTCTGTCCAGTCCGTACCATGAGGCTGCAGGGGGCCAGGAGCTATTGTCGCAGCTGTGTCACAACACACACCCACAAATCCACAACTTTAGTTTCCTGCTTATAGTCTTCTGTCATCATGCACAGGTTTTGCAGATATACTGCTGTACTTTGACAAAAGTAGAATTCTGAAATTAGTGTTTCTATGGGGCTTAAACTCTGTGTTTTGGTTTTGGTGCTCTAATTACAAATTTCCACAATCCGTCTAAGCCTTAAAAATTCAAATAATAAATTAGGATGCAAGTGAGAATCCCTATTCACATACCTATTCGTTTAATTAAAAAAAAAGAAACCACAAAGGTTTTGAACACTTTCTTCTCTGTCCAAAACAAAGACACAGAGGATTTAATTTATTTTAAAAGGATACAAAGTGAGTTTCCAGCAAGCCCAGTGCTGTTTGTTCACTCCGTTTCCCCATTGTAAAGGATTAATTAAAGAACAAGTTAGGCTTTTTTCACATAAACAAAATTGCAAAGAGCAACACAATGCACTTTCTTCTCTCTCCATCTCACTCCAACTACTGTTAGCACCGGCGAATTAATGAGGGGAAATGCAAAACGTGGGGAAGCTGAGCTTGTGAGGCCAAAGCCACCCTCATATAATGGCGTACTAAAGAAAGGAGAGCTTTGTTCAGTGCAACACAAGCAGGTTCCTCTTTAATGACTTCATGTGCATGCCAATCACTTGCGCCACACAATCTCAAATCGCAGCCACGCCACTTTTCAGGACACGCCGAAGTTTTAAGCCTGCAGCATGTGACTGATAGCAGCAGGTAATTCAGTCCAGCAGGTAACACCTCAGGGGATGATAACTGGGAGGTTATGCTAGAGTTTAGAGGAACGGTGCCCATGGGAGATCACAGGAGCTCTGGTGGATGAGCAAAGAAGTAGTCACAAGACAAAGGGGTTGTTAGTTCTACTCTCAAGAGAACAAAACAGCAGAAACAGCATCTATGAGCTAGTGGTAACTCATTGTTTTAAGCCCATCACAGTTACAGTCTGTGGGTGTTTAACAGAAGCAACTTTGTTGTTGCTGGTTATTAAGATCTGTGCATGGCAAAAATAAAACGTGTTACAAGGAGGTATTTCAAATGAAAAGGGCAAGGGTAAGTAAAGATTCGATCTTAGTGTTACGCAGACCCCAATGACATCTTGAAAGCCAAATAATGAGCTACTGTATTATTTTTTTCAAATTATTTAATTTGCCAAAAAAAAGCTTTAAATTATACATAAAAACAGTCACTTCCCATCCTGTGCAGCTTCTGCCATCACTCTTTGAGATGTGCAACTACTGTGAACTGGAAAATCCTCTGAGAGGCTAAAACTGTTCAGTTTCATTTTCCAAAGTTTCAATTTCAAAGGCACTGAGTTCAAGTTAGACACAAAGAGGAGGGCCAAAGGAAGGCCACACACTGGCTCTTCTTATTGGAGAATGACAGTCAGCACTGTCTAAGTCCCAGACTGTAGCGATCAAAAGAACAGCTAAAACTTAACATGGAGCAACACTACTTGCATGTGAAGGTTTGCGATTTTGTAACTCGAACATTCAAAAACATTTCTTTAAAGTATTCCTAGTAAACCACAGACTGCCTCCAAACACAGCAGAGGTTAGCTCCTCTGAAGAGCTCAAATCTGAGCCCTAAGCTGCTAAATCACAGCTTCAATCTTTCAGGTGGCGTCTGCGAGACCATTCACTGCACACCGATGTGATACAAAACTGAGGCCGGTCCTTTAGAAATAGCAGACAGAGGGGTCTGTGGGGTGTCAGATGTCAACAGGGACCAGTTGCTGGAGTCTCAGCCCGGGCTTCCTCTCGTGCTGCAGCAGCTGTGTCTTCTCAGACCTCACATTCCTGCAGGACAGGCCCACTTTACCCTCATCACCTGTGCTGATCTGAAGGCAGTACAGGCTCTCAGGGGCACCTCACTCACAGCAACATGAATTTAAGTCATTCACCTTCCTTTTTTTTTAAACTAATCATCTAGCACGAAAATGTATATTTTAAAATGATCATAGAAATAAAAGTCTGTTAGGAGCATGCTCACAAATTGCATGATCTTCTGGTGACATTTGTCCATTCATAAAAACGGTATAAAAATGACTTAATGTAATCGGTAAGCACAGCAGATCAACTCACCAATAACTTACATAAAAATTAGGCTATAGTCTCTTAAGGTAAACTATAGTAACTATACTATAAAATCGATAAAACCTACTCAGGTGCACTCAAGATACACAACCAGGCGATCCCTTGTAAAATCTGTCTTAAGTCAGCTCTCCATCCACAAACACACGCACACACACACACAGAGACACAATGCCCATGATTCAGCAGCTTCTTCACCCCATTAGACCTCCCTGTACAATTACAGCTGCTTTGCAGTGCATATTGCCTTCAGTGCATTATAAGCTGCTCTGTCTGACCTCCACTAAATAATACATGTAACCACTTACCCCACCCTGCCGCAGTAATAGCTCCCATTTCTACAGGACCGTGAATACATAATACCTGGTTTATGTCGCAGTGACATATTGTGTACGGTTTCATGTACGTATATCCTTATTTTTGCAGTCTCATTCTTTGCATGCATTGGTGTTCCCCTATGTTTTTTGCAAACCTTGTTTGAGCCTGTAATGGATAAAAAAAACGACCCCTGACAATGGTTTGAAGATACGAATGAGCCCTTTGTAATTTGTATTGTGCACTATCATAAATAAAATGAAAGAATAAAGTAAATCCAGCCTGCGTTTATCATGTTACATGTGGTTGTTATTCTTATAAACGGTCCTTCAACCAGCTGAAGCTCTGGAGTAAGCACTCTCCGTAGTGTGAAATGACATCTCAGTGAGGAGCAGCCAGAACTTTTTACAGGCTCACATCACACACACACACAGCTCTGACAGAGACTCCTCACTGAACAAAAGCACCGACTGAGCACCCCAAAACACACACACAACTTAAGTCTGCCAACTGAAAACAATGCTGCAAATGAGTGCAGGTCATAAAGTTTCTTACGGACTACAACTGAATCATAGGTTCACTAGCAGCTTCCAGCCAGACGCCTATCGTCCCACAGCGGGGCAGCCCAACGCACCACAGTGTATAACTATCACTAAACATCACTCTTACCTCCAGACGTGAGCTGTAAAGTCAATTTAAAGTGGCACTCGAGTTTTCCCGTTTCTTGTCAGGCTTGACCGTGGAGCTACACACACTTGTAGCCACGCAAAAAATCACCAAGTCTCTATTTAATTCCCTGCATTCCCACTGAATTAATTTGCTTTCTTCTCACTCGCCTCACTTGCCTCTTAGCAAAGTCCTCGAAAGTCAACTCCGTGTTGAAAACCTACGCATTTTTTTCTTTTTCTTTTTATCCGAGCATGTTCGCAGTTTGAATCCAATTAAACAGCAGCTCTTCGATGCTCGGTCGCTGAAAACTCCTCTCCGTCTTGCTAATCAGTGCGGCTCAGCATTGCGCGTTCACGCCGCTGATGGGAGGGGAGAAAACACGGAGGGGGAGGGGCGGGGCGAAGCAACCGGAAGTACCCTGAAACACACAGGGCAACAGTGACCACACTGCACCACTCGGTTTCCGATAATGGATTATAAACTTTGGGGGTCATGTTAGAGTTTTAAAAAAAGACAAAAATGACGGAAATTCACTTGATTTTAAAATACGTGGTTTTATATCGTCTTATTCGCTGTAAAATACAAAGAAAGACACTTCTCCAGTGCTTGCATGTAACGACACAGAATGTCAGTCGTTCAGTAACGCTCACGTGCCCATACCCGAATGCAAGTAGCCAATCACAAGCAAGCTTATCTCCACCCCCACTGTCGCAAAATGTTACGGTCTTCTCGCCGCGATTTACGATAGTCATTGCAATGAGGGGCTTCACCGCTCGTGTTTTCGTGGTACTTTTAATTTGAATGTGTCATTTACAGGTAGGACACTTAACGGACACTGTGTATTTCAGTTTGGCAGCCAACGGTTAATGTGGCGCATGCTCAGTCTGCTATTTAACTCAGTTTTTTGGCTACGAGTGACGCTAAAACTGTCGGTTAGCGAGCTCAAGCTAAAAACGCAGGCTCGATTGAGCGGAGAGCTGCCTGCTGAAGTAAACGCATTGCAGTAATGTGATGCTCCGCAGTGGATTCCCGGCCCAGCAAAGCGCTACTGTAACATCTCTGAAAATAACCTGATCGGCCAGTGCGCTAAAACGGCTCCAGTTAATGTGTCTGAGTGAGTAATAAAGCAAAGTAGCGAACAGAAAGTCAACAAGGATCCCAGAAACAGGCAGCCTGCTTTAGCTTCAGTGAAGTTTAACAGTTTGTGCGAGTTGCTTAAATGAACACAGACTGTGACTGCGTTTGAATCACTAGTCCAGGATGAGATCTGTGAAAAAAAAGCTTTATGTTTGAAACCAGTGTCAGGCTGTACTAGCCAACTAGCATCAGAATGAAGCCTTTTGCATTCTCTAAAAACCGAAATGACGCCTTTAAATTCGTCAGATTGCTCCCCCTCCCTGAACCTGTTTCTACTGGAGCTTTCTTCCTGTTAAAATTGAGATTTTCCTTCCCACTGTCGCCCAGTGCTTGCTCAAAGGGTGGTCGTCTGATTGTTGGGGTTTACTCTCTATAATTGTAGGGTCTTAACCTTACAATATAAAGCTGCTTGAGGTGCGGTAGTTGTGATTTGGTGCTGTATAAATAAAACAAAATTGAATTTATTCTGTGAAATTACTGCTCTGCTGAGTAGATGATCAACAGCTGCTAAATAATATTGCTTGTGAGATCACAGCATCCTTAAGGTAGTATGTGCTGATTGAACCTATTGTAGAAAAGCAGTACGAGATAAAGAAAAGCAGTTCTCATATTAAAGAAAACACTAGCAGTAAATTTCTGACGAATGAATTAGCCGAGCCCTAAGCATTAAAGCGTTTCTGTGTATTTTCAGATTGACACACTCTGACTGCTCTGGAGGATGGATCCTGTAGTGCTCAGCTATCATGACAGCCTGCTGCGGCGCTCTGATGTCTCTCTGCTGGAAGGACCTTACTGGCTTAATGACCAAGTCATTGGTTTTGCCTTTGAGTACTTTGCTGCTGAGCGCTTTAGAGTCCTGGGGGAAGCCGTCATCTTTATCAGCCCAGAGGTCACCCAGTTCATCAAATGTGCTTCCTGCCCTGATGAGTTGGCATTGTTTCTGGAGCCACTGGATCTTGCTTCTCGTCGCTGGGTCTTCCTAGCAGTGAACGACAACTCCAACCAGACGGCTGGAGGGTCCCACTGGAGCCTCTTGCTTTATCATCACAACTCCAACCACTTTGCCCACTATGACTCTCAAAATGGCAGCAATTCACTTCACGCACGGCGCATCGCCAGCAAGTTGGAGCCTTTCCTGGGCGCAGGGAGGAAAGCGCTGTTTGTCGAGGAGCCCTGCCCATCCCAGCAGAACAGCTATGACTGTGGCATGTATGTTATCTGTATTGCCGAGGCCTTGTGCGAGAAGGCCCGGGTGGAGGGCTCGCCACGCCTTCCTGTGCAAATGATCACCCCAGCCTACATCACCCAGAAGAGGGCTGAGTGGTGCAGACTGATCCAGAGCTTAGCTCAGAATGACCTCTGCTGCTCACTGTCTTTCCCTTAGCACGTCGATTGCCCCGCACTGTATGCAGAAAAGCTGTCACCCCACATATCTACTGCTGGAGAATCTGAATGCACTCCCTCAATACAGTATATAACTATATATATGAAATCAATTTCTATTACTGTCTCCGTCATACTCCATTATCAAAAAAAGAGTTAAAAACATAAAGCAATGCTTCAAATATTTAATGACTTCAGAGAACCATTGGTGTCGTGTATATGCACAGAAACAAAAAGTATGTAAACAAGAACACCAGCATGCCTATAAAACAGATTTTCTCCTGTGTACATATCGAGCGAGGACGTCATGGAAGAGGAGGAACAGACTTTCTTTTTTTTTTCTCCATTTTCTGAGTTTGGAGCGAATGTAGAAATGTTTACACAGATTATTGCTCAGGGTCATTTAAAATGAACTGAATTGACAATAAGAATGTGCACATGAACTCTGGCTCCTACTTTTGTCACGCAGTCATTGTGTTCGTCAGCTTGAACGTGCGTACTTTTAGTTTTTTGAGATAATTTGAAGAATTCCTGCTGTATGAGGGCGCCGACGTGCTGTGAGTGTTCATGGAACAAAGGGCAGAGTTGGGCGGTGGAATGTATCGAGCTAATAAATGTGACTCTTGTCACATTTTTGTTGACACAGTGGTACAATTATTTATTGTTTAAAAAAATTTTCTGTTGAAATTGAAGTCATTTTATGTCAGAAAAGTTAACTGCACGCTGGTTTACAGGCGGTTACATCACTGAGGAAATTACATTTGCAGATTTACTGAATCTTAAATGTGTGATTTGTAGATTTTTATTTTAATCTCCTGTGTTATTGATTGCCGAAGTGTTGCAAGCACTATACGCAGGGTATCATAAAATCTGGCACCCAAATGTTTATCTGCTTTTGAATACCTTAAGTTTTAAATGTTCCTATTTGGCTCATTAGTTGAGTGTTCCTTGCTAATGGATGATGACATGAATCAGTATCTTAAAGACGTGCACTAACAGCAGTAATTTAGTACTCAAAGTGGAACAAAGCACAATATCCAGGTTGTTACATTCAGCAGTTAAAGGCCCAGCAGACTTTAAGAAAAACTAAGCAGAAAAAATAAGTGGCAAAATATTAAGACTGTATTCTAATTGGAAAAAAAAGTGGCTTTAATGTGTTTTTTCCTTATCTGGTAAACACGAGCTTCAGTTTCAAATCATGACGTCAGTATACGTGTAATGAGCCAAATACTCAGACTTCAGACTGCTTTGCATGCGACAAAACAATTTTTGGCTTCCATCTCAGACAAACAGCTCTGGCTGTCAGCAAATAAGTCCTGTCGATCTGCTCTTTAAACCTTCTGTTTGTAAGGGGCAACCAATCAGAAGAACGTTAGCTTAAAGGCAGAGCACGCAAAACAGCTTGTTTCAGGCAAGGGAATTTGAGGAACTGCACCAGGGTCCGATATAAAATGAAGAGAGGTCAGTTTGAACTGCGAATCATGCACAGCTACTCTAATCAAGTAAAAATAGAGAAGACAAGGAGCTGGAATTGAGAACAATAGTGAAGACTTTTTCACTTCACTAGCTCAAAATAAATGAAATGGCTGTAATTTTTAGAAACATCAGAAATGTCCCACAATATTTCCATGGACGTCCCGATGCAGGATGGGTGGGTAACTGTTCTAAGCTGTCAGCTCGTATTGTAGTTGAAATTAGGAAGGCGCACAGGAAGGGCATGCACCCATTTCTTTTAGATTTCAGAAGGAGGGAGTGTGGATCAATTAAAAGATCCCTGCATTGTTCTGTTTTACATGCTTCCTACTGACACAGCTAAAGCGAGTTTAGATTCAGGATTAAAGAGTTTCACAGCCTATACCTAGAGATGGGGTGGGACACACAAACGTGTCATTTGGATTTTAGAAAGAGGGAGTGTATCAATTAAAAGATTGTTGTCCCGTTTTGTATTAGATCCTTTATACCGAAACAGCTTGTGTAAAGTCAGGATTACACAAGCTGTGTAATCCAAATACAAGCTGGACGTGTAAGCATAGTTTCATCTGTTGGCTCTCGGAAATTTTGTAATGAAGAGTCATCACCAAATCAGTCCGCCACATAGATTATAGTTAGGAATACTCATCGGTAACCATGTGGCAGAACAAAGAGCATTCAACTCCTCTGGCTGGCTGCCCTGCTCTCCTCTTAAATTCACACTGTTCAGACTGTTTTCACCCTCCTCTTTCCTTCCGTTGGCATTCCGTGCGCATCTACAGCCCACAGGCGTATTTCATCCGGAGTAACCAGTCAGACGAGCCATCGAGGTTTACTATTGTCCTCATAAAATGCCACAAAGCTGGGGCATTCTCCGCCCTGGCAGCACACTGCATTAGAGAGACAAAGTGCCCAGGGAAAGAAACACATTCATTTAGACAGATTTGCTTCTAAATGGCCAATTTGTCAAGTCCACTCCAAGAGTGTTTACAGGGAAACAGAGCTCGGCTCTCTGTCTGTTGTCATCTCCCGTTACTCTCAGCCTGGGGTAGTATGCCAGGACTATTTGTCATAGTTTCAAGGAATATGAACTTATTACATACCAAATAACCTAAACAGAAATGGATCAATTTAAATCCTACAAAATCCAGTAACATGCTGTTTGTTCTTTTGGCAAACGACGCCCTGCTTTCTGTGGCCTAAAACAAAGCTTCTTAGTGTTTGTTGTTTTACTGCGCTGTAAATCCGCGATGGGTTTATTGATAATCTCCACTTATTCCAGGCCATATCTCACCTGCTGGACCCCGGCTCGTGCACCTGACTATGCAAAGTGAGCTGAACGCATCCAGTAATAATAATAGCAGCAGCTGGCATTTGGAAGCGCACGTGAAACACTGCAAACAATACTGACAAACAGCAGTTAGGCTGGCAGTGCGGTAAAACTGATAAAGCAGTTATAATGAACGAGCTCCAATAAAATGAAATAGCAGCTGTGAAAATGACACTTTGTGCAAATGAGGTGCTGATAACATTTTGGCTGGTTGCAATGGAGTCGTAAATGAAGGAAAACAGGACCGTCTGGATCAAGGGAATAACAGGTGAGCACTTCAGAGAAAAGCAGAAGTAAATGAAACACTATTACTGGGTATCTATGAGTACAGTTAATATCTGTGTTACAGTTTTGGTGTGTGAAATATAGCAAAAAAAAAGAAGAAGGTCTGACTGTGTTTGTTTATGATCTGGAATAAGATGAACAGCTGAAATCTGCACGTATGGAAGTGAATCACACTGCAAACTATTAATCTATGAAGTTTGAGCATTTTTTTTAATCACAAATGTCACAAAAAAGCATAAGAACGCATGATAGTGAAAAGCTGTGCAGTGCGCTTTCTGTGTGACTTCAGTCTCTCTCAGTGACGTGGAGTCAATCTGCTCCATTCTTATTTACAGCGTGGAGCTTCAGTTCTCTAAGGTTTGTGGGCATTTGTTTATGCACAGCTCTCTTAAGGTCCTTATAGAGCATTTCAATCAGGCTGGGCTCTCTAACTGGCCCATCGCACCACCTTTATTATTTTAAATTTAACTTTATTTTTTTCTGCCATTCTGTTGTAGAGTTTCTACTGTGCTTGGGATCATAGTGAGCATGAGTCAGTTTGGGCCAAGCTTTAGCTGGCAGCCTCAAATTTGACTAGATGGTATTACATGGTCAACTGAGTGACTGCAAGGTGCCCAGGTCCTGTGGTTGCAACACAAGCCCCAATCACCCCCCCCCCCCCCACACCACCACCACCACCACCGTGCTTAAAGGTTGGTGATAGACATGGGGTTTTGCATTTTGGCCAAACATCTCTATTTCAGTGTCAACTATCCAAATCATATTGCTACAGACATCTTGTGGTTTGTTTGTTTGTTTGTGGTTCGTCAGCTTTGCAAACCGAAGCTGTCTTTTCTCTCTCTCCTGCGAACGCTCCCAAACAAGTCGTACTCGTTCAGTCTTTTTCTAATTGCACTGTCATTAACTTTAACAGCTAACATACTAACTGAGGCCTGTAGAGTCTGAAATGTAGCTCTTGGTTGGTTTGTGTTTCTCTGTGTGCTACATGCTGTAACCTCAGAGTGATTTTGCTTGGACATTCATTCCTGCAACAAGTGCATCATGCTAACACACATCTGAATGCTCCAACCTGTTTTTATATATCAGGTAATCCTGTGCATTTGTGTACTTAATTTTCTGAGTCCTGCAAATGCTTTGTTTTTCACAGCAGTCACCAGCTCCATAAAACTGCAGCAAAACAAGAAAAAAAACATTCAAAGAAAGGCATCAATAAATGTCTTCTTTTTTGCTGTGTTTTACTTTATGGTGTTCCTGGGATTTTTCCAATGATTTTGATATTTTGGATCACCATACTGAAAAATGAAGTGTAATACATAGGTCATAAAAGAAAACATTCAGTGCTCTCACACAGCTGACATCTGTGTTTGAGAATTTGAGGCTTGCCTTAGCCTTAATCTTCAAGCTGTACTTGTGTTCCTGCATCTCCAAATTTATTCCAGCAAGTATTTTGGTTTTAATTAATTTCAAAAACCTTCAATGTACACACTACACAACATTTGCAATTAATTTCAGGAGCCTCAGCCAAGGTTTCTTCTCACCTCATGTCTCAGTGTCTCCTCAGGAACAATGCAAACAAGTACTTACAAATGAAACATATAGTTTCATGATGGAAGCTCAAAACTGTCCCCGAGCTCTCAGAAAAAAACATATTTGGGGAGTGTTGGCTCTTGCAAATGACATCATATCCTGTCACAACACATCTGCAGCCAACTTAAACAACGTGGAGCTTCATAAGCAGCAGCATGTGTGAGAAAAGGCTTGATTAAAACAAGCAGCATCCCAAAGAGAGGCCTAAACCTGCTCAGTTACATCCTGAACAGCACAGTTTGCAGGTGTGCCCTGCGTGGCAATGTGTTTTGTTGAGGAGGTGCGAGTAGGCCAAGTCTCTATTGCAATGTCACATCAGAAATTGTATAAAAGAGGAAAAAAACTAGATGCTCCACTGCAAGAGCAGCACACATCCCCCTGAGATAAAGCTCAGCATTGTGCTCGGTGTTAACAGCGTGTACTAGTGAAATGCAGACGGGCAGGCCAGGCTCACACCCCCTGGGTCAGGTAGTTTTTATGTGGGACAGTCATTGCATGAGCAGAAAAACTGCTGGAGAATTACAGATTTATGACTTGTACTTTTCCAGCTGTCTTTTGTAACAAAGAAAGAATGAAAAACAAAAAAACAAAACTCCAGCTTCAAGTGTTTAAAATCTGGTGTGCAACAGAAACACAATTAAGAACAGATTGATGGCTCTGAGAACGGTTGATGACTCTTACCAGCATCCTTTGGAAACTAGGCAATTGGAACAATATGTTTTTAACATGTGTGGTAAATGAACTAAAAACTAACATTTATAATAGATATTATTTAAAGCTCACAAGTTCACTGAGATTCTACACCACAAGTTAAAATAAACAAGTATAGCAACAAGAAACACTGAGCTGATTTGTGACCTTTAGAGCTGCAGCTACACGTGGCTTCTTTCAACCTTAAAAAACACATTACCAGTGCGTTTGTGCTAAGCTAAACTAACTAACCGTTGGTAGTGACCTTACATGTGCTGTACAAAAATGAGACTGGTATCACTCTTTTTAATTAGCTCTGTCCTAGAAAGAAAAAATGCCTTTTTACCACAAAATGCCAAACTCTGACTCTGAACTCTCAGCAAATTACAGCAGCCTCATCATTTGGCTCTTTATTTGGCTCAAGCTAAAAGAAAAAAATGTAAACATGAAAAGCAATTTTTCTTAGCTTTCACCACATGCGTGCGCTTGAAAATATTGTGGCCTGTGTCACTCGGTGGACACTGTTAACCACGCTGGCTGTGGTAATATATGGACACTGCGTTTTGTGGGACGCCAGATCTTTCAGCGGTCGGCTCGCTGGGTTCAATTTGTTATTGCTGGGAGGAAAATGAAAGAATCCAAAGAGCTAATGAAGCACAGATGCTTATGTGGAGAGAGAGAAGCAGACTAAAGGATGTGAGCGGAGAGGGAAATGAAAATGTACATGTCATGTACTACCATGGTAGTTTTCAGACTACAGTTAATCCATCCGTGAAGATTCAGACCGTCATTTCTCATCCTCTGCAAGTGCTGAGTAGTAGTTAAGTAGTTAAAACTGACTTGAACTAAAATCCTTAGGGCAAGGGGGAACCAGGATGCCTGGTTAGGGGGGAGATATCATCACCCTCACCCTAGATTGGGTACCAAGCCCCGACTGCGCAAGGAGAAGGATCGTTGAGTGCGAGAGGAACTGACATGAAAGATAAAATCATGGCCAAGCTTGAAACCTGGATCCCCTGTAGCCGGTTACCAAGACTACGTGAAGTACCCTCAGAAGATCTACTAGATGATGTTAATGCAGCACTACAGACCTACAGTCTCCATTAACTAACAGACTAACAAGCTGATCTACAATATGGCAGCAGTGATGAGTGAGATGCTTGGCTACAAGTTGATCAGCCACAAGGGACAGTATCCTCCATGGAGAATGAGGCTAGAGGCTAAGATCAAGGTAGCACGGAGGGAGGTTAGCCAACTATCGGAGTTGCAGAAAGGTGCAATGAAGAAGGTGCCTAAGAAGTACAGGAAGCTGTCCATACCTGAGGCCTTGGAAACTGCCAAGCAATGACTCACAGACTTGGCCAGCCGCTTGAAGAGGTACACCAGAGAGATCGAAGGCAGGAGAATAAACCAGCTGTTCTGCACAGAACCAGCCAAGGTGTACTCTCAGTGGCAGGGGAACAATATGAGAAGAGCACCACCAAGGCTGGAGACTGAGGAATACTGGAAGAGCATATGGGAGAAGGACGCAACCCATAACGGCAATGCTTAGTGGCTAGTGGATCTGAGGGCAGACCACAGCAACCTCCCTGAAGAGGGTCCAGTAACCATCACAGCGGCAGAAAGGGTCTCCAGTATGAAGAGTTGGAGAGCACCAGGACCTGACATGGTTCACGTCTACTGGCTGAAGAAGCTGACTGCACTCCACGAGCGCCTGGCAGCACAAATGAACCAGCTGATGAGAGACACCCAGAATGGCTAAGCGAGTGGTTCCCAAACTTTTTTTTGCTGGGCCCCCCTTTGTTTTACAAGAAAAATGTTCTTGCACATGCACGCACAAACACATCCTCCAACCACACACACCCATATTTTGCTCCATTGTGGTTTATTTCACACCTCAAACATTTAGTAAACAATTAAGCAAATACAAGTAATCTGCAATAAATTACAGGTAGTAATAAAATAAACTACTAAGTCTTTTACGCTGCGTCCACATGTACACGGGTGATTTTGAAAACGCAGCTGTTTCGTCCACACGTAAACGGCGTTTCGAATCAGCGAAAACTGAGATTTTTTAAAACTCCTTTTTTGCATTTACGTGTGGATGAGGAATACAGAGTTCGTCAGGCAACATCAAAGGTATGTACCTTTTTTCACGTCACGCTGTGCGCCACGTTATTGTTTACATGAGATGAATTGCAGAATGGCAGATAGTCAGATAAACAGTATTTTGTCTCTATCTTCAGGTTTTACACGCTTACATATACACACGCAGTTACTGTCCCTCTATTTAGAAAGGCAAAGGCGTCACGGAGTAATTATTTTACATGTAGTTGTTTTTTCCTGTGTGTTTCCATTGCTATCAATACATTTTTCAAAAAATTCCTCTCTGTGCAAAATGGGTTTAAAAACATAAACAACTGTGGGATACTGTTAGTCCGTGATTTAGACAGGGGGAACAAATTATGGCAGGATCAGCCTGATATTATTTTTATCCCGCTGTAACTTTACTGTATAAAGAGCTAACATCTCCAAAATGTCAGGAGTAGTTAGTCATTACTTGGGGTCCTTAGGGACTGAGTAAAGCGCTATACAAATGCAGGCCATCTACCATTTACCATTACAAGAAGTGTTTGTGAACTAAAGATCAAGAATGTGGGATACTGTTTGTCCGTGATTTGGACAGCCCAGCACTGCTCCCGACGAAGGGAAAAGCAATTCTGCAGGGGAGACCTACCTCGGCACTTGTGCAGGTGAAGCCAAAGGGAAGATATGCTTCACCATATTTTCTATGAAGTTGGTTTGGAAACATATTCAGCGATGCTTCATCTCCTGCTTTGCGTTTGTGTGGGTGCCCGTGCCAGCAGTGTCCAAGCGTTGCACTTTGGGAAGGTCTGGGCTAACCGAAGGCCGGACAGTCCTGATCTTCAAGGACCCCCAGAAGGGACCGGTCCCCTCCAACTACTGACCAATAACCTGCCTCAGCACCACATGGAAGCTCCTGTCAGGCATCATAGCGACTAAGATGAACAGGCACATGAATCAATACATGAGTATTGGGATGGGCAAGAATACCCGAGGCGCAAAACACCAGCTACTGGTAGACCGAACAATCAGCCGAGACTGCAGGACCAGACTGACCAACCTGTGCACTGCCTGGGTTGATTACAAGAAGGCCTATGACTTAATGTCCCACAGCTGGATCCTGGAATGCCTGGAACTATATAAGATCAACAGGACCCTGAGAGCCTTCATCAGGAACTCAATGGGGATGTGGCGGACAACACTAGAGGCCAATTTCAAGGCCATATCACAAGTCACCATCAAGTGCGGGATCTACCAAGGAGATGCTCTGTCCCCACTGCTGTTTTGCATAGGTCTCAACCCCCTGAGTGAGATCATTGACAAGACTGGCTACAGATACCGACTACGGAACGGAGCAGTTGTCAGCCACCTCCTGTACATGGATGACATCAAGCTGTATGCCAAGAGTGAACGAGACATCGATTCACTGATCCACACCACCATGATATTCAGCAATGACATTGGAATGTCGTTCGGGCTGGAGAAGTGTAGTCGGATGATAACAAAGAGAGGGAAAGTCGCTAGAACAGAGGGGATCAAACTACCAGAAGGCAACATTGCAGACATACAGGACAGCTACAAGTACCTGGGCATCCAACAGGCAAATGGGAACCATGAAGAGGCCTCTAGGAAAGCTGCAGCCACCAAGTACCTGCAGAGGGTCAGGCAAATCCTGAGGAGTCAGCTGAACAGTAAGAACAAGATCCGGGCTATCAACACCTACGCCCTGCCCGTGATCAGGTACCCTGCTGGGGTAATAGGCTGGCCAAAGGAGGAGATAGAAGCCGCTAACATCAAGAACGTTCCTGACCATGCATGGAGGGTTTCACCCCAAGTCCAGCACCCTGAGGCTGTACGCTAAGCGGAAGGAAGGAGGCCGGGGACTGGTGAGTGTCAGGACCACAGTCCAGGATGAGACAACGAACATCCATGAATACATCACGAAGATGGCCCCAACTGACAGCGTGCTCAGTGAATACCTCAGGCAGCAGAAACCCAAGAAAGAGGACAAAGGCGAGGAACCATCATGGAAGGACAGGCCCCTGCACGGTATGTACCACCGGCAGATAGAGGAGGTGGCTGATATCCAGAAATCCTACCAGTGGCTGGACAAAGCTGGACTGAAAGATAGCACAGAGGCACTAATCATGGCAGCAGAAGAACAAGCTCTGAGCACAAGATCCATAGAGGCTGGGGTCTATCACACCAGGCAAGACCCCAGGTGCAGGCTGTGTAAAGATGCCCCAGAGACAATCCAGCACATAACAGCAGGGTGCAAGACGCTAACAGGCAAGGCATACATGGAACGCCATAACCAAGTGGCCGGCATAGTGTACAGGAACATCTGTGCCGACTATAACCTGGAAGTCCCGAGGTCAAAATGGGAAATGCCCCTAAGGGTGGTGGAGAATGACCGAGCTAAGATCCTGTGGGACTTCCAGATACAGACAGACAAAATGGTGGCTAACCAACCGGACATAGTGGTGGTAGACAAACATGAGAAGACGGCCGTAATGATCGATGTAGCGGTCCCGAATGACAACAATATCAGGAAGAAGGAACACGAGAAGCTCAAGAAATACCAAGGGCTCAGAGAAGAGCTTGAGAAGATGTGGAGGGTGAAGGTAACAGTGGTCCCAGTGGTAATCGGAGCACTAGGTGCAGTGACCAAGCTAGGCGAGTGGCTCCAGCAGATCCCAGGAACAACATCGGAGATCTCTGTCCAGAAGAGCGCAGTCCTGGGAACAGCTAAGATACTGCGCAGGACCCTCAAGCTCCCAGGCCACTGGTAGAGGATTGACCGCCCGCAGGGGTGAGCGGGGAATTTTTTTTAAATATATACCTTATTTGTATATATTTTGATAGTAAAATCGGAACTTGGTACTGCAATTTATTCAAATGTGTTTAAACATACATAGAAACAGAATATAAAAGGTGTTTAGTTTGTACAGTTCTAATAAGCTTAACATAATTCTTCGTCACAGTTTGAACTCTCTTATTCAGCTTTCTTCAGGAATAGTTTTCCAGGCTTCTTGGAAAGCCATGTTTGCTTTACATGGCTGGGCTGTATACTTTGTCATGCTAAAAAAATGAAGCTTTTGCCAGGTAGATATATATGATGACAGAGCCTCCACTGTGTTTTACACTGTAGACACTCACTGTTGCACTGTTGACCTCCTATGTACACAATGACAATAATTTGAACCACAAATTTGGCTTCTTGACAGCCGCCCTTCCACTGAGACTATTTCTGATGACATTTCAGTGAATTTCAGTGAATCAACTGAAGGGCCAGATGCATCCTTCAGGTCCTGTTTCAGGTCTTGCTCGATTTTTTCCCCATATTTCTTAAGGACATGACTTTCACATACTGTTCATCTGCTGTAGACAGTTTTTTCTTTCTTCTTCTTTTTGTCTTCCCCTCATCCAGTTTCCTCAGATTTGCTAAAGACACACTGCACAGCATGCTGAGATATGCCAAGTCTATCTATCTATCTATCTATCTATCTATCCATCTATCCATCCATCCATCCATCCATCCATATATAGTCTGACTTGGTGGCTGTGCTGCTCATTATGATTTATGGCTCTCTAGAGACTGGGTGTGAATATTTAGCACTCAATCAAAATATACATATACATACATATAAATATAGTGAAGCTATCCAACTGTTTGAAAACATAGAGGCGTGTCTTTGGTCTCAGCCAACGTCATTTAATCAAAACATAGTTTATCATGTGGCTTACTGGCAGGGAAGCTTTAATCAGAGGTTTTCCAATACACCTCTATGAAATGTTGTGGCACAGAGGAAGCACTGATTTTAGGCTCTCAAGTAGAGCTCTAAATCCACAAAAAACTTGTAAATAAGCATTTTACATAAGGCTTAACTCTAGCCATGCAACCATGAGTAAATATTTCCCTCCACTGCAATTTCCTAGCAGACTTTCTACATTATTTGCAGACCATTTGCACAACATTTCAAAGAAAATTGTCAAACTAGATCATTTTATTGTAATTATCTGCTGCGTAGAGATTTTGTATCAGGAGAGGAGAAGAAATATTTGTGGTGTCTTGGAGTTAAAATATAGCACCTCTCACTTCATAAATAGCAGCTGTAACAGACTTGTGCTTTCAGCGGACACAGACGCATCAATGATCCACTGAGGTAATTTTCTTGGAAAACTTCCAGCAATGTGACTATTTTGCCGTGTGTAACAGAGGACATCAGCGCGACATCACAGTCAGCCCGCTCCTTCACACCGCACAGGTCAGAGGTCAACAGAAGAGCATTTCAGGACAGACAATATGGCTCCCTGGAGGTATGGATGAGGCTACAGCTTGTCTAGCCATCTGCTTCAACCTGCCCCCATTACTCCACAGCTACAGCTGTCTTCACACTCTCACACACACTGGTGTGACACAGTGGTCGACTCCTGCTCTTTGTGCCTCTTGAGGTCTCCAGAAGACTGAGTGCTGCACAAAGCAGGTATGTTATACCAAGCTCACTTTGGTAGTTCATGGCATTGATCCATACAGCAGGACAACTTTAAATGTAATTCAATGGCATGAATTCTAGTATATTTTAAGTTAGGCTGTAGTTGAAGCCGGGGCGAGGCCTCATCTGAAGGCAAAATGCTTTAAAGTAATTAACTAAATCTGTGAAGGTCTTTCTCTATTTTTCACCCCTTAAGTTAATTCTTCAGTTACATCACTTTCATCTGCCTTTTCAAGCTGTCACAGTGAGCCTTGCAGCCTTTTTAAACATTTATTTTCATCTATGATCCTTAAAAAGTCTTGTTAAATACAAAAATCTGAGATATTACTTGATTAAAACATAAACTTCATGTGTGGTGTGTAAATATACTGACTAAAAATATAGGACAGGACAGTCTTACTTTCAAGAACTGAGATATTAAGTTTGGTCTTATTACATGAAACACAGACACACACCAGAATTACTCAGAAAGAAATGTGACTGCACAGTAATGTGAGTGCCAGCCATATTACAGAAAACTGTCCTTATAAGACAGGGAGAATTTTGCTCTACCGTGATTTATACTGACTCTTGGGTGATTCTGGAGCAAAAATGAGTCAATACAGACGTTGTGTGCCAAATGAAATCAGTAAGAGTTTTACACTGAATAATTGATGCTGCTTTCACTCTTTGCTGAGCGGCTGTATTTAATTTCAGACACTGGGTGGAGTTTAGGGCTCCGTTCCGATAAAGTTCTGCTAATTCTGCCTAAATCACTTATGCACATCTTTGAGCAGTAACATGAGATTTTATTTAAAATTCAAACCGATAGCTTGCTCTGTAACACACACACACACAGATGTTGATGATTAGCCTGTTAAATGTGCTATTATAAATGATAGATGAAGGATGCCTCTTGTTGCCTACTATGAGCTTCATATTACTTAAGGCAAAAGTTGGTCTGGAGGCATGGATCCATCCTTCTTTATATACGGTCTATGATCAGTATAAACCCACAACAGCACCAACAAACAAAATAGCATCGACTGCAGCGTTCAAGTATTCATAATTTCAAATGTGAGGCTGTTAAGGAGGGACATGTGCATAAAGCAGTGTACAGGAGGTCTGTAGTTTTTTTGTTGATGATGTAGCATACCATTGAATATTCATTGCTGGGTTTAAATATTAACTATACTCTGAGTGTACAACAAGGTCAATTAGTCCCGTAGGAAACGAGTCCCTCTTATTCACTTTTCTCAATTCAACTGACATGTTTTTATTATGTCTGTACGACTCTGTGGTCACTGTGATCTGACTCATTAAGAGGACAGTCTGGGCTGCAGATGGCCTTTGAAATCAAACTGAACGATGCTGCAGTGGTTTGGACGTCACCTCACAGCAAGAAGCTTCTCGAGTCGACTGGAACGTTTCCGTGCGGAGTTTGTTCTCCATGCATGTTTGTGGGTTTGCTCCAGAGCTCCAGCTTCCTCCCACAGTCCAAAGGCACGAGGCTTGGATATCACCGACTGTAGGTGTGAATGTGAGGGTTCAGTTTAATCGACTACCTGGGATCGACTCCAACCCTCCGATTGTTGTATGGATGAATTTGTCATTTAATGCGCTCCTCCAGAGAAGCAGATCTATTATCTGTTTTGTTTTTATTAATTTAATCTAATTGAATTACTCACCTGTGATTTTCTGCTTCCTCAGACTAGCTTTAGTGAATATTTGTATTTAAATAAGCAAATCTTTACCCTCAGGGTAACATGTAACGAGGACTCCACGTCATTAATCAACAACACATTTGTCACATTGCTGTTTGGCTCTGGGTTTAGTTAAAAACTGAACTGAGCCCCACGTCATTCCTAAGGTCATACGGTTCCTGTGCAGGATGAGAAACCTCTTTCTTGAGTTTATTGAGCACCACGTGATTTTCCGTGATGATGTCTATGTGGCATGTATTCCTTTCTAAAGTCAAGGTTGTTTTTCATAGTTAAAATGTTACAAAGTAGACATTTTCAGTGCATGAAAAACGGCGACAATTTATTAAATTTAAACTGATTTCATCAGAAAGAAAACTCGTGCCAGTGATGTTCGGCCAACGTACCGTATGTAATTTATTAAGCGCCGAGTGCTTCTGCCAACATCGTGGGCCAGTTTTATAATTTAGCCTGAGCTGTGGAGGTTACTGAAATTTGCAATGGTCTTGGAGTCCAGCCTTTTTGTGGTCGTGTATGCAGTGCCAATATGACAGCATGGAAAACCAGACAGTAAAAGTCTTGGCACCCAAATTGACGGGAAAACAAGTAAAAGCCACAGACTTTTTCTCTCTCTTTTGCTTATTTACACTGTTTTCCAATTTAATTCACAGGGATTTCACAAAATAGGACTCGAGGGCTACATGTCACATGTCTGAAAACTCATCATCAGCCAACAATATGACACATCAGTGTTATTTTAAGTCTTAACTCTTCATTTGAAACGTATAAAAGAACCTGGGGAACACCTGCCACGCAGCTGACTAGTGATACAAAGAAAAACAAAGGAGATGCATGTCATCTAATCGTCCCATTCACATTACAGTTAACACCCACAAGGGATGTGATCGTTCCACTTTATCAAATTATATGACGTATAACTTCATTCAGTCAACAGTCTGTGCTTGCAACATTACCTTTTTTCATAAATATCATGAAAAATGATTCAAACAGTCACATACGTCTGAAATCATGTGGACCTGTACTAAGAGAAAGTGCATAGTGGTAACTAGTTTTATCCTTTGAAATGAGGTTAAATAAGAAGAATACATCTGGTTCAGTCCAGTTTTTGTCAGTCACAGTATGGTGAGATGTGCAAGCTACACCCATAACGTGCCTGACGTCTTCATTCTCAGTCTTTTTTCAAGTAATTAATGTGTTGAATTATCGCTCAGCTACTAAAAAAAAAAAAGATGAGTGCCACAAACAGCAGATTCTACAGTAATCTACTCACTATTTCAGGATCGCCTTACACTGAGGCGTCACCAGGTTAAAGACGAAATGTCGGAGAGAGGGACAGGTCCTGGGAGACAATCATAATCTAAAGTAAAAAGCTACTTTATATTTAGAAAAAAATAGACAGTCTGTTTGCATAGTCTGGAAGTGATCACTGATTGGGAACTCGTTCCCCGGTGGGAAAGTCCATAAGGAGCCCGGAGTTGGGTTGTTGTTGCACCTTTGCGCGGTGCAGCTGGTGCCGAGGTTGGTCTGTTCTGGGCTCTAAGCAGGTCCTGGATCTGTGCAGAAGGGCATCGTCGACTCTGAGGCGGGAGGAGAGCAAACAGCGGCCAGTCTGAAGGCTTACAGCAGACAGCGGTTGGTTATCTAGATGAGGAGAAAGCAGCCTGGTAGTGGACTCTGACACCAGAAATGTGCTGTTATTTATCAGTCTTTACACCTGCTCCCACATACAGCAGTACTGCACAGCATTAATCAGTACTGTTCCTGCTAAACAGAATTAACAAAATACAAGAATATCATAAAATAATACAGTATAATAATCATAACTTAATAATATTGCTAATATTTTTTATTTATTTCTGCAAATTCCAGTTATAATTATTCAGATTATACTTTTTTAGCCTTTATTTTTGTTTGTAATAGTAGACGGAACAGCAGGGATAGAGCAACAGGGAATAACAGGTCGGGCTAAACCCAGTCCTCTGCAGTGTGGTTGCAAATTTAACCAGGTGAGCCATACCAGCACCCATATTACACAGTTTAACATTATTTAAATCACTGACGATGCCACTGACACCACGTTACTTACCTTTCTCTCAGGGGTAGATTTGGGTTACCAAGGAAAGACAGCTGCTGCTCCAGACTGCACACACGGAAGGCCAAGTAACACGATGACAAGATGAGGAGAATAATACTGAAGACAGAAGAAAAGATGCACGCGTTGGTCTAATTAAAAGTGTATGTCATCTTTGCTGATAGTAATGACTCTTGTAACAAAGTATGAGGGCTGTAATGCCTTTTGATGAACACTGGGTGGCAGCATTTGGCTACACTGTCCTGCAACAACTCAGCCTAAAGAAGAGTAAGAACTGATTCTGTAACAATCATGTCCTTTCTTTCTTATTATGCAGCCACAATCATTCATATACAATAATAATAATAATAATAATAAAATGAAATGTTGGGACTTTTATATAATATAACTTAGCTGTAGTTTTTAAAATATACTCTGCATTATTACATAGTGATAATAACATGATGATTTACCTATTTATCTACTTCTGAATAAGTCTGTTATATCTCAGAGAGATTAGTCTCTTCCTCTTATTCGGACAGGGGTCAGCAACATGATAAACAGCTAGCAGATTGACCTAATGCCTTCTGGATAATGCACAGTCTCCCAGGTGGAGGAAGGAGCACATGATGTCCTAAAGATAAATGATTTATTTATATAAGAGACAAATCTTGGAAAAGTTTCATGGGAGGAAACTTGTTGTGTGGAAAAATACAAAATACAAGGTGTTTTATCAGCTCTGACCCCCTGTGTTCACTATGAGTCAATCATCCACTATTTATATTTCTGCATTAGTGTGTGTGTGTGAGTCAGCTCCTGGAGGAGATGAAGGTGGTGTTGTTGGTGTCTGTATGTTCCTCAGTATACTCACAGCAGGGTGAAGAACTTGAGCAGCTGGTACTCCATCTGGCCCAACTCTGCCACTGGCTCAGATAAAAGACCTCTGTCTGTCTGCAGAGCTCGCTCTGTAACACACACACACACACAGTATAATAAAACCATTAATAGTGGTTGACTGTGCCACATAGTCCCCTTTAAATATTGCTGCCTGTCTACCACTCATATGTAATTACAGTGCTTTCATATATTCCCTGAAAACGATATCCAGAGTTGAGGAGTCATAAATAGATACTCTAATTCTGTTTCTACCTTTTTCTTCAATCACTGTAAACAGTACAAACAGTGTGTGTCATACAGAACCACAGCCTCCATACTGCTCTGTTATTATTACACGGTGGCTGACATGTGCATTCTTCTTTTTTTACACTGTGGTGTGTTTTTATAGTGTGATAAAACAATTGTAATATAGGTGTTGACTTACATCCCAGCTTTCCAGTCCACAGGCGAGCTGTGACAATAACGTACACAAAAGCTCACGCTGATCTGACATTTAATAGAGAGCAGCATTATTGGAGGAGAGTATGCAGAAACGATATTCAGCAGATAACACGGAAGCTGTCCTCACATGACTTGGACGGCAGACATTGCTCGTCATAATCTCTACTTAATCTGCACCCGCCCAAAGCTTTTTAATGCAAGCCCCTCAAATGATTTAATCTCCATTTGAGGCTTAATGTGTTGTTGCATAAGAAGAACGTTGCAATCCAAAAGTAATTACTCTCTCAATGCCCCCCTCTCACACACGTTCTGTCTGCACAGCATTCAACTAACAATAAAAATGTTAAACAGCAAATAAGTGTTGCTCAAAAAAAAACAATTTATTAAGAGTATAGCATCAATTTAATCGAACATCTGGGATATTTATTGATTCTTTTCCCTACTCATCTTTTCTGACTGTTGTTTTTAGTTTTGCATTTGGCAAACATGGTAACTTAGTTCAGGATGACTGATTGGTGGTGGGTCAGTGATGGTCTGGGGAGGCATATCCATGGAGGGACACACAGATTTCTACTGGCCAGACAATGGCAACCTGACTGCCATTAGGTATCGCATGAAATCCTTAGACCCACTGTCAGACCCTACGCTGGTGCAGTGGGTCCTGGGTTCCTCCTGGTACACGATGTCGGCCTCATTTGGCAAGAGGATGCAGGAATTGATAACGCTGACTGGCTTCCACTCTTGGAAGCCTAAATCCAATAAAGCACCTCGGGGGCATTGTGATTCTGTCAAGGTTGCACCTCAGACTGTCCAGGAACTCAGTGATGCCCGGGTCCAGATCCAAGATCAATTTCAACATTTTTTCCACTTTGATTTTTGGGTTATATTTGAATTCAGCCCTCCATAGGCTGACCATTTTCATTCCCATCAAACAATGTGGCATCCAGCCCATCTTTATAGATATCCAGCATGAAGATTCTTTTTCCCCATCAAGATCTGATATGTTTTCAAAGTGTTGCTTTCATTTTTTTGAGCAGTGTCTATTAATGTTTAATCGATTAGTCTTCTTCTACTAAATCAATGACATTTAGAAAACACATAGTAACAACATGTCTTCAGTCTCTCCAAATTTAATTGACCTCATACTAAAAATGACTTCCTCTTACCCCTAAACCTCACACATTAACACCTCCTTACATCTTAGAATTTTTATACACCCCCCAAAATGAAAATGTTTAAAATAAAGATACAATACAATACTCACTCTTAGAGTGCATAATGCAGGCACTTTATTCCACTGCCCTGCTGGGAGTAGATTTTCTTTCCATGCTGCACTCCTGTGAAAATCTGTACCTTTACCACTGGGACGTGTTATACAGAAAGATAATTTATTATTTTTAAACGGAGACTGAAAACCTGCTTGTGAGATTACTTCCCTTTTTTTGCGTCATAAAACTCAATTAGTCAAAACTCACAAGACCCTGCGATTACGTGGCCTTGCGTGAAGCCTTGACCTTTGTATCTATGATGTAACACTGCATCATTATCTAGTTTTATCACCTTCGAGTTGCTGCTCTGGTTTGAAGGGTGTGTCCGTGGCACTCAGGCTGCTGGTTGAGTTCCCCAGGAGGTCGGGGAGGGAGGAGGACACAGACACGACCGAGGGTTTCCTTCTCCACTTTAACACTGATGGGAATTCATCAACCACTGGGAACACGTCTGGAGCTGGGAAGTCATCCTGTGGCACAGGAGGAAGAGAACAACAGATCAACACATGAGCTGTCAGCACACGTCTGGATTTAGTCTAAATAAATGGTTATTATATTATTAATATAGTAAAGCCTCTTTGAAAGTAAAAAGCCTTAAATTAGATCAAAGCCTGTAAGGTTGCAAGGGAAAGAAATCTGGGTGTAAATAATTTTGCTTTGGTAATAATGCAGGTATAAACTTTTAAAAGCTCTTGGATGTTTCACTTTTGCCGTAGTATGATAACATGATAATCAAACACCCTGTTTCCATGATTATTATCAGTCCAGGTTAGAGTATGATCAAGGACAAGTACGTTAACAGAACTTAATTATTCCTTCACGCAAAAGCTGTTCTGTCGCAGTGTAACCTGTGGTGTGTGTGTGTGTTCATGCACACAAACACACAAGGTGACTTCAGAGGGCTCTTTGATAGCATCTTGCAGACTCGGGGAATAATGCACTGTGAGGCTGCAGCTGCAAAATGATCTATTGATCCTGTCTGTGTAGGAAGGTTAGTCAGCCCTCTGATCAGTGTTTCAAGCTACTTTAGTACACTTGCTTTAATTTTTACAGTTTTAAGATTTTTAACAGTTTTTTTTAAGTGGTTTCTCTCAGTGGAAGACGTGTCCTCACTGACCAGGGATAAGGTTGGCTCCTCCATGAACTGCTTCAAGCTCAGACTCTTCCCATTGACCTGAAGAGGAAAAGCAGATCACTTCTGTAACTAACATGTACACCACGACAAATTAAATTAGCAGTGTAGCTCTATATGTGTGTGTGTGTCCTCCATCTGTCACCTGCAGGTGTGTGCAGATCCTGCGGAGGACGTCATATACACTGTCTCTTGATAGCAGAGACACAAATACATACTGAGAACATAAAAAAGAGAAACGGGGAAATGAACATTCAGTTAACTTTATCATTATAATTTTTACTGTGCAGTAAACACGTGAGAACAACACAGCAGCGTGACACCTGACAGGTGTATACCCATGCAGCCAGTTAAGGTTTCTATTTACAATTTTAAGAAGACCCTCAGTTTAGATAAGAGATTATTTCTGTTTCACATTCCCCCTGCCTCCCCCATAACACTAATGCTTATGATGTTAGTCCGCATGCAGTACATTTATGGCTGCAGACAAGCATAAAAATATTTCGATTCTGATTTTACTGAATTGAAAAAATCTGTTAAAAGTCACCTGGACTTTTACTGATCCCATTTTGGCTCACGTACCAATATTCCTTTGACCTGGATGGAAATTTGAATCACTGTGTGTGCGTGCGTTATCAGTCGCTTTTAAGATGATAAACAGTCCCAACTAATCATGCTATGTCTGTCACATGCTTCAACATAGGTTTGTCTTTAATTCCTTAAATAAAATGACGCTATAAAGTAACGTGCTGTCCAGTGAGTCACACTACGTGATGTAAATATAAAAATATATATATCTTCTGAGGTCATTTAGTTGGTAGGAATGGATTTTAGCACGCAAAGAATGTAAACATATATTTGATCAGCTGAGTGTAAGGAGAAATAAAGAAAGAATGAAAGAAACTGAAGGTAAAGACAGAGGTTGCATATCCTGGTAGGCAGATTTTAACAGTGGGAAGATCCATTGTTAGAATATTTAATGAATACTTCTGTGATTTGGTGCATTATATAGGTCGTATAATGACAGAATAGCTTTAACCTTTTTGATTCTCATAATGCTGAGGAAGCTGCTCCTTTGTCTATATGTGTGCGGACATATGTCTGCTCCAATTAGAAAGAATATTCAGTAAAATATTTCTGTGTAAAACAAACAAACAAACTAAACATCTGTCTCTGTCTTTATCTATTTAGCTTTATAGCAGAACATTTTAAAACAGGACAACAATGAAAACAATGATCTCCCTTCTATCTTGTCAGCTGACAGTATTTCTAACCTTGATATGTAGTTTATATGTAACGCAGCACAGTTAATGTTTGACCACATTACTCTATAAATATAGGGCAACATGATAGAGATCAGTTGTAAATTACTAGAGTGCTGCCACTTCTGTGCGTTTTTATGAATCACAACTTTAAATTTTTTGCGTTCACCATTTTTTTTATTATTCCTTTCGAGTGAGCAAATCATGCTTTTAAAAATGAGTTAATTTGCCCCTCTTCTCTCCCTCAGCCCAATGCGCGGTGCACACAAATAATTAATTTGGTGGAACAATTCATTAAAACATTTTTCACCCTCTGGGCCAAACTGACTTCAGTGTGTTTATAGGACTTTTTTTTGCGCAGTACTAATTGGCAGTTGAAGATGAATTACCCAGATTTAACTAGATGCTAATGTAGCTATTATTATTCACGCATTGTTTAGGCCAGGGCAAGAGCTGAAAGGTGCAAACTGTCCTTGAAAGCACCACCTGATGAGAGGTTAAATCTGGTGTGACAGGAAGTTAAGAGGCTCATCTTAACATTGCTGTAATGGTGGAAAAACCTTTCGCTCTCTTGTGTTAGCAAGCTGGGACTTCACTCTGCTTCTAACTATAGCACCGTTCTATTTTTTTCCATCTCAGCTTCAGTGGAAAAAACGCCTTTGCTGAGCTAATCAGCATGAGCATTTCAGTTTATGGTGACTGTAATGTTTACCTTCTGACCGGTGTCTGTGGTGATAGCCAAGCCATTGGGTACGAGGCCTGCTGTTTTGTGCTTCTTCACCAGCCTCACAGAAACGACAGGGATGGCCACCTAAGGAAAAAAATAGATTTTTAAAGCAGGGGTGATAAGGAAATAACACCCTTGTGATTTCAGTAGATGGTAGCAGGGAAGTTAGGGCTAATATCCATTGAGGAAAAGCCCTCAGAGAAAGCTCAAAGTGGACACGAAGCGTGTCTTATTTCAGTCAGAATGTGAGGAATGCAGTCTGAATAAGTAGCTTATTGTCACTGAAATGTTAGGAGAGGTTTGGTTTCAAGGAAATGAAGGAAAAGGTACACTGCACAACATCAAAGAGAAAATAACATAGCTGATTAAGGTTAAAGGTTCAGTAAGTCTAACTGGTCCTCGTATATAAATTCACCGCACATACAGACAGACAGAGGTATTTTATACGTGGAAGGCTGTGAAACTTCACCTCAGTCTGTAAGCCTGACTGACTTTCAGACAAATAATTTGTCCGATCAGTTTGTAAGTTTTTCAGATCCGCTTGTCAGACTCTGACAGGGAGTAACCCGGTTCAAGTTTCTCAGTCGGTTTAAATTTATTAAGCTGTCTGCCAGTCATTCGTACCTTGATGTCCTTGCCGAAGAGGTTGGCATAGAAACACAGCCAGTTTCTGGAAATGTATAGCCGGCCTTGTAGGAGGATATCTCTAAGAAGAGCGCAGGAGTACACTGAGGATAGAAGAGACAAAAGCTCTTCTAACAACAGTAAAACTTGATGAAGAAAACCTTAAAAAGCTTAGTAAAAAAAATAGTTCTACTAAAACTATTTTTACTTAAAAACCTGAAAAGTAAAGTACATGCCCTCTGCATGTGCATTAATGTCTGCCAACCAAAAAAAGAAGCTCCATTTATTTCTCACTATCGAGTTTCAGTAGAGGGAGCTATGAATGAAAGAACGGATGAGTGACTTCTGATGCAGCTCTAGTTTGTGAGGTGACGGATGGGTGAAGCTGCAGCTCTGGTCAGGACTGAGCAGAGCCGTGTGAAGCCACCGAGGCTACGCCGTGACAGCTGGATGGTCAGTAAATCCCTTCAAACTGTACGGCTACGTCTCGCTAAACATCTTATTTTCTATTTTTACACGATATACAAAAGATTAAAGGTGTGGTTAGGGAGGAGTTGGAGATGTTTAAAGGCACCTGAAAAGCCCGAGGTTGAGTTACATAAAAGAAAAGAACAATATAAAATGGATTAAGTTACCTTTTTAATGAATAACATGTAATGACTCATTCGTTGCAACTTCAAGGTCGTCAAACATTTTATTTCTAATTCATTTACGTGATAAGAGCCACCAATTAAACTAATCTTTTTCATTCTGATGATTGCTTAACTGACTCACTTCAGTTAATATACATGAGCAGCTTGAGCCAAACAGAGTAAAAAACAGTACCTTTCATGAGGATCTCATCCTTGGGCACGCACTGGAACAGTTTGTGGTACTGCGAGTTGTACTTGCTGACAGTCTGTGCAGAGGGACAGGGCAGAGTCATGAGCAGCTCCTTGGCGGACCGGCCTGCCTGCACAGTGCCGGAACCACCGCCGCCACCGGCCACTCCGGCTCCGCTCGGCGCAGACGCCACCCTCTCCCTCAAAGGACGCGAGTTCTGCACCAGGCTCAGCACGTTGGCACCATACTCACACACACACTCGCGAACATCCAAGGCCTGGAGCAAGCTGCTGCAAGACACACACTGTTCCCCTGTCGTCGGTCAGTACTGTGACAGAGGACTGCCTCTGTGCAACTACCTCTAGTCAACACGTCCTACAAACACACACGTGGCTCTAATGTGCGGACCTACACACACACAACACACACGCGCTGCAGACGCCTCGGTTTTTACAGCCACTGAGCTCTTTCACAACTACAAGGTTGTCTTTCTCTTCCTCAGATACACCTCCAGTGACACTACACTTTACAGCACCCAGCTGACACCCTCCCTCTTCTCCTTTACACACATACACACACTCTGCCCTCATCTATAAAAAAACACTGGTACTCCTCACTGCTCTCACTTGAAGTGTGCTCTTTTTCTGCCTTTACTTTTCCCCTTCTCCTCTGTCAGCATCTCGTCTGTAGTGTCAGTCTCTCACACCTAAAATTCTTCCCGTGTTCAAAGAAGAAAAACATCCATTTTCCTCCCCCGAATGCACAACAGAGCTCATTCATTCCCCACCCTCCTCTCTCGCAGCTCGACTCACTTCCACCTCCAGCTATCTCCAGCACAAGATTAAGTTTCTTCTTTTTTTGTGTCGAGTTGTAGCTCATCTATCTTTCCTTCAACTCGTAGGTGCTCTGTTTGTTATTATCTACTGCTCCTGTTTTTGTCTTTCTATTAATAGCTCACGCTAGAGCAGCTCCTGTCGTCAGGACTATGGAGCTTACAGTAGGTTACAGTAATTCAGACGGCTCAAATGCCACTGTGTGAAAGCTGCAACCATTACTGGGGGATGATTTGTTGACAAATTTGTAGTTCAAATGGTATTATGGGGTTTAGTTTGTGGTGCGGTTGTATTATTTCTACTCATTGATGACAACGTTGCTGTAAATTCTCTTTTAATGGGACAAGAATCTGGTACAAACGTAAAATGAAGGAGTCCAAATGTTTCTTTATCATCTTAACCACATCAAATAAAAAGGAATCAATTGATGTGACTAACGACTAAGCGCATTTATCTGCTTTCAAATTTAATTTAGCAGTACAGAGAAAGAGTATTTAAAGTAAAATACAATTAACTGGACTTGAGTCACAGACACAGTTAGGAGCAAAAAGAAGAGATCAGACTCACCGAGCCCCTGTAACACTTCTTCAAATCTTCATAGGACAGGTCTTCAATCAGCTGAAACCTGTGATAAAACAAACAAAAATACACTTAGTTATAATGACATATGACATGCCATCTATCGCCAGCTCATCTCAATGTGCTGTTTAAAAACATTCGTTTTAAAAAATATAAGAACACTTGAAGACAGATTGATGTCGTCACGTGAGCTAAAAAAGGCAAAAATCATCATCGTGACAAATGGTTAGTTAATCATCAGCATAAATGGAGGGAGATGTAGGCCGGCATAAAAAACAACATAAAGATAAACACTGAGCTGTTCAAACACAAAAAGTGGCCATGTCAGGAGATTATCTGTGTCACTCTTTTAATAGTAGATGAGCACACACACGCGCACACACATATAACTGGCATCCAACTTGCCTCAAGAGGAATAGTCAGAGTGTTGCAGCAGATGTCACAGCATGATACTCATATCTTTTGCTAAAGCAGACACACACACCCTCCCCCCAGCAGATAAAATCCAGTATAATCAGACCTTTAAGGAAAATGTCATTGAAACATACTGCTGTTCCAGTTAAGAGATTTAAAAGGAGAAGATATGTATGCAACAATAAAGAGTAAAAGGCAGGGTGTTCTCGATGGTTTCTTTTCTGAGAGACTTGCCTTTCTTCCTCTATTTTCTGAGAGCGCTGGGTGATTGACAGCGAGCACAGCAAGATGTAAGGCAGCGCTGATATGAAAAGAGCGCTGCTGAAGGAGATACTGATAAATCAGGAGCTCTGGCCAAACCAAATTGAAGCTTCGCGTGCTCTGTGATGAGTTATCACACTGCCTGGAAGCCACTTCTCGCACTGTGCGAGAGTAAGAGGCTTCAAACGAAGGGCAGAAAGTGAAACTTGGTATATTCCATCATACAGAGCACAAGTCTGTTGCATCATCTCAAAGTCATTGCTCTCACATTACGAGTAAAAACATACTGTTAAAATATGAAGAAGCCTTCAAGTGTCAGATCAATTATTCGTCAGTCTTATTTTTACACAAATACAGTACAAATCCATCATTTTCAGGCTGATCACAAAATATTTATAGATGTCACTGTATTTATAACTGTATTTTAACTACTTTTACCAACAGCCTTATTTACCTTTTTTACGTACATTACGTACACACAAAATCTACTTCTCAACATGACTTCTTCAGCATCACATTTTGTATTCTCCTTGAGAAGCGTCCTATACTTTATACAATGAGATGCTATTATGTAAAATCCCCCTCTCTGTTGCCCTTATAGCAGCAGGGCTGTCAGTGTCCCGTCTCTCCCCCAGAGGAGAAATGCTCCTCTGGGTAAGTAGATAGCATGACCTCTGTCCCTAAACAACTCTCTCTGACTCTGGTAGTTTTTTCCATGCAGCTCTTTGTCACCGTGGAGATGAGAATGACAAAGTCTGACCACCGGGGTGCGTGTCACAATGACGCCAAGATAATTACATCACAGTTTAATTTAAGGTTAAACAGCTTTATTTAAAAATCACCAGCATCAGAAAAAATATTCGATAAAAATGAAAAATGCAGTACTAAATATTATATTATGTACTCTAAGTAATGTGAAAAAAGCCATGAGACCACGAGAAATCAATCTGATTATTAGTATGATTCAATATTTGCTAAAATGAGTATTTAAAGATGTTTCTCACGTGACTTTTTAAAAAAAAAAATATTATAATACAATATAATATCATTATAGCTAAGGTGTATGTCAAAGCTAAAGCTAGCCGCTACCAACTGAAATGTTAGAGAGTGAGACTTTTAAAAAGCAATAAAATAGTTTGGAGAACGAGCGGGAGATTTAAAAAGGACAGAAAGACGCCTACGAAAATAACGCTAAAGGACCAAAGTGATGACACACATGTTATGGTCACATGTTATGTAACTTCAAATTTACAAATACACCTACAGGGGTTTGAAAAAGTCAAAGTCCACTCGACACACATGACATGATCTTGCTCCGTGGACAGATTGCTCAGTTGTCTTGGAGACAGATATGCTGACATGTGAGCTCAGTAATCGTTTGCACCTTTCTTCAGTGTTTGCTTAAAGTTCTGAGTAAGAAGTGCAAACCTGAAAACAGCTCCATCTCTGTGACAACTGAGCCAACTCAAGGTGATAAATTAATGTTGTTGAAAAGATGAATCCTATATATCCAAGAAGGCTTAAAGTATAAAAGAGCAGAGGGTCTGATAAATGCTATGTCAGCCTACTGGCTGTGTGACTTTGTGTGTGCGAGCTTGTCACTGTTGTTTACACAAGAGCAAAGCTGTTCCAGCACTGCCAGGTCTCCTGCTGGTACTCCTGTGAACCTCACAGACCTTAAAGTGATATATCTGTTGTATTATTCTAGGGTCTACCTTACAATGTAAAGCGCCTTGAGGTGACTGTTGTTTTGATTTGGCGCCGTATCAATAAAATTGAATTGAATACCAGCCAACTTATATTATATGTCTGCTTAAAAACAAAACAAAACATTGACATCATCCAATCATGTACACAGACTGTATGAAAGGTGACCCAAATAATTGTTGATTATTGTAGAAGGGTCTTTAACCTGCACTCTCTCTGAGGGCCAGTGAGGATAGACTTCACTGGCTTCAAAATGAATTTTAGATTGCACAGAAGACTGTTAGTAGCTTCCCCTGTGGTTGAATCCCACAGTAAGTATTTTTCTGATAGCATCAAGTTTTATTATTCTGTGTCCAATGCATCTCTTAACTCCAAATGCTAAGCTTCACCTATGGGTGAAATCTCTAAGCTGAGGCTCAAAAACAGCAGTCTGTGACACCCATCTTTTATATACAGTCTTTGACAATGAATCCAAGTAGCCAGACTGTCTCTTTATAATCTGTATTTTAAATGTAATGAATTTATACTAATATTTTGTGTTGTTTTGTAGTATCTACTTGTATTGTGAGGTACATTAACTTACAAAATGTTACATGCTGTGAATTTTATAAGAAATTAATGACCCAAATATGTGAAAATTAAGTGTCATTAATACAAACGTAGAGACCAAAATAAATAATAAGTAAACCATAACCAAGCTAAATAAGAGCCATAATTTGGCCATTAGATGAGCAAACTAACCTCTGTTCAACCTTTCAAATGTTTCATTATTTAATGTAGTTTGCACTAGATGTGAAATTCACAGTTTTCCTCATTAAGCCCCCTCCCCCTCCAGGCTCCCCATCATCTTGTGACCACATTATGAACAACAGAGCATGTGTGCTGCTCTGCCTCCCTGCCTGCTGGTTCCTGCCTATAAATAGGCTACACAGTGGCTCTGCACTCTCAGGTGGAGAGAAGAGAGTGATTATTAAAAACACAGGCGGGTCTGTGGGGACTAGTAGGCTCTCTAGTATTCTATCTCCATCTGTCTCCCTCTCACTCTCTCTTTTCCACCAGATCGAGCTTTTAATCAATACTGCAGGTGCATTTGGGCAAAAATCGGGACAAAAGTGCTTCGGGCATTCCCACATGACTGCAGGATAGCTGTGAATGTGGTTTGTGTTGAGATAAAGCATTTTTTTACAGTACAAACAAGGTCACGTTGGAATGATACAGATATGGACAGCTCCACTAAAGTTTTGCTCCGTGTTTATTTTGGGCATTGTTCAGAGGGTTTGAAATGCACAGGCTCGGGAGGAAATCATCAAATGTTTAGTGTGAGCCAAATACAGGAAAAACAAACAGTAATAACAGCAGCAAAATGTGTTGGATTTGTCCTGCACACAACATATACTGAGCAGCAACAACTTTCTCATAGAGCAGAAGACTGATCGCGACCATCACCTCTGAAGTTTGGAAATAAAAACAAAGTAAAATGCTGCCTGTGGCACGTGGGTTCGTGTGTGTATATGCATGCACTAGACTGTCACAGTGCCCTTGGCTGCGAGGCAAAATGGTGAAACTAATTACAAGCTCAAAGAATCCTAAATTGAATCCTAAAATTAGAAGGCGAACACCTCCCATCGGTGGCCAGTGTGGCAGTGGACTCGCAGTCAATAATTTAGCTGGAGGAGTGGAAACTGGGACTGGGAGCACTGAGAGAATACGTCTCTAAATGACACGTGTCCACGAGACGAGACAGGAATGATCGGGAGTTTAAAATCACAGTGTTCTGAGTGGGAAATGAATAAGGTCACACAAGTGGGAAAAGTAAAGAATGTGTGAATTTTTTTGTCTGCGTGTCCTGAGAAAATCTGCGTTCATTTGAAATATTTCACACAGAAATCAGTAGAGCACACTAGAATCAATAAGAATTCTCACTGCTTTACAATAGTGCAGTAATAAAATAATAAAATAACTCATCCTTTGCTTTCAATTGAATCCTTATTTGCTTTTGCTAATTTTAACTGAAATAGAAAAACTACTGGTGCAGCAATTACTGAAATGACTAAAAATATATATCTGTATGAGCATTCAAACAAATGATTCTGTACAATAAAAGAGGTTAGATGGGTAAATATCTACTAATTCATGGATTTTTAGCCCCTTTGAACATTTGGTTTTACAGAATGTTCAATGTATCCTTCTTTAGTTACATTAAATTATTATTAACTTTTAATCAACTTACAATGATAAACACCAGGTAATGTCTAGCACCACGACATAGTGCAACATTTAACAGTTCGGAGCTAGGCACTAAATGAAAGTTATAGTTGAGACCAAAAGAGCTGTTGGACTAACAACAAAACAACAACAACAACAAAAAGTAGCCATGCCTAAAATCATGCTTTATCAAGTATTTGATTCTTTATGGGACTGTGTTTTACTAAATTAATATCATGTTGTATTAAATAAGTCTCAAAGTCAGCAACAGAGCTCATAAACTCATTAGTATCTACTGAGATATTAATTGAAGTGGGAATTCAGGTCCTTTTCTCATACATTTCTATAAATTCTGAGAAGTCAGAGGCTCTTCTGCACTGGCTTTACTTTAGAGCCATAAGTCTATCTTTTAGAAACAGTCTGTAAATATTTGCATGCTGGAACAGAGCCGCATTGAAGTGAGCTACACACAGGAAGTGGATCAAATATAGACGCACCGCTCATTGAGGTGCTACAAGTGGAAGCTAACGTACATAAAGTGTTCAAGTCCCTGAGTCTACTGACACACCGTACCTCAGGGCTAAATCCCATCCCAGAGCAGATTCCCCCGAGATTACATTGCTCCTGCCTTCAATCCTTCTTATATAACACACCAACACACACATGCAGTATATCTGCAGATGCGCGCACACACACGTCCATATGAATACTCACAAAAAGCATGATGCATTAGATTAAAGCACTTTATTACGAGTATAACTATAGCATGCCTCCCAAGCACATATATCTTCTTAAAGACCCTAAAGGGGGAAGAGAAAAAACATCCTGTCTGCAGTCTCTTTATCCGTATGTATGCGTGTTTGACCATTGTTTGACATCAAATACAGCTGAAATAAAAGCACAAAATAAGTGCTGTGAAAATAAATCTCCTAGGGCTGACACCCGTGACCGTGCACAGGATACAGATGGTGTGTGGGATGAAAAAAAAAACATGGAAAGAGTGTGGCGGAGCAGCGTGTGTTTGTGTGTGCAAGCTTTGCCTGAAGTGGCCGTGTGTGTCGTCGTCCTTGGAGGGGTCCAGGTCCTGCGTTGAAAGCAGGCCTATTTCTTCACTCTGCTCCTGCTGCTCAGTCATGCTCCTGGCCCTGGATACACAAACACACAGCTCTGTGTTAACAGCGGGTAACCTCTCTGCTCGATCTCCATGTAGACGTGTAAAAGAAATGGTTTGTTTTTGCCTCCGTGTTTGACTTTAAAGAGAGCTATTCCCAAAAACTTTATGGGCCAAACAAGTGGACTCTGTCTTCAAAATCAACACAGAGGTGATGCAACATTCAAAGTCTGACGCAGCTCACTGGCACTACATTAAAAATATCTACTTAGCGAAATAAATCTGTGTGCTTGTGCTTGTGTAAACTGGGTCAGTTTGTACCCTCTCCCAGATGTCTACAATGAAGCAGAGCACCCCAGAGGTTGTGCAGATGGCTGACCTGATCTGCTGCTGTGAGCTGACTCAAACATTTTTAAAAATACACTTTATACACTTATTCAGCGCCACGTGCGACGTGAAATTAATTTTTCTCGGATGAGAAAAGGAGAAGAAGAAGCCATGAATATGACCATTGGTTGTGCGTGAGCTTCTCAGAACAATATCTCCTCGCAGGCTGTGATTGACAGCAATCCGGGCAAAGCGTGATTCACACCAGGCTCGGTAAAGCGTGGATTCAGCAGAAACGCTGAGAGAACCAAATCTCAGCTCAGTGTTTACTGTGATGTATAATGAGGCTCGAGTCATTTTAACGGCTCGTTGAGATTGGTGTGCACGCAGTTCAGAATAGATGGCAGCAAATGGCTTTAAACAATCAAACACGCCTCACAATCTCCATCTATAATGAGGCTCCAAAGGCAAATGAATATAGATGATTCATCAGACCACTTAAAACAAACTAGAAAAACGTCATTCGTCACAGCATTTTGAGATGAATAAGTACCCTTAAAAAGTGTGACCTGTAATATTTTATTTGATGCTGAATGGTATTTAACACAACTATTCATACGAAGAGAACTTTTTAGTAAAATGTCTGATCAATTTCCAGCTGTTATATACTTACCTGCATATGTAATCTTTTTAGTTACAATTTCAACTTTAAATCTGTTGCACATATCTGGTTGACTTCACCTGTCTAACGGCAAACAGCTGTTAAATATTTCCCAACCTTTTAAAACTACGGACTTTCAAGTGGTTCACAGTTTGGTTAGTTAATCTGTGGTTTGGGGGGGGGGGGGGGGGGGGTTGCATCCTGCAAGGCTTTGTGTCAGGAAGGGCCTCTAACATAAAAATCTGCTAAATCAAACATGTGCAGCTACC
This sequence comes from Neolamprologus multifasciatus, assembly GCF_963576455.1. Lineage (NCBI taxonomy): Eukaryota > Metazoa > Chordata > Actinopteri > Cichliformes > Cichlidae > Neolamprologus > Neolamprologus multifasciatus. Next base: position 10,681,839 of record NC_140439.1, read on the forward strand.
ATGTGACTAAGGGTGCAATCTACTTAAAGTAGCATCGACTGGCTTTTATCTAGTCCAAGGGTTTATCCAGTACTTTAAATAGGTGTTAACAAAACAGTGCATCAACAGTATAACAGTCCTTAGCAGTTAGCAGTTCTGACTGTGATTATCTCTGACTTTTAGCTAAACATTACGTCCATAGACACTATAAAACATGGAAGTAGCTTCGAGGTCTGACAAATTAAGAAAATGCATTAGTGCCTTTAACCTACATTTTATCTGAAGACCACCAGTAGGCAATTGCTGTGGTTGCAAAAAGACTTGCGGACCCATAGAAGTGTACAGGAAAACAACTTTCTGATTTGACCTTGATAAACACTTTCCTCCTGAGTTAATGGGCTCAGTCACTCATTTTGGATCACATTGAATGAAAAATTATGTCTGGTTTGTGAAAACCTGGTCATACAGTGGGGGCAATTCACAACCCCACTAGCGGTTTCATAGTCTGTGGATCTTGTCGAATGTATTTTTCTGTGAAAACCTTCTTCTTACAGCTCCAGCGTGGGACTTCAGAAACCAATGGATGGCTTCATGGTAGCTACGTCAGCCACTAACGTAATTGTGTGAATGCTGAAAGGCATTCACACAATAGTTTGTCTCCTAACATTTGTCTACTTTTAGCTGACACCGCTTATTTGTTAATCCTTTCCATTAAGTCAGTGGTCTACTTTTGGCTACAAATTTTAGCTTTTAGTTACTTTTAAAGATTTTAGCTTTTATTTATTAATACTTTTTATCCTTTACGTTTGACTTTTTTCCAGTTTGTGCATTCGCTAGGTTCCTATGTCTATCTATGACCAGCATAATTGTGGAATCATAATTTTTTTAATATACCTTTACATATATGTTTGTCAAAATGGGTGTTTATGTATTCTCCCACCTATTTTATACACCTATTGTATAATTTGAAATTTCAGCACTGCCTTGCTCTCATTCCCACCGACTGAATAAAGATCTCTGTAACTATATCTCACTCATTTTGATTGCAGTTTGCTTTGCCTCAAAGTTCAACATCACATTTATTTGAAATGTGTTCACTTCCTTTTTTTCCAATTTGGATATATTTTTAAATAAAATTGTAATTAACTTTTGAATTGTCCTAGTAGTCCACAGTCTGTCTGGTACTCTTTGGGTACACAAAAAAGGTTTCACCCTTGTAGTGTTTGTGTTTTTACCAGATAACAGCTTCACCTGAAAAGCTCTAGCCCATCTATTTTGTTTCCTCCCTCACCTGCGCATCTTTTTTTTCACACATGCACACACAAACACATGCTTGCCCTGTGCTATACCTCTGGGAGAGGGGAAGTCTTTACCACCTGCTCTGGTTTAATTACAGGTGCTGATGGATATGGCTCCTGCATGCAGTTTCCAGTATATTATCTCTAATTGGCCAGAAGGCAGAAGTTTTGCGTCAGCCGCTGACCTGTTCAAACAATAGCTGTCTGTCTGGTGCTTGAGGTTACATCTGACTTGTTGTCTGTGATCACAGAGGACTAAATGGGAGGTGAAAGGCTGAATACATAAGTATAGGATATGTGGCGCCTTCACTCCGTAAGCAGAGTTTAAAGGATTCAGGAACAGTATTTGATCCCAGATGCTGTATTACCGGGAATTTGCATAAAGCTCACTTCTTTTTTTACACTTTTTCCTCTTCAGAATCAACATATAAAGGACTTGAATTAGTGCTTACTTAACAGTGTTTATTTTAATAATTAAAAAGAAAAAAACCTAATGTGTGAGACTTGTGCATTTGCAGAACAGAGGCTTTTTACAAAATATGGGTAAATGTTACTACAAAGAGATATGGTGGAGTGAAAACCCAAAGAAGTTTAATGCAAAAAGGGAAGGTTTCTGCATCTTTATTTAAATATTTTTATACATTAATTGGCCTACTTTGAAAAGAAATACACACTGTTATTGTTTCCATTCATTTTCATTTTGCTGTAGTCTGAAAATCTGCTTGCAAAGACATAAACTTGACTCAGTGGATACATAGATAAATGGACCTTTTACCTAACAGCTGCAATTCTTTTTCACATTTGCCTTTCACATGAGGTAAGACTTTAACTCATTCACAAGCTGCGGGCTTACAGTCTAGACATTGTATAAAACATCTATAGAAATGCATCATAATGACCAACACAAACAGCCCTGAGATAAACCAACTTTATATCGCTGTGAGTTTGACCGTGAGGATGTTTAGGCCATCTAAAATAGGTTTTATTTAGTCTGAGTGGGTTTCCTGGAAGTAGACGATGAATGCTGCGTCAAATACACCACAACCTGTGATTTTCTCACACTCATCTGGCTATATTAGCATGTCTGTCCGGAAAATTATTGCCTGCACTTAAACCTCTGATTAAAGTTGGACTGTTCATGTCATCCAGGAGCGCAAACTGAAACAAAATATACCAGGCTGACCAGTTTCTTAGGTAAATAAGAGGTGAGACACTCATTCATTATGTTGAACTCCAATGCTGCTGGAAAAAAGAAGCAGCCTGGTGAGCTCTGTCACAGTATTTCAAGACTAGGAGCATCATTCGAAGCTATCTGATAATGAATCCTTCCTGTTTTTGATGAGAAAGTTCAACGCGTAGTCGGTTTATGCGAAGGAACACGCTCTCAAAGCTCATAATTCATGAGATAATGACAAAGCGAATTTGCTGCTTTTCAGTTTTATATGACGCGGTTCAGATAAGAATCAGTTCATATAAAATGATTTAACAGGCTTCCTCTTCTACCCGTGCTCTGCCTCCACAAAGATGGCTGGATGTCCCCACGGAGCCACGAATGAATACATAATTAATACAGAGCTGGCTAAATATTCCAAAAGTAAGTTTTGCATTTTTCTCAACAAAACAGGGTGATGAATACTTCAGTCTGCTGCTGGAGCTGGGCAGGGAGTCAACGCTGCTGTAACTTGGAGTTTGTACCACGATAATGAGGCCAAACAATACACGGCCATTCATTAAACACACTGAGCCTCAAACTTAGCAACAAAGCAGCGTCCCACCTATCATCTCACGCCAGTGCTCATGAAGACAATACACACATGTATAAACTAAAGGTTGGGGTCTCTTCTAACCTTTGGCATTTCTTTAGGCCAACTTTCATTCCTTCTGTCTCACTTTCTTTGTTTCTTGCATGAATGTTTTTCAGTTGAAAGCCATTCTTCTCTTCACCTCTCCTCTTCCATGTCCTTCTTTGTGTCTGGACATTTTTTGCTGTCACAAGACATCCCTCAATCCAATAAACTCTAATCTTGTTAAGGTTGCTCGTCACCGAGGTTGTCCGTGCGCTCTCTCCACCTCTCGCTTCCTCGTAGACCAGTGCACCAAGGAAAATACCTCCAAATGTCTTTTACAATCTAAAGTCAAGTCCATTTTTGAGGCTACTAAACCAAGAACTTTGTCTCTGATTAGATGCGTCAGTAATAAACCATCTGGGAAAAGTGTGCAGGAGAAAAGGTTTAATGTGTCTACAAACGCTGAAGGTGACTTCCTCTTATAGGGACATTGAAGCTGCCAGCAGGAGCTTTCTCTCATGTACAGCAAGTCAACCAAGAGTTTACTCATGAAAAACGCTAACCCAAGGGATATTTGTTTGCAGAGCTTTGGTGCATCACATGGCAAGGGATAATTATTATTTTCTTTCATTTTCTTTGTGTCCTTGAATCAGTCCGTCTATGAAACACATATACAGCCTTTGGACTGTGGCCTGCACTGCTTGAGACCAGACAAAGAAAAAAGAAACCCTCCCCATTGTGCAAGTACCTCAAAACAACCTTTGATGACAGAAGTATGTTTTTAAAGCAGTACAACCCTTCAAAAGTCCATCTTACCTAAGACTTAATGGAGCAAAGTGATTAGTTTAATGGGATTAGAGGATGAAGGGGAAATTAATAGCTTTGTTGAAAGGTTTCTAGTTACTTCTAGTTAGTAGCCCATTCAATAATTTTTTTTTTTAATGTACGTATGTCGTGGCAAATCGATAGGCCACTAGCACCTTCAGTTTTAGTAGTAATAAACATGATGATTATGGGCTTGTAAACACGGTTTGAAAATAACTTTTTCAAGTGGCTACTTCAAGGATTTCTGCATACACATTATATTCGTGAAGCATATCCGTATGTTCAGCGCCTGACTTGGAATAAACGCCGCTTTTACAGTATTCCCGAAAGCAGCAACGACGTGAAGCTAAACAAGACAATATCTGAATAACTGGAGCCCTTCAAAATAAAAGCAGGAGTTCAAATTTAGAATACAAATAGACATGCAGTAGGCTATAAGGGGCACTAAAACACACACAAAAAAGTAAATTTTGGTAAACTCCACGACCAGCAAGTATTCATACAGACCATCGACATCTCTAAATTCCTCAGTAAATCCCTAAAGGCATCACGGGTGCATTTACTTTTTTTTAAAGTCATTTCCGGAAGCATTGTTGTTTTTTTCTCGCTAGCTTGATTTACATAAGGTTTCCTACCTGTAGCTCAGAGGCTGCTGTCGCTTTTTCCTCTATGTTGTTTTCCAGTAGCTCCACTAAATTCTTCAGGTCTTAGCGGTATTTGTCGTCAAATTCATTTTTTTATTTTTTGCTTTTCCACGACAAACTAACAAAAACACCCAGTTTCCCGCCACAATAATTAAAGCTTAAGCAGGGAAATAGGGCTGAGCTGCAGCGTCTTCACAAGTAGAGTCCGAGTGTGAGGTGGGTTGAGCTTACCTATTAGCTAACTGTTTACAGCAGCCGGGGGATTACACGGTGGCTATTTTTTCCCCTCGCAGACGCTCAGAACAGCGCGGCTCGTTCATTTGCACGTGCAGAGATAACGGAAATTAAAAACATGACGTAAAAGATCAAACTAGTTAGATTGTTTTTTAACTGGGGGAGGGGTCGTGGCTTTCATTCTATCTTTTATACGTTAACAACATGTTTCCGTTTCCAGCTGAGGAGTTTGAAAGTGTATAATGTCATTATAAAGCGTTACTCAGAGGCAATGTCTCAGCTCTTAGTTATTGGCCGCGTTATCCATGGAATAAAAAATAAATAAATTACATCTCAGAAGTATTTTTAAATAACTTTGTAAAGATTATTCAGCGTATCATTGTGTCGTCTGCAAATTATCAGACTGCTGTTTTAAACTTACATTCATAGTAAACGACCAATAACTGACATGTAATGGCTGCCTTGTTACATTGCAGATGTTTTGCACTCATATGGAAGCAACAAATGTGTCATCTGGTGCAAAACCATCAAGTGGAAGATTTAAAGGAGAATCGTTTAAGGCTGTTTGAAGGGGTTTAGCCGCTGTCCCTCGTCTTTCTGTGCACATGTACAAACAGTAAAGGTTCAAGCATCAAGCTGTCTGTGTGCATTAAGTGCTCTGAGTCCAGGCTCTAAGGTCAAACTGAGACTCTTTCCAGAGAGGATGTTGCACTGAGGAGTTTAACTTTTGGAATCGCAGTCCAAACACTGCTACTGAGTTGGGTCGTTTTAAGTTGACACTGCCGCACAAATAAACCCTGAATCACACATTTTGTGGTGTCAGTGATGACTAATTGACTTATTGTAGACATGTGATAACTTGAACTGCTGACACATTTGTGGTGATCCCTTCATCCCTGCTTCTCCTCTGCCATTTATGTTTCAAAGCAGAAGCAAAAACACTTAAATTGAAAACTGATTTCCTACTGCTGTTTAAAACAGTGATCTTTTTTCTTTTTGTAATGTATGCATGGATGGGATGCGTTCTTGAATGTGTAACCATCCTAAAAACACTTCCTGTGTGCTGTTCACTGACCTGGCTCTGCTGGCTGCTATCCTCTGACTGCAGTTACCATGAGGGTGGCGGTAGTGGGGGACCGGATAGTATCTGTCCTGGCCTGGGGCCTCGTCGGCTGGCAGGGCCTTAGGGCTGGCTGCGTAGATAGTGCATCCCATGAACACCTCCTAGAAGTCACCTTTAATGTCCTACAGTTAGCGGGTGTGAGTCGTCCTCAAGGTATCCTTCCTCTGAGCGGCCTGTCCTGCCCTGATGCCAGCCAGCTGCTCTGTGGAAAAGCCATTGGCTCAGCACATTGGTAACTTAACCCCTCCTTCCCTCTGAATCTCGCCTCCAGCCTCACTCTCTCTAGTTCCAGCCCTCCTCCCTCTGCAGAGCTGAGAGCATGGAGGATAATCAGATTTCACATTTACACTCACCAAAATCATCCCCGGCCTAATCACTCTCTGTCACTGATGTTGCATTATGCTATTGCATAGAGTGTACTGTCAGTTCAGGGGCATTAGGGGCAGCTAAAAATATCCCAACTGCCTGATACGAATGGATGTCGCACCAGATGCAGATAAAGTTTGAGCACTGTGTGCACATATGCAAAGTGACGCTTTCAACAGACTCAACTGTTGACAGCTCGCAAGCGTTTCCCAGAGGAGCATAACATATATTCCAGTTAAATGTATGTATGCTCCTCAAGCATGCGGTGCAAGCGAGTCAGCTGTAAAACTCAGAAAGAGGCAAAAATCTGACATTTGATCCCACTGAGAGACTGTGGTCTCTTTAGAGACACTGCACTCATGTGGCTGTGTGCCATGGTGCAGTTTCTGCAGGCTAAGAGGTTTTTCAGGCTTTTAGACTTCTTTCTCCCAGGATGGGAAAATCAATTTACATGCAAATTCAAACACTTGTCATACACATGCTGGGGACTTTCTGTGTTTTGTGATGGGATATAAATATTACATGACCTATTGGGTTGACTCTCATCTGAAATAAGACTTGGTAAAAATGACAAAAGGAAACCTGTTCCGATGATGTGACTTTCAAGGTTGACAAGGAATTTTGCTGGAACGCTGGGACAAGGCGTTACAGTCAACCTTGTCCCTGGGTTGGTAAACAATAAATACAAAACCATTTTAACTGTATTATCAGCTTAAATCTACAGCACCCACCAAGCACGAGCCATTAACAGTTCCCAAGACAGATTGTCTCATAAAAAGATTTATTTTTTTCCAGCCCAAATTTACAAAGGCAAGTTACAGAGTATTGTATAAAAAAGAACCATGGTAATGTACACTTTACACAAACTCCTGAAGGGAGGGAGAAATGAGGAGAGGGGACAGAGATCTGAATTTCTCACACAGAAAGAAAATGAAGACATTGTAAACATCCTTGCAAGCACCAGAAGTGGTGCTTTTGGGAAAAGGGGTGTGTGGGAATGGGGTTTGGGTTGGCGGGGGTTTGCGTGACAGTGGGCGGGGTCGGGAAAGGACAAACGAGCGAGTGTCTCTGCATTTTCACAGGAGAATGTTCAACTAGGCACCAATTGAGACAACTGCTGGCCAATAAATATACTCTTCACCATGAAACAAATACAGTCCTGCAAAATACAAGAGCCAAGCACTTTCCAATATGTTGATAGCAAAACATTACTTTTCTGGCTTTTTCATACACTTTAGTATATATGATTTTCACTGGGCTTTGCTTACTACTGAGATAACATTACTACTCTCAGAGAGAGAACAAATGCACTTGTCACAACCATTGTTTGATAAAACTATATGTACTGTATGCAGCCTGCTGGTACTAAAAACCCACTGACTTTTAATGACAACATCACAGCTGCCTAGATTACCCTTACAGATTTAAGTACACGTCAAACACCACCACATTCAGCTTACTCATGTCAGCCATTCTTCTTGAAAATGCGTAAAAAGTCAAAATATATACCGTCCTCGCAAGCCTCCATTAGACGGGGCACTGGCAACTTATTTACTTGGAATGTCCAAGAACCTCAGAACGAAGTGATGCAGTTTGGTAACTGAATAGTGTCTCAACAAGCAGCTAACATCCGACGTCAGAGGGTGTTAGACACAACGTTAACTGGTGGTTTACGGATTTGACCATGTAGAGTATTTACTGAGAGAAACAGAAACGACAACAATAGGAACATTAAAAGTATAGAACCCCCCCCCCCAAAAAAAAAAAAAAATAGGAAGAAAAAAAATCAATAAAATTAAATTTAATGACAACATGGTCAATATTCCACTCAGATTATAATCCTTTAGAGGAACATTAAGACTGCTCATAAACAACAGCCCACACTGAACCTTTAACAATGCCCTATCCTGAATGAACCAGCACATCAAATCCAGCCCAGAGTGGATAATGTGCCCCTCCCCCAACACAGAGAAACCGAATCCCTCTCAAATCTATGCAAGTAGCATGTGTATAGAATTTCACTTACAACCCCTGAGGTATAAGAGAACTGTACTATAAAGCCAAGAGGGAACTCTGGTACAAGAGGACACGTCTGCAAATTAAAAAAAAGAAGAAGAAAAAAAGGGGACCACGTGTTAAGAGGTTGAAAGGAAAGCAGAGAGCTCATTGGGCAGCTTTGAGCCTCCCGACTCCCGTTTCGCTTTAGTTTACGATGTTCGTGTTGCTCCACATTTTGACTGGCTCACACTTCCGGTTGTTTTGTTTTTTGGAACATCTGATTGGTTCATGCTTGTAAAAGTAACAGCTGGATTTTTTAAATAATTTTCTTCTGTTTAATGTGCTAATAAACTGACCTTCCAGCATAGGCAACAACGTAACAATTAAAACTGCTGTCTGAGGCATCAGACTCATTTGCTCACTTTTAGACTAATCCAAAGCTAGCTGCTAGTTAAAAAAAAAAAAAAAAAAAAAACATATATAAAGAATCTGAGGTGGATGTGTGTTAAGGTGAAGCCACATGAGCAAGCAAAGCACCAAGAGAAATTTTAAGCCTTTTCACACTGAATATTAACCTAAAAATGACATTTGATTTTGTTCCAGTTTGTTGTCACTGCAACATACAACCACAGAGTTTGAAGACTTCACCTGTGAAACTCTGCCTGATCTCCCCATCAAGGTCATGTTGTTGTACAGCACTGCAGGGCTTTTAGCACGGCTGCTTTTTATTCATTTCTTTATTTTCTGCTCAGACTGCGGTCTTCACCGATGTGTTAAAATAGTCACCCTTTGACTTGATTTTTATTTTGGGGGAAGTAGAAAAAGCTGCAGGGAGCCAAATCTTCTCAACAAGGGAATGCGCTGGGTGCCAGAGCAGGTTATGCTATTTCCACCTCAGCATGCTACAGTAGAACTCCTTACTGAGAAAGGAATTCATGGTGTCCTAATGTTAAATGTTGTAAAATCAGAAGCATTACAGAAAGCAGCCCAGAAGTGCACCAGGGAATGACCCTGAAGGGGAGATCGGCCAAATTTGAATAAGTCCCGGAAATAACTCGTGAACTGTTGCTTTTGGAGCTGGAAGACAGCAATTCAGAGGTCTACAATGAATCAACCTGCGCACTGCTCGGTTAGGATGAGTGGAGATGTGAACCAAGTTTAAGGTCAAGCAAAGCCTGTGGGGGCAAATAAAGAAGCACACAAGACGTTCAGGAACTCCACAGCAACAGTGACCATCTGAGCGCATAATGGTAAACGCAGCAGTGAAAGCTATTTAACAGTTTTTTAAGCAGTTGCGTGCTGGGATAAATATAAACATTTATGCACATAAAAGTAGGATAAAAGTCTATATTACAGCAGAAAAATACATGAGTGAACTTTCACATTGTTTACAGGAAACAATCAAAACTTGACAAGCTTGAAGAAGCACAATCTTACAGTAAAACAAAAAAAACAAAAACACCAGAACACACACCAGCAGCCCGATGAGCGTGACGACGGAGCGTCCCGTGAACGGATTGCTCGCTAATGTGGCTTCACTGTTTGAGTGAGTGGCAAAAACGGAGGCGACCCCTTTGCAGTGTGAGGAAAAGATGACGGGACCGATACCAGCATCAGACACATTCGAAGATGAGCGCAATGATATGGAGCAGACGTGAAGGAAACATGAATAGTGTTTATTCTCCGTTGAGGTGTATGCGGTCCCTTCGCAGAACGTGACGACATCATCCCTGAAACACGACGTGAGGGTTCGAGGAGGATGGGGAAACGATGATGGAAAGTTGAAAACAAAAAAACAAAAACTTCAGTCTCAGGCTCTCAAGTCTCTGAAGAAAGCAGCTGCTGCCATATTCCCTCTCCCCACGAAATATAGCCAAAAATTTGTCAAGTTAAGGATATACTGTTGTTTCATGGCATACGAGAAGCCAAAGACAGAGTTGAAAACAATTTCAACGTTAAATCATTTTTCTTTTTTTCTTTTCTTTTTAAACAGTCTTTAATTTAGTTTGACCCCTCTTTCCCATCAGCCACCCAACTTCCTAAAATCCCCTGCCAATTTCTTTCTGCATGTGACAAAAAAAGAAAACAAGAACAAAACAAGAAACAATGCAGTCCAAGGAGAAAAAAAACAACAAAAAACAACAACAAAAAGCTGTTCTGGCAGTCCAATAGTCTCTTTTTGCATTGCATTTGTTGACAGTGCAAAGACTAGATAATCAGCGGGTTGGTGTTTCCTCTGCGTGACAGGGCAGAGTGATGGCTTTGAACCTGGGTTATATTATCAGTTCTGGTACAGACCAAGGTTTGGAGAATTTGGGGTCTTTAACGAGAGGAGGGGGAGGGAGAAAAAAACAACAACAACAGCAACAACAGTCTGCCTTTCCTTGGGACAGAAGAACTAAAAAATATAGATAGAAACACCATTCAACTGATGTCTAAAAGGTAACACCCGGGAGATCTTGTTCTCATGTGATCCAGTCATATGAATCTTTGCAGGGTTGAGGTGTGACGGTCAGGTTTTCCTGTGAAGGATACAAAGAAAAGAATTTATTTACACATATTACAATAAAAAAAAGTGTGTGGAGAAAATACTTTACACGCATCTGTAACTCAGTTCTACTTGAGGTTTTGCTGATCACAAAGGGTGTAATTTGTGGTGCTGTTTAACTCTGGTGCATTATGCATTAGGTATCTTATTTATATAAGTGAGGTGGACAAAATAGTAGAAACACCTATGCGTTAATGTGATACAACTTAACAGTGACTACATCCTAAAGAAGCTTGATACAGACATTTAACATCAAAACCTTTTGTGAGAACTGCCCTTAATGTTAATACAGGCAACGCATTTGCAATGGAAGAACAGAGGCATTTGTCAAATTCACTGTAATTTGACTGAGCTGCCACTAGATGTCAGTGCAGTCTGCAGTGGACTTGTGTCTTGGGCTCATTCAACACCTCTATTATCAACACCATGATCCAGTTGTCCTCAGAGGACCTACTTAGGAATGGATGAGCTGAGAGGCTAAAAGTGCTGCATATTTGACTAGATTGCAACAGAGAAGTGAGGGCTTTGTCTTTCTGTTTTGTTTTTTTGTTTTCTTACAGGTTGCTGCATCTTTCTGAAAGCCATGACATATAAAGCCATGACAAAGAAACATACAGTTTTACTTTTAAATGACATTCTACATCTCTGCACGTACTCCTAACTTGCTGCCTGAGTTTTTTTAAGATGAGCTGCTGTGTGACGCACATTATCTGCCACCTGCATTTGTTTGAAAATGCTGCTCTCGGTAGGCTTGTGTTTTGCCTCCCTGTCGGTTGCTGGTGGTGGGTACAAGGAAGGGGTTGCTGCTTGATGGCTGACAAGCAAGTTAAAGTATATTTCCTTCTTATGCTCGTTTTTAGAAGACCTGATGGTCACATGTTTAATTTACTCTAACAGTCTGCTGCATCTGAAAGAAGTGAACATTGTATCTACAGTGAAATGAGATGACTGATTTACCTGTGGCGTAGGACAGGTCATATTGCAGGGGATATCCCAGGTGGTGGTGAGAGGGCATGATCCGCTGGGAGGGTGAGGATCGCGGTCGGTCCACATCTCGCTCCCTCTCCCGATCCCTGTCTCCCGAAGCTCCCCTGTCCTGCTCTCTTTCCCTGTCGTGGGGTGGCTTGTCACCTACTGTGGGGGATTTGCTCTTGTACTGGCTGGTATGCAGATGTAGGTTGTCCAGGGCTTTCGAGTCTGTTGCCGTTTTGGTGACAGTAGGGCTAGCACGAGATTTGTCACTGCCTTCCTCGGCTCCGGCAATTTTACTCCCATATGGGGAAAAGGGATAACCTCCAGGTAGATAAGAACCTGAGAGTGACGAAGAAGATTAGTGATCCACATATTCAGGTTCATATGGAGTACAAAATGAAAATAAATACTGTTAAGATTACAATGCAATAGTTACACATTGGTAACTAACCACTTAGTTGCACAGCTCACATATCTCTTCACTAGGGATGGGAATCGAGAACCGGTTTTCATAGAAAACTAGTTCTCAGTAGACCAATTCCTTGGAATTGTTAGTCTGGCTATCCCCTATCGATCCCAGTTATTGGTTCTTGCACTTGCCAAAGCAAAATCCGTGCGGTGATTGCTTTTTTGTGCTGGCTTTCCTCTGTGCTTTGTGCGGTGAGCTTTGTTTTTTACTAAGAGAAAGGTCTTAGAAATATATGTTCTCATTGGTGTGTGGGGTTGTAGCCTCAGGTTTATTTTGTTAAATGGTGATTATAAAACGGTGGGTTTCAACTATTTTACAGAGTGACATTAAAGTAATGTAACAAATAGTATAACAAATTACTTTTTCTCTTGGAGTAATTAAGTAATGTAGTGGATTACTTTTAAGAAATAAAATGTAATAATGACTTTGAGTCACGACTCCAACACTGATCACAGCAATGAGGGTAAAAGCTTCAACAAAAACGCACAAACATTTGACCCACAGCATGCAATACATTTGCATGAATGTAATTTTGGTGGCGACTCTAAAAACAGAGCGAATGAGAACCCAAAAGACAATCAATAATAGAATCAGAATCGCTAAATTCTTATCAATTCTCATCCGTACTCTTCACTGACATCCACGTTGGTATAAAAACACTACTCTTATTTACTCTACATACAGACTATAATATTTGGGCTATTTACATCAGATCCTCCAGGAATGTGTGGATTAACACAAATTCAACCATGCTACTAGTATTTATAAGTGCAAGCAATGCTGCAAAATGAAGTGAGTGCAATTTTTTCCCCACTCTACACCATTTTCAACACATGTAATTTTATTGATAGCCTCTTAGGGAGTAGAATCATTCGTTGACTTAAATCATGTAATTGCCTTGAAAATTACTCCATTGCCATGCTTCATTTCTAACAAACTGTACCAAAGGACTGCAATTATTTCATGAAGCTATTAAATATTACCACAATTACCAGTAAAACAACACAAAAAGTGCTGTTTTTATGATGGAAAAGAAGAAGAATCAACTAAGCAGAAAACCCTCACAGATTCAGCCAACAATTATAAACTCAGTTCCAACAGGGTGCTCAAATGAATCTTTACATAAACTGCATTATCAAAAAGTAAAAGAGCAAAAATTCTCATTTTTTCATGCTACATTTCATAATTGCTTGTATTTGGAAGAAATCCAAGGTCATACCTGGGTAATTCTGCATCATGACCGAAGGCATTCCCCTGTATCCAGGGTGGTTGGGGTCATAGCCTTGTCCGTAGGGGTAACCATGCATGTAGGGCATGTAGCCTTGGTGCTGTGCTAGTGGTGATGAGAACTGCATGTGGGGATTAGAACGAGAGTCTTTGCTCATAGCACGATGATCTTCAGAAGTGATTCTGGGATCACTGCTCTCTTTGCTGTCCTCCTTGGGCCCACTTTGACTGTCCTTGGGCCTGGGCCTTTCATCCTTCAATTTACGATCATGTTCCCGGTCTTTCCATCGAGCATGTTGTTGCTGGTGCTCATCTTCTGCTTGAGACTTCTGGCTCTCAGGGTACTGCTAAGGGCAGAAAAGAAGCTCCAAGTCATCTAAAATCACTATTACCATACTAGAGTGGTGCATACCTCACAAAGCATTATCACAACAGTTTTACAAACATATTCTAGCACTGTTGAACTGGACTGCTACTTACCTGTCTGAACCACATGGCCTGCTCCAGCCCTGCCTGACCTCTGGATTCAAGTGCTTGCTTGGGATCTTCCTTTCCATGGTGACCTCCTTCAGTCAGCTTCATCTTTAGTCCCTCAGGTTGTTGGGACTTTGAGTCCTCCCCCTTTATGGTTCCCATGGATTTGGAGGTGGGCTCAGAGGGGGAATCCCTGGATTTGCTTGGTTGCTGCTGCGCCTTTCCAAGGTCTGACTGACTTGGGGTTTTGGAAAGGCTCGGCGGCATCAGGCTTTTTTGTTTCCACTCATCCTTCATGGAAGATTCTCGCTCTTTCATGGCCACATCTGACTTCTTCTCAGCAGCACGATGCTGCTCAGCCATCTGTCGCTGGCGTTCCTCATACTGTTGCCGGTAGGCTGGGTTGGTGCTCATCAGGTAGGCTTGATCAGGATGGTATGCGTACGGAGGGACGTAAGCATACTGGTTGTAGTACAGAGGCTGCATGTACATGTTAGATCGCTGTTGGATGACTGAGGGTTGCTGCTGCTGTTGTGCAGGAGCAGTGCTGTCAGGTTTGCGATCTTCATGAACCTCAACCTTGACTTTTTCCTCAACTTGATCCTGCTCATCATCCCTTTTAATCTTTACCTGACCTTCAGCAGCTGTTGTACCTGGATTGGGCCCACCAGGACTGGGGTTGACATAATTGGGTGAGTAATAAGTGTCATACCCGGGATAGTAAGGAGAATCTTTGTTAGGTGTCTGATTTGGAAACAGTGCCTTTTTGACACTTTCCCTGATGGCTTGGTCCTCTGTCCTGACTTTAACAGCTTCTAGTTTCCCTTCACCATCTTCACCAGCATCTGAAATGTCTGAATATGCTGGGCTGTTGGTTTTGACTGAAGAGTTGTCAGCACCATTCTGGTTCACTACGTGAAGTGGCGTGAGAGTCTGTGGCATCCCACTACCATCTATTCGACTGGCAACACCAATGGATGGGCTTGGGGCGTTGTCAGAAAAGCTGTAAATCTTGTCGGCTTCAGCCTTTATACTGGCCAAGCGACTTTGATGAGTTTCTGACGAGCCGTTAAGAAGCCCTTCCCCCTTATTCCCCTGATCGCAAGGCTCTGAGTACGGAAGCTTTCCTTCCTCCAGTTTTCCTCCCTTTCCTGGAGGCTTGGGGCTATCAGCTTCCTTTCCACCATCTTTTTTCTTTTTGTCTTTCTTCTTCTTGTCTTTGGAGCTACTGGAGGCAGGATCTCCAATGGCAGGGGGTTTAGGCTGTGTGCCTTTCATTTGGGGACTCTTAGGGATTCCTTGCATCATTTGGGTAAGCCCCGGGGAAGAATTTGGGTTTCCAGGAGGAAAAGAGTAAATCTGCTGGGTTGCTGTTGGGCCAGGGCCAATTGGCCGTGGTGACTTCAAGTTTTTCTTATCTGTTTTTGCACTTGTGTTAGCCTTTTTAGACTTTTCCGATCCTCTCTTATCATCTATACCATCGTTACTAGCCTCATCTGTGAGGCAAGGCCCATCCTCACACCCATCCATCGGTGTACCGCCTGTTTCAGCATCCGTTTCAGCAATTTTCTTTTTACTCTGTTTTGAACCAAACTTGCCAGGAGATGGAGAAGGACTTTGAGCATCAAAGTTCCTGCCTTTTGGAGTGGCTGAACGTGCTGGAGACAGGCATCCTTTCTGAGAGATAGATGCTCCATTACAGTTTCCTGGTTCAGGATGGAGAGTTGAGTCCTCCCCATATTCGCTGTCACCATCTAAGTCCAACTTAATGTCATCATCATTGTGAGCGCGGGCTTGGTGGTACTTGAGACCGTTAATGTGCTTGTACTTTTTGTTGCAGTTAGGGTGTGGGCAGTCAATAAGAACAGGGGAAGGGCAGCTACGATCGAGGGGAGGTGGAAGTGGCTCAGTCTTAATAGAAGGGATAGGAAGGCCTGTAGGTCCCACCCCTCCACTGTTGGAATTTGTCCGCATGCGTTTGTTGCCTTTTGTGTCCTCTGAACTGGAATTAGGTTCCATATCTGAGGTTGGCTTGGTCTTTCGTTTTCCGGCTGAAGAGGGACTGGCCTTGATGTCCTCGGTGTTGCTGTTTGGTGGGGTACGGCGCTCTGATGGTGTCTGACTGCCCCTCCGACCCTTGCTGTTAGAGGCTGCGCGTGTCTTATTATTGGTGGTGCCCTTGCTGTCTGATGAGTTGCTGTTTTCGTTGAGAGGAGTGTTGCTATTCGGTCTCATTCGTTTACCCCGACCGCGACCATTCCTCATCTCCAGATCACTTGTAGGGGATTCACAAAACCTGCAACAGTGTTAAAATATCTCATTTAGATTTGTATTGTCAAGTGCCAATTATCAACATTATGGTACATAATATAAAGGAAATTCGACTAATGATTTTTTAAAATTAACATTGTGGAAACTTAATACTACTACTTCAATCAATACCTCATTCAACTTTCATTTTATTATTTCACACCATTAAATTACTCTAAATATAATTGGCTTTATGACAAGAACAGCCTGTCAAGAAAAATGACAAATCTCATCAGCGGTGCAGTCAGTTGTTTTCGCTTAATGGAAATCACCCGTGTGTAATTAAGATGTCACAAATGATTTTATGATAAATGCACTTGTATCTGGAAGGCAAACCGCTGTTGCCCTCATTACTAGGAAAAAAGGGTCAGTTTCTGGCAACTGTAATGCTCTCTAAGGACCTTTAAAGCAATGGTTTTAAAGCTTTCTTTTTTGTTCTTTTTTAATCTCTCCACAAACAAGCTGTAGGGTTGTGCTTGGCCAGACCAATATTAAAACTATTGTGAGGATTACTTGTTTATATTTTCACTTGCAATGTCATATACAAGGTTATCTAGTCCCATTGGTAATAACTTTAATGGCACGGACAATAATGGCGGAGAGTTAAAGTTACAATAAACAATGTCACTCATACTAAAATAGATACACTATTGTCCCCCTCTTTTTCCTCTTGTAACATAATAAACTTGATATTTGGTGCTGAACAAGTGAGTAAGCACTTTAAATAAAACAACATGACATTCCTAATGAAAGACATGTAAGCAACATTGGAAAAGACAGCCATGAACATTCGAGCTGCTTTGGTAATCAAAACACGCAGTCATTCAAATACTTAAAATAGCAGTTTGGCCTTATCTCTCCATAACAGTAATGCAATTATCTTCAGCACGGCAGTGAAGGTTAGCAGTCTGTGACAAAGTCAGACACAGGGTTGGTATGACTCACAGCTTCCCCTGCAAGTCTCTCAAAAAAATTTCAACCTCAGCAGGGGATGTGAATATATTGGTAGACTGACTGGTACTGGAATTTAGACACATTACAAGCCCAAGTTTACATTCAGTCTGTTAAAGGCTTTCTGATTTATTCATGGCTTGTCCCTAATGTGGTTGTGCTGCAAATGCAAGATTATCTCAGTCCAAATGCAGCACACCAAACAACATGTACTGAGCATTATTGTAATATACTGTGATACATTAGTGTTATACAGCCTCTTGTTGTTTTCCATTAGCACTGGTTTATCCTTGATTTCATTTGATTTTTTTCCTGTTGCACTTAACCATGCATTTCAAATATAGATTTATATTTACATTTAGATACAGTGCAGGTGTTTCACATGAAAGCGAGTGTGCCTGGTACAATCCATACACTGTGTATTTTGCATAACAAAGGCAAATACCCAGAAATTACAACAACACCTCGTGCTACCACCCACATAACAGTGATCTAAGAAATTGCAGCCGTTGTGATAAAGAATGTTACAGCGTTGAGGAAAAGCTGTCAGTTCACTGAGTGGATTCTGCAATCTGGCTAATTAGAGTATCTTTGTATCTTCTACTACTGCCTCCTGGGACATCAGCTGTTTGCTAATGAATCCTGTTTCTCCAGGCTCAACGTAAGGACTAACATGTACTCTGTAGGTCCAGTGGCAAGTTGATGCATTAGGTTTTATATCCTCAAGTCTGACTCTGCTACAGCACATTTATATCAAACAGAATATGAAAAGGTTAAGAGGCTGAGCACCAAATGTTGGAGAGTAAATGTAATAGTATGCAAACCCTGCTTTCTCTAATAATAATAATAATAAAGAATTGCACAGAGCCATGCATCTTACCTCGGGGGAGCCCAGTCATGCCGTGTACAGTCCAACAGGGTGCCCACATATGTCTTGTTTCTCCAAGTAACATTGACCACTAGCATGCCTGTAAAACAAAGGATCAAAGATTTACATATTTATCTTACACCACCTATTAGAATACATTAAAGTGGATAAAATACAGCGCATATACAAAACAGAATATTTTACTGTGAAATCCCTACATAACAGCAAAGTGCAAGGAAAATGATGCTACAGCCATAATGCACTGTGTTAATCTTCGCTAAAGGGTGTCATATGGAAGACAGTTTTACAATTCAAAGGATCCTTTTTTTAATCTTCTTCACACAGTAAAGCCGTGGGGGCAAGACTGACTGATATCTTCTAAATGACTTGGAACAGACTCAGCTGCAGTCGGTATTGTAAAACCTGTAAAAATAGACACTTGCAGCAGGTCTCGCTGAGAACGATCGCATAGATTTTACCGGGAAATACTCACACAACACCCATTCGATTTAAATAAGCCATCTCAAAGTACAAGAGAGTTCCCTGAGGGACAATTACTTAGATGCAACTATTTTCTGCAAAACTTCTATCTCGCTTTGTAGCCCAAAAATTGACAACCTTGGAGAGAATGTAGAGGCAGTACCACAGCTTATAAAAAACAAGCAACAAGCTCCTGGGCTCAACAGATTTCAGTGAGGATGGCTCATTCTGACAGACTGTACATGAATGTGCAAAGAAAGCTACTTGACTTCAGTGGCATTGCAGCAATCTGTCACACTTAGAAGCTTCTAGGTTGCCTATTTGGCTCATGTGAATATCGTAGCATTCAGTGTGAGCTACACAATCCCACTTGTGCTAAGTGTGACACCTGAGCTCACGTTTTACAGTCTAAAATGAGAGATTCTAACATTAGAGATAAAATTAAGATTCGTTTAAGATTGCATTAACTAAAATCCTTGTACGTGGATGTTTAACTGCGGGAGTATGTTTCATATTAATTCAAGCCACATTCCACACGGCGGCTCCTGCTAAAGGTCGTTTTAAATGGACGCTGCGACGGGAGGCAAACGAAGAATAATCCGAAGATTTGACCCGTAAATTCAGAAGTGAATCATCAACCAAACGGCTACAGTGGTTCAGGAGCAACAACTGTGCACAAACACATTCTGAATTTATTGCCCACACCATCCCCCCTCTCTCTCTGCTGGTGACCTCAGCTTGCCACTTCAGCACTGCAGAGAAACTGGAGGCTGCAGTGAGCTAACTTATCTAATGGCACAGGAATGCTGGCTGGCAGCTTCCATCCCTCCGAACATTTTATTAGCTTAGGAAACCTCTCTTGCTCACCCTATTTTCCCTCTCTCCTTCACCCTCACCCTCATTTCCTCTTTTCAATGGTATAACCATCCCTGGCTTACAATCTTTTCCCCTCCCACATACATACACACACACACACAGTTCAAGTCACAGTTCAGACCTCATTTTTCTCTTGCTGCCTCTGGCATAAAGCAGCGAGTGTATAAGGCATTTATATATGTTTACAGGAACCTGCTGACACTTGGCTACAAGTCTCTTCCTTCAATCTATGGCTCGAAAGCATGAATGTTGGGTCCAGGCAAGATCCAACTGCAAATGTCATTTGTGTGTGTGTGTGTGTGTTGCGTAAAGAGAGGTTCTCCAGTTCAGATTTCTGTCACATTAAAAGAACCCAGACCTTTTCTGAAACGCCTTCAACAGCACCCTCTCCCCACCCCCCCTAAGCTCTCCAAACACTCCAGCACAAAATGGCTCTGGCAGCTGGTCGTGGCAGGATGTAAATCAAGGCAGGGCAAATGAATGAGTGGCCTTTCATGATCTGCAGGATATAGCCTTCCCAGCGTTCTCTAGAGAAGGGTTTAGAAATTACACCACGAGTTGTTAAATGATTTAAAATTAGCATTTGGTCTTTATGTTTGACTGTGTCTTCAGTCGCTGGAACAATGCATGAGCTTAAGTGGGAATTAAGTGTTAGTAATGCCAGCAGCACTGATCGAGACACTTAAAAGGGAAAAAAACATTCTCAGATACACATTTCTTTGCCATTTGCTTGAGTCAATAAGAATTTTGACACCACCGCCTGGAAGAGAAAGCGACACATATATTAAGCAAACAGCTTTACACAGATTTACTAGAGCTCAAGCAAAGTGAATGAGTGGTATCTCTAAAACCGTTTTTGAGCCACTACAAAGGTTTTCCATCACGACTCAGGTCTGAGCTCAGTTATCAAGGTCTTTGACAATCTTGTTCTGAAGAAATTCCACGCCGCATTTTATCTTGTGATAAGCATCGCTGTCTTGTTGGAAAATAAATCTTAAGCCACAATCTATTTGACACTGGCTGTTTTGCATGAGATTTTCCTCAGGAATTTCCCCGTCTTTCCCTCAGCTACAGCTATCATGTGTCAGCCAGTAAAAAACCCCTCACAGCGTAGGGTTTCAAATGTTTAACCTCGTGTAGGCAAAGTGGAGGACAGGTGATGAGAATAGATGGCGTGATCAATTTGCATTTGCAATCTAAATAGCTTGCTGATTTGATTGGAAAGAAATATTATGAGCGGTCAGAGCAAAGGGTGATATACTATAAAATGCAAAACATTCTGGAAATCTATTGGGGATGCAACAGGAAGTGTCAGAGGGTCATAAAGAATGTGTTTATCATTGTATGCTTCCTTCAGTGATGACAAACGGCATCATTAACAATGTCACAGCAACATGTGAACTATACTTCTACATCAGATCTACCAGAACCCCATTTTAACCCTACGTCACAACCTTGTATTTAACCTGACGTGCACCAGATAAAAGGAGTTTCTGGTTACTAAGAAAGTTAGGATGCAGATTTCCCACAGAAGTCTACATCAAGCCTAAGGTACTTGATAGTTTTAATTGTATGACCCTGGTAAGCCGATATTTTGTATGCGCCTTTACTCTTCAACACAGCCTGAACTCTCTTAGGCAAGCTTTCTTGGTATTTCTTCAAGTAGTCTTCAGGAATAGTCCTCCAGGCTTCTTGAAGAACATTCAGAGCTCTACTTTGGATATCGGCTGCCTTTTGTTCAGTTCTTTGTCAAGATGATCCAACACTACTTCAGTAATGTTGAGGTGTTCCTCTGTGTGTGGCTGTAGACACTCACCTCTCTTCTGACCTCCTCTGTACATAGCAACACTGATTTGAAATAAAAATGTCCAAATTTACATTCATCACTCCATTAGACCTGTTGACACTGATTTTCAGTAGAGTTTTTGTGTAATTTGGCATAACCTGGCTGTTTCTCCCTATTTCCCTTCCTAAAGAATGGCTTCTTGACAGCCACCCTTTCATTTGGATCATTTCTGATGAGACTTCAGTTAACAGTAGAAGGGCCAGATGCATCTCTCAAGTCCTATGTCAGGTCTTTACTGGATTTTTCCTCCCTATTTCTTAAAAACATGGCTTTCAGATATTGTACAACATGCAGATAATTTTTTTAGGCCTGCCACTTATTTAGTCCTCCTCAGATTTGTTTAAGGACTCACTGAACACCACGTTGAGATATTCCAAGTTTTCAGCTAATAGCTCTTTGAAAATCATCTTGTTGGTGCAAAAAGTACTATTTTATGTATTGTACACTGTTATCTTTAACATTTTTCATACATTCTAAAAAGAAATGAAAACAAGTTTTGTGTTCGTTTGTTTTTTACGGACTGCTACTTACAAAGTATCTAAGGATATTAAAATTTAAAAAAGTTATCTGTCATTCCTTTAGTTAGGTGACTTTTTACTGCCTGAATAGGTCACTGTTAAGTGGCTAACTAAAAAACAAACATTCCTCTAACAATGATTAGTTACAATGACTAGACTGAAAATGAATAAAAAAGTAGCCAGTGCTCAAAGAAAAACTTTGAAAGACCTTCAGAAAACCTGGAGATCTATTGCTCAAAATCACACCAAAACAATTATATCTGGCTACTTGGAAGTAAAATATAAAGAAATGAAGGGTGGCTTAAGACTTTTGCACATTAGCGTATTTTACTCCAATAGTTCAGAGTCAGTGACAGTGACCTTTTGTATAATCCATGTTTGCTGTTGTCTCTTTTCCCCCACAGAGGTACCTTCCCTTTGGCTGCTTTCCCATGCTGAAGCCAAGCAACCCTGTAATCCTGTCAGCGGTCCTTGGCTTCTGGGTCAGCTCAGATATCTGCTTCTAACCTACTCTGAATGCTAATAACGTAGTTCCTTGAATGTTATCTGGGACACCTCAAGGACATTTAAACAAGTTGTGCTGAAACATTTATCAAAATAAGAGGAAAAAAAGACTAAGTGTGTATGTTGTGCATCAATTACACACAGTATTACCTGCTTACTAAGTAATTAAAATTGACTCCTCATCATGGGGAGTACTGGTATACGTTTTCAGTGCTGACACTTCAGTAGTTGTATCAGAGCTTGGTAAGTAAAGTTGCAAGCTCCACAGTATCAGTGTGTCAGAGATAAACAAAGCCTGGTTTGCCCCATACTAAAAGCAATGATTAAAAATTCTATTACACAACTGTCATCCTGCAAATATTTCAAAATTTCTTCCGTCCTGGTAATTATTTACTGTAGATGATACTTTATGAGCAACACTCTAAATTCTTCCTGCACTACCGAGCAGATGACATTTACACTTCATTAAGCAACCGTTATTGTATATTGATGGCACAAGCAGCTGATTGCACAACTATTCCATCTTTGAGAAAATTAATATTTATGCAGGTTATTAAAAAAATCTGATGCTTCATGCTTTCATTTTAATGCCTAACATTTATTACACTTTACATTGCGTAATTTTGACTCAGCTACTCAATAAAGTTTTGATAGGAGTTTCGAAATCCACTGAATTTCTTAGCCATATCAAAAAATATGCCCAAGGGTATGTAACAAGATCAGGTTTCAAAGCTGGAACTGAAAAGCTGTTTGAATTTATCTGCACACTTTCATCCTTGGAATCATTTTGAAGCTGTTAGGACAAAGATGTCAATGTCATGTCTGTCTAAACACGGAAAGCCCTCGACATAACAACCCAAACAAATTTCCCTGTGGCAGAAAGCAAATTACACAAGGAGAACTTTCCATGCGTGATCATTTGTTTACACACACACACACACAGAGTTACAGATGAGTGTTTGTGTGGGCCAACAATCCCCCCCCCCCCTTCTTTCCTTCACTGGATTTGTCTCGGGGGAAGAAACAAGACTGGCGTTCAAAGATCAAAAAAATACAACTTGCACTTTGAAACTGCAGTTCACTTGGGATTTGTTTTCAAAGGGAGGCTTGCTGTGTGGTGGAAGAAAAGGGTCTGAATTATGTGGAGCAAACATGGTTTCCTGCAATTCCCCCTCTTACTCCCCTTCCTCCCCCTGTCAACCTTAATAGGGTCACTCAGGATGGCAGAGTAAAATCCACATTAATGAGAGGAATTGACCTGTAATTTCACCACTCATTTCCTTTCAATGCTATTGAACAACAAACAGAACCCCGACTGAAGCACCAAACTTTCCCGTTTGCTTTGCTTAGCTTGTGTGCTGCAATGGTGTCCACCATGCCCTAGCCCTGCCTTCAAACTCCCTTCCTCACCACTTAACACATTTCATTAGGCCTCAGTGGGGCCAAAATATCAGGCCCTCTGCTGCTGGTGAAATCTGCGAGGGCCACGGGTTCACTGGCTGACCCCTGCTTTGCCCCATCTCAACAGGAATCCAATGGGGTTAACGGCATTTTCACTGACTGACCTTGTCAAAATGCCTTTGTTATCTTTGAAAATGTAATGACTGGGTGCGATGTTATACGACTCCCCTCCCAAAACACCAAATTAAAGGGTTCTGTTTGTCTAAGTGTGTGAAAGGAATTTCAGTTTAAAAACCAGGCAATCCCAAAAAATAAAAAATAATAATAATACTTATGTGAACAATTACCAGCACTTGCAATTATCACCTTTTCAAACAGTTGGATACAAATATGTAGAACTTTTAAAAAAAAAAGAAAGAAAGAAAAAAAAAGAACATTCACCATTTTCTGTGCAGTAAAAGCACCATTTATCAAGGTTGCATGAAGACAAGAAAGTGAGAACAATGAGAGAAAATAATGCCAGTGTTCATTACGGAGAGAAGATAAAAGATAGCTGTGTGCTGCCGCGAGCAATAACTGTAACCTTGACAAATTAAGTGTTTGAGCATTCAAGTGTCGGGAGTGCATTTCCAACAGCCCGTTTTCATGGTGCGGCTCATAAAACAAAGTCGAGCTTGTCCATTTGTGTCAGTGTCAGAGCAAAATCTCCTAAGGCTGACCTTTGCATTAAATGCTGGGCAAACAGCAATTTGGGAACAACTGTAGGATTAATCTGAAACACTGAAATATACAAACTGACACTTTTTTTGGGGGGGGGGGGGGCTACAGTACAATTTATCCATCCATAATCCATCAATATTTAGGGGTGACTTGTCCAGTTTGGGACATACTGGGCTGTAGAAATGCCTGCCTTCTCTTGGATATAATGGAACTTGATGATGCTTGCCTTAGAAGAGAAAAACAACTCAGCAGCTATGTCTCTCTGAAAAATCACCATCTCCCCAACCCTGTTGTGTGCAACTCCATGCAGGAAACATTTTCTCTTTACTGAACTGCATCTGCCAACCAAAAGAAACTGGAAGCTATAGCTAATATTACAACTCTCCCGAAGGGGACAGCATTAAAGTTTGCATCTTGTCACAAGGTCACCGCCAGAAGCCTCTCCTTATGAAAAGATTCATGCTTTCTTCAACCGAGTGATCCAGTTTTTTAACTGTCCAGTATTTCTAAAGGCAACTAACAACTATTGCAATGCTTCATTGCGTAAGCACATCCTCAGCTGAATATTAATCTATAACCTTCACCAACAACCAGTGAACCAGCCTCTTTTCACTTTCCTGGCCTGTTTCACCCACAGTCCAGTGTGACACAATAAAAACAAATCCTAATGTGCTGTAACCAGACGTGACCATAAATACAATATGTAAATATAATCTGACCTCGGTACAGATCTGGGAGACCTGGTCTCATTTCCATCCAGCTGTCCCAGTCTGACCTGCAATGACTACAGCCATGCAACTGTAAACAGGAAGTTTAAACACTAAATAAAGGAGTTGGGACACTTCCTCATTCCTGAAATGCAAGAGGTCAGTGGCAGTCACAGTTGAACTGAACCTCTTACATCTGCTATTTTGTCCATAACAAGCAAACACCATAAACACATTCATGCAAATTCTGTGCATCTCTACTATCCTCTGTGCAATAAGTTCCTGGCAAAGAAGAAACTGAACACTGTAAACTTTGCAGTCTTAAGCCCTGTTACAAGAAAAAGGGAGAGAAAAAAAAAGTTGCTGACATTGAGAAGAAAAAGTTACAGATTCTAGCAGATCAGACGAGGCTATGTTTGATGATTTTATTTTAGATTTCAGAGAATTCGAGTGAATCCTCTGAAAAGTTCAGCCTCCGGTTCGCGAGAGGTAAAAGTGAGAAGTCGCTCTCGACAGACAAGAATAACAGCCTGTGAGAAGGTCAGTTCTCTCACAGCACTGAGAGGCAAGGGAGGATTGCATTAGTATGCTTTCCACACAGCTAGACATTATCAGACACATGCAGCAGGTTCTTCCTCCCTAAGAAGGGGGGGGAAAAAACCAAGCAGCTATGCATGTTTACTCTTGCAGAGGGAGTAGATGAGCAGATCACAAACAAGCAAAGCTTGTAACAGCCAGAGGAAGGGAGAAAATTGACATCTTTACCAACTGCAGTTATTACTGGAAATAATGTGTATGAAGACAATCCCAGCTTCCTTAAATGCCACCATTAAAAAACAGTCTCCCTTAAAACAACCCCTCTGGTGTTTTGCCTTAAAGGAGATGGTGTTGAGATTAAGAGACGGGCCTGCCAAAGGCGTGTTACTCAAGTTCTCCTTGATGTGTATATAGCAAACATGATATCTTATGACAGCCACTGGCGAAGCCTTCAATTCCTCCAGGCACACGATTTACGATTCAAGACGGTTTTAAGTGCTTAAAAAAATGCAGTTGTCAGCCAGTAAGAATAGGAGCCGTTACCAGCATCTCGCTCTTTAGAGATTTGGGTTCACACGTGGGCGCCATCTTGTTAACACCACCGGGGGACTAAATTAGCGACTAACAAGACGAGCCTGCTCCGTCAGACAATGACGAGCCATCGATGGCTAAAGTTCCCTGAGTGTTGTTTCAACAGCATATTTAGGAAAACTGGCAAATTCTTTAAATATGGGAGTGTTATTTTCTTTCCCTTTTTTTCCCCTGGAAATTGGCCACTTCCACTACTGCACAGTGAACACTGATGAGGGTAAAGATTGGCTGGGTGGATTGGAAACTGAAGTGACTAAGGAGCTGGCAAATGAAAATGTACTGCGTGGGGGCTGCAGAAAGAAAAATAAGTATCGTTTCTACACTTTTCTCTGAAAAGAGCCTTTAGTGCTAACAGAAGTTGGTCTTCTCTGATTGATTTTTCACTCCGTGTCCTTCTTGCTCATTGGCCTGGCAGACAGCTACAGGCCTCCTGACAACGTTCGCTCTCATTTCAAGGACAGCCTCTAAGGTGGGTTCACGGAGAGCAGCCACCGCTCGCCTTTGTAAAAACATTTCAATGAGGCCACTGACAGGTGTCTTCAAAGGAGCAAGGAAGCATAACTGGCAAGTTAACTATAGAGCCAAGTACTCCTTTCATACAAAATTCCCCTTTTCAACTCTCTGACAGGGTCGGAGAAATAAAGGAGAGAGGAAAAAAAGGCATCTCTCTAATGTTTATACAGAAATATCCGTTTCACACTGACCTCCATTCCATGCAGATGCCAAAAGGCTTTTAACTTCTGTGCTAAAGCCAATGCTCGCAATGCTGCAATCATGTGCGCTGCATAAATAATCCAAGAGACAAACATTTATCACAAGCAGCCTGTATTATTTCTCTATTAGGCAGCTCAAGAAGCTGTGGGACCAGCTTGGGGAATAGCCTGCTGTGTACTGGAGGGTTGGTGTGTTTGAATGCCACACTGGCACTGGCATGGAGCTGCGGTGTTTGGCCAAAGGGGCCCCCCTCTGTGTTCCCTCTGCCCTGGGGCAGGAGCCAAGGCGTTCTGGGCTGCGTTTCAAGAGCAATAAACTTCTCCAGAATTTTAGAGATGGCATTTGGAGGTATCAGCATGCTAAGCCTGGGAGGGGTTGGCCCATTGCTCTGCCGACACGACCCTGGGAGCTGCTACTGCCTCGTCTGCGCCGAGGGGATTTGTGTCAGTGCCGGGCCTTAAAATACCACGGCTCTGCGTGCCTGCCTTCCTCCTGTCTACACTTCACTCACCCCCAGACTGACAGCATGACACGGACTCACTCTATCACATATTATCCATTTATTTTCATCCTGTGCCGGACTAAATGCAGTAAAGGGTGCTTTTTTAAAGCCACAGTGGGTTACTTTGGTCACTTTGAAATCCAAGTTACATTAAGGCTTCCGTTTAGATCCAGTCATAATCCAGATCCGGCTACATCTGAGCTCACAATACGCGGGATGAAAAATTTACCCGGCCCTCATCAGCCAAGATTCTTGTCACCGCTGACCTAAAGGTGCAGCTCCTGTAATCACATTTTGTTGCTTGCTTCCTCCTCATCTGTTTCTTTCACTGGCACATGTTGACTTGGGTGAGGCACAGACAATTACTGGGAGCCTGTTGTTCATTTACTCCCACAAGGCAGAAAGGCGGAGGTGATGAAGCAGCTGTTGGATGGCATGCCAAATGAAATGCGCGCGCATGCATGCACACACACACGCAGCGCATGCCTAAACAGCTCTCTGTCATGCAGAGAAGTGTGTGTGTGTGTGTGTGTGTGTGTTGGGTGGGGGGAGACTGCTCAACTTCACTGCTAATCAGAATGCCTCTGCTATGTCTTTGGGGCCTCAGTTTTGTTGCCTCTTCCCTGGTACTCTGCCTGGATTCGCCTGATTCCCTCATTTGGTTCTCATTTGTTCGGCTGCCACACGGTGCAAGAAGTCCACGTTCTCTTAGGGGAAACGCAGCTGAACAGCAGTTTGATGTAAGCGGCATCTAGGTCTCCTTCATTTTAAAACTAGCCAGTGGGCTGTCGAAGGGGTGGCTCGTACCATTAAAATGATGTAGAAGCAACACGCGTCTTTGTGTTGTTTAATGTAGTGTGCACAGTACAATGGGGGATATTGAGAAATGTCTCATTGCAAGACCCAGCCCAGATTCACCCCTATTATCTCTGCTACACTGAAGGTTTACTGCATATCTGTCAATTTAACACTAAGCAAAGGTTCAGAAACGGCGCACATTTCAGCCACAGCTCGCAGCTCCCTCTTAAAAACACACCAGCTGGGGCCGAGTCAGTCAGCAGTGAACAAGCTGCTGTGTCTTCAAAGAGTGTAATACATTTCTAAAATACCAAAAAGAGTGCGCAAGAGACAACTACAGGGCCACTCTATTTTTATCAAACTCGTTGCTTTATCCTTTATATGATATTCACCTAATCTTCTACCTTTAAGTTTTTTTGTTTTCTTTTTTTAATAAAAAAAAAAATGGCTTCAAAGCAAAGGAAGTGGGTTGATGCCTCGAAAACCTGCTGGTGTCTACAGATCTGATAGCCACAACAACCTGTGCGCTACACCTGCTGTCTGCCCAAACCGCCCTCCAACCGGCTACTCTCCACCACGCCGCTTTTAAAACCACTCAAAGCTCCCACCAACATCCTCCCCACTGAGCCAGATAGAGTAGAGTCAGAAGAAAACACAGATCCATCAGGCCAAACCACTACCTCTTTCAGCCAAAATAGCAGCTTTGAGAGAGCGGAGTGCAGGCAAAGGACAGGCTCGGTTGGGAAAGAGAAGGGGGCAGGGCGTGCGCGCGCGAGAGAGGGAGGCTCAACCGCTCCGTGGGAGGCAGAGAATGAGGGAGCGCAAACATAGTACTGGTGCTGGCTCGGAGCCATGTTTGTGTCACTAACAGAAGTAGCCTTGTCCACCCCTCCCCCTCGCAGCCGCACCACCACCCCCACCCTGCCATAACCCCCTTGCCTTGCACTCGCTCTCTCTCAGTTTGCTTGGAAACAAGAGTCAAGGGGCGACTGGCTGGATGCTTGGTAACAGAAAAGAGCTGCAGTACAGAGCAAAAATCAAAAAAAAGAGGAAAGAGAGGGGAGAAAAGCCACTCAATAGCAGGGACTGTGCTTTGGGAATGTTGATGAGGCAGGGACCTTTTTTTCCCTGTTTGGTTCCTCCAAGCGAACCAACAAACAGCTCTGTGGATGTGTGGGCGATTTGTACTCAGCATGCCCGCAGAGAGACTGAGAGCAAGCTGCTTTGAAGATTAGGTGTTTGCATTATTTCACATCCACAAAAGGAAAAAAAATAAAGTGGGGGGCAGTTCTTCAGAACCAGCAGAACCCGATGGTGTGATAGCGATACATCTTAAAATTAAATGAGCTGTATGAGGTTTTCGATCAAAGGGAGGAAAACTCAGAGCGTATAAGATTTCCCTCGGACTGCATTGCAGAAAAGGAGCCCACTATTTTCCCAACTGGCAGGCTTGCGGAAAACAAAAAAAAGAAAAAGAAAGGAAAAAAGAAAAAGTGCTTTGTGTTTGAGGCATGTTGCTGCAGAACAGATATCTCTGTGCAACAAACTTCTGCCTGCGTACTCCTAAGAAAGAAAGAAAAAGACACCCCCCCCCCCGAACAAAAACAAAGAAATCAAGGCCACCTAAGAACTGCCTGCCAACTACTATTCTTCTTGGCAATATTACGCAGCATGTGTGCTGGTAAAGCACACATTAGTACCACCACCAACAACCATTTCCTGAGGCTGTCTGAGCATATCCAATTACATTTTAGGAGGCAAATATGTACAGTAATGACAGCAAGATGATTTTTTTTTTTTAAATGACAGAAGATTCACTAAAGCTTTGAAAAACCAATAGCTCTTTGATGTTAATATGCAAACACATAGCTGCTCTGGCTTTGTAAATAAAAGGAAGAAAGAAAACCTATCCCATATGTTTTTACCTATTGTCTTTAACTCCACAATCCACAGCTTATTTGTTTTACAGGGAAGAGATTTACAAAACAGCACGTTAAACTGCTCCACTTACCGTCTTCAGTTTCCTGCCACACTATGCCTTCAAGATTGACACTGGTTCCAGGCTCACAGGGCCCCAAGCACTCCGGTTCGGTAGACAGGGCCACGTCTGATGTGTTCACCGCCACCGAACGTGTGCGCACCATTATCTGCTCGCATGGTGAGGCAATCTCACTGTTGCCTACTGTGGCCAGGAGGTGGAGGGGGGGTGGAGCTGGCGTGGAGACAGGAGATTCCATCTGTGAAGGAAGAAGTGGAGGTTCAGAGAAATAGAAACACACTTCAGAACCACTCTATAAACAGATACGGGCCAGATGTTGAGTCTCAGACCAGCGGATGCCACAATGAGAGGAAGTGAACAAAGCGCTGAATGCACCGAGGACATTCTGGTATTTCAGTGGACTTTAAAAGCTAGCTTCGTTACAGAAAGCGTGATGCAGCAGTTAGCAATGCACTGCTGTGTTTTTCCTCGCTTCAGTGGTGATTAGCAGGCAGGGAAGGCAGAAGTGGAAATCTGAAAAGGACCGTATTTGTTATACGAGGTCGGCCAAACAATCCCTCCCCGAGCTTTCCTCCCTCGCACACTGCGAAGCGACGCTCGTGACACCAAATCATCTCGCAGACTGATCACTCATTAATTTCCTCAATTAAAGAGCTAGTTGTGGCAAAGGAGTGGGCTGCTCGGGGTCAGTAATTGATTCCACCTGTTCTGACACTCTGTGACAGCAATGAAGAGACAGTGGGCCGACACGGAGAAGGAAAATGAAAAGGACAGCAAGGGAGGGAGCCGATGAGAACGACTGAGGGGAAGAGAGAACTGCAGGCTGAAAAATGTGTAGGTGGGAAAAAGGCACAGAGGAAGAGTGATGGTGATTTAAGGGCCGGAGTGACACCAAGCTTAGTGCTCTTTATTCAAGGCAGTCGACATTAAAGCGCTCCAAATCATTAGCACTGAACTGCAGGAGGAATGCCACGCCGCAGCCAGCACCGCACATTTATTAATTGGGCATAAACCACTCAGTGCTTGGGAATATGCTGCCAATGTTGGATCCTATTAGACTTAGAAGACAAAACAACAATTGACACGTTGGATTATAGGCCTGTACACCCTTTAAATAATTGTTCTAATCTACTTACTGCTCCGAGCTGAAAACGATGTAGAGAACTACAACAAGTCGGTGCTGCAGATGGTGACCGCTTACATCTTAGGGATGTCCGTCCACCATTATATCTGAGAATGAAACAGTTGAAGTGTTGGGAAACTAAACTCTACTATAGGGACGAGCACAAAACCTACATTTATCATTTCCAGATGATGAATCCTACTTTAGTGTAATTTTTCAAACAAGCACCTGCAACAGTAATGACATGAGCCACATCGATGCTTTTTATCCAGTTACATTTGCTGCTGATATTACCATGGTACCACGCAAATGTTGCATTTGTTCAAATCAAATATTACCGTGCTAAACAGTGTTCACCACGGTAAACAATATGATGGCTTCTCAACACTGATCATGCTCTGAATGCTGTTAGAGCTTTTCACAGCCAGCAATGCTTCGTGAAATGAGGGGGTTACATCCAAAACCACCATGATGCTCAATTACTGCAAATGTCAGTATGTTTTTCTGCAAAAAAGCATTTTGGGCTATTGCAGTTGAACTGCTTTTATAACTTGCCTCACAAAAAACACTGAAAAATCTGTGCCAAACATGAATTAAAACCATTAGCATTTTCATTTCCCCATGTCTCTGTGCCTTTAAGGGGACTTTTAAAATATAAACTAGAGCTGGACAATTAATAGAAAATGAACCAACATTCAGAGCCTCTAATTGATGTAATCTTGGTGACTTTGTTTTTAAACTCTATTAATATTCGCCCCATTATATACTATCCCCTTTAAAACGTACTACAAAGAGTTGTCACGTGACTCTTTCCCATTCAGTCCGCGACACGGAAACATCATTGAGTGAAAGTCAAACATCGAGCCAGTTGGAACAACTCCAGCCGTTTGTGCCAAATAAAAAAAAGCTGTGTCTGTTGTTTGGATACATTTTTGGCATCAATAAAGACAACATTAAACAGAAAGCAGAAAGCTGAGCTAAAAATTGCTTTAGTGACCGAAGGTAATACCACCACCTGGAGTGCATCATATTAGCTAAAAAATATCCTAGCATTTGCAGTTGAGTATACAGTACAAACATAGTGGACTATGAGGACTATGATGCGTGTGTAACAATAACTGTTTATAATCGTGATTTTGATTTGAGGACTATCGCCCAGCCCTAATGCACACTATGAATTATTCGGTGTGAAGTGCATCAATCACAGAATGAAGACTCGCGCTCTGTTGTGAATCGAGTGCTTTAAAAACCAAACATTAGTCTTCAATAAAATCTAATATTAGCTCAAGACATGTCATCATAGAAGCTTTATATTTCATGGTTTAGTGAAATCAGCGTGGATAGTCCATTTCTCCCAGTGCTCAGAGGAAGAGCAAATTAATGAGTGCAGAGAGCGACAGACTCTCAGGGCTAACGACATAGTAATCACTGTGTGTCAGTTTCTGATGCATGATGTGGCCAAGCTGCAGGCCAACTGAGACAATGAGACAGGACAGGTAATCACCCCAGCTGTCACCGCACGCTGTTCTCAGGCCTTATGGAGACGCACAGGGCTGCAGACAAGACCACACAATAAACCCTCCCTCAGAGTGACAGCAAACGGTGAAAGGTGATAAACAGGTTCATGCACGGCCTGCTTTAAATGGACTCAACTCTCAAACTGCTCCTAAACTGTGTCCACAATTTAGGAGCTGACATCTTGGATACATTTCTGGCCAAAGCTAGTCAACCACATTATGGTCTGGCAATAACCAGCTTATCACAATGAAACTACTATGAGGTCCACACAATTAAAACCTGCAGTAAAAATGACTGATAAAACAGTTCGTGGGACATGTGCTTTAATCAGCCACTTCATTATTAATTATTTACTCATATAGACTGACCCACCTTTGCTATATTGCATACAAGTCCTGCAAACCATTATTCTGAGTTAGCTGGGTAATCACTTGGAATACAAATGTCCAATTAATCCTTTTCAATTTAACAAGTAATAATGATTGTAGCCTTCTTCTCTTCATATTTTTCTACATATTTGAAAACAACATTATTTTAGCTATAACGACGTGTATTTGTGCATGTGTTGAGTTATAGGAGGCTAATGAAAGGCTCTAGTAATGAATTATGGAAAACGCAGGTTGAGTGTCACAGCAGAGTGGGGTTCAAGGATTCCCCTGGTTTCTAGGAGTATCAGAAGCCTTTTAATCATTGTACCTCTCTAATTATTTGTATGAAGAACACTGACTGCTGGTGATTCCCAGAACAATTATAATTTCCATTAATGAACTTGAATTCCACAGTCTCGTGCTATATTTTCAGATTAAGTAAAACCTTGCTGAGATGAGTTTTGGCTTCATTTTTTTCTGTTACCAAGCAGGGGAGGGAAGTATTTCATTTCAACTGTCAGAAACATACAGCAGGTGATGAGCCAGTCTGTAATGCAACTATATAATAATAAAAAAAATTTTTTACTAGGTAACTGTATTTTTTTAAAAACAAAAAAAGCAGAATCACAATGGAAACTGGAGCAGTTTTGAAAGTGCATGAATATAATTCTCCACTTCCAGGTTCTGTCTATGGATGAGCGAACAAAAGTACTTTCTCTCTGAGGCTGGAGAATGCAAAGCCACACACTGAAATGCCCTGTGTCCAGCCTTTTAAAAAAAACCCACATGCAACCGAACTACATAACTTGCCAGATTACAAGGCTCTACCTGACTCTCAGCCAATGCTAAATTCTATGATTTCTTCCCTCCTTGCCTAGACTTCACAGGAAGGATTTGGAAATCTCTCCTAAAACAACCACAACGCTCAAGTGTCACGCAAACCTTTTCTTAACTCAAACCTTGTGCCAGCTCTACAAGAAAGCCAAAACTGGCAATAATAATGTTTAACTCGCTGGCAAAAATCCCCAAAATCCTGGACTGCTCTTGTGCATATTTCAAGAGTGCTGACTTAAGGGGAACTCTGCCTGGATTTCCAGTGTTCACACAATAAATCAGCTGTGGCAGATGGATGCTTGCTGCACTTTTAACTGGACACATTTAACTTCAGCTTTAACTTGTTTATTAGAGTTGGGATTAAAAAAAACTGAGCACTGAGCTTGGGCGGCGATTATTAAAAGGATTACACTGCAGTATTATAGTGACTAGGGATGGGTACCGGTATCCGGTGCCATGATGGCACCGGTTCTGACATAAACGGTAGTAACCAGACCGAAAAGCAGCGCACATTTCGGTGCTTTATTTCGGTGCTTTTTTTTCCTGAGATGTGATACACTTTGAATTCTAGCCAATCATTTTACGTTTCCGGGGATAGTAGGCGGGTCCAAGTACGTACGTTCTTTTAGAGCAGAGCTACAGATTAAAAATGCCCAAGGCGAAGCGGTCAAAAGTCTTGCTGTACTTCACAGCAAAGATGCAAACTCAGCAGCCTGCAACAAGTGCTTTAAGGTGATACTGTGGAAAGGAGGTAACACCTGAAATCCGATGAAACACCTGGCGACGCATAGCGTTTTTTTTAAAAGCCGAAAAATGCGCCGTATTTGATAGCTTGCTGCGAGACCTCACACCGAGCGCATCTACTGCAGGTGTGGTGCCTGTTATCGGACGAAGAGTTAGCAACATCCCCCAAAAAGCTGAAGAGTAGAGTCCTGGCCCCTAGCCCTGCCAGTGTAGCAGAAATGATGAGGATGATGATGGCAGCAGCAGCCGTTCTTCTCTGCGTGAGTAGCTTAATGTTGTTCGTGTATAATTTACGTTAAGTAGGCTAACCACGTTATTACATTAATGTATGTAAGGTGAACTAGCAAACACCATCATAGCTACATGCGGCTGTCTTCTTGTTTGATGGCAGATACTCCCTTCACCCTGGCCAAAAAGGCAAAAATGACCAAATAAAAAGTGGGAAACAGTTAAACATGAGAGGTTTTTGATAAGTTTTTGTTTTTTCCATTGTTAAAGCACTGCTTCCAGCCAAGAGTGATACCATATATGCCCTATAGCTGCAGAAAAGGCTAACATTGTTATCTTTTTACTAAAAAAAACAGCTGAACATGAGAGGTTTTTGGACCAATATTGTGTTCTCCATTCTTTAAGCACCGGTTCGAGCACCGGTTCGAGCACCGTTTAAGCACCGGCACCGTTTCAAAAGTACCGGTTTGGCACCGGTATCAGATAAAACCTAAACGATACCCATCCCTAATAGTGACTAAGTTGTCTTGGCTATAATCGGTGATGAGGCGCACACACACACACACACAGTTGACTATTATAACTGTAGACACTTGAGTGCAAGTAAAACAGCTACAACCCCCGACTGTGAGATCCTTTAAAATGCCCCAGTGACAGTAACGTTAAAGTTGCTACAAGGACAGCCTGTATTTTCATTTTAACTTATGATCACTGACAGCAGCCAGTGAGAAAGGATCTGATCAGCTCCGGTGGGAGATGCGGGCCGATGGGTAACTTTCTCTTTTAACATTTCCTTTAAAAGGTCAATAAAGCTGTCATGTTGCAGCTGCTGTCATTAACATGGTTTTTTTTCCCATTCTGTTAGGCAGTTTGCTAAAATGAGGGTCACAGACACTGCTGATGCACACGGGAATGAATAAATGGCAGCAGATCGTAACAGCGGACCAAGCTAAATATGATATACAGTCAGCTGGGAGAAGACGTAGGAAGGATTTCGCAGATTGCAGGCTGTTGTGTATAAAAAAAAGACGTCTTCAAATGCATACACTTTAGCTAATTGTCAATATACTCAATCAATATAAGCCTAGTCAAATGTCTCTTTGTACACACAAAACCATCTGTTAATGTTTTTTGCCATTACTGTCCCACTTGTACAAGCAGGTCACAGAGAATCATGTGTGCAACAACAGTTCAATGTGCTTGACAGCTAAATCACACAATTTACTTTGTTGGTGATTTTTCTTCCTAAGTGTCTGCGAGAAAACACAAGCAGCGTAACCCTCGTTAGAAGCAGGGTCTTTGAGTCAGGCGAGTTTGTGAATACTGAATCATGTGGACTGATAGCAGGAGTGGGTTACCGTATCCCTCTTTAAAAAAAACAAAACAAAACAAAAAACCTTTATGAAAGCTTTATGAGTAGGTACTGCACACAACAAAAGAAAGAGGAAAGAAATGCAAGCAGATTGTGTTAGTGGGAGGTTGATTAACATTTAACTATCAAGACAGAAATGTAGATGATTTTTTTTTAAATATATTACATAATTCTTAGAAATAAGCAGTAAACATACGGTCAGCTGACATATCTTGTTAGTAATTAACTGTTTTTACACAAATCAGCAACATGAAATCATTAGTAGAATTTTAAAGTTTTAAAAAAAGGAAGTGGTCAATTTTATTACCGCGTACTGTAGTTATTTAGGAAAAATTCACTTATGTTCAGTATATTACAGTAGATAGTATGTCAGCTAGCTTAACCATGACTTAGTGAAGTAGATGTTACTTTCTGTTCATGCTGGAAGAGGGAAACAAACTCCCTAGTGTCTCTCGTTCTCTGTCCTAACATTAGCAGCAGTGCTTCAGAAGAAGTGAAAGCTGCACTGCTTCAATTTTGTTTATGCCAGCCGGCCTGCGTTACACCAACCCACAAATCTCATTATTTTATTAATGGTCAAGGGACCCCCGCAGCCCACCTCCCCAACTTTACCAATCAGAATCACTACTTTATGACTCTTTGTAATGATATTTTTACCAAATGAATGAGGGCAAAGTCAAATTAAGTTAACTGACCTGGAGTAGGAAATTGGCGAACCACACAGACAGTGGGGGAGAGCAGAGAGCTAATTAATTTAAATGACACGTTATTAAAATTGAGAATAATGATAATACACAAACGCTGACATCTCGAAGCACAGACTAAATACACAAGACGTTCTTTTTGCCTTTTCCCCTCTTCTTCACTTCTAGCAGATATCATGATGTATCCTAGCAACATATTGAGTTTTGAAGAACTGGTGTAACATGATAGCATCATTACTGGGGTATCATTTTAGAAACTTGAATTATTCTCTGAAAGTGGAAAGTAGTAAGCGAGATAACCTGTGCATAGTTACAAATGCTGTTGGTGAATACGTTGAGACCTAAAACCACCAACAGTGACTGATGTATATAACCCCCAAGAATTTCCAGCCTACTAAAGCAGTAGAAATAAAACATCATTTTCGACATCAAAAGAAAGAGAGAAAAAAAATCTGTCTTGAAAGAAGGAAATGTAATTCTTTCTGACAATGAACCATTAAGTTAAAAAAAAGGAGTCTTTGCTGACTTCTCAGCTTGGCGAAGTTAAGTGAGCCGGCTTCAACTATGTAATTCTTTTTGACTCCAGGGGCAAAGCCTGTCAACATCTTTGGTGAGTTACTGAGGTCGAAGGCCAGTCGAGATTACGCTCCTCCGCTGGGACATGTAATCTGCGTAGCATTGTCGAATCCACATAATGAATTTAAGAAGAGCAGCGTTTAAATTCTAACCAATCAACACGACAGGAATACGAAATCTAATGATCACCATACCGTCACTGGGCAGCTTTTAGAGAGCCAGTTGCATTACTGAGATCATTGAAGTAACGTGGCTATCAGCATTAAGCCACAATTGAAAACAAATGCTCAAGCCTCATCTAATTAGATTATTAAATTGTTCAAAAACAGCCAGGGGACACACATACCAATAAAAAAAAGACACATAAAATGACTGGATTCCCTTTCAAGTCTTGAAGGTCTATCCAATTGTTTTCAAACACTGCACACTGGACTAATTCCTTTTTTAAAACCACACTGTCACTCTCTTTGAAGCTCAGATGAATCGCAGAAACTGAGAGAGAAAACACAAACAGAAACACCTGACATCTATTGTAGACCACCAGCTGGCAAAAGCCACTCAGTTTCTAGGCAACTCTTCTCAGTTTAGCTGCTAATTGCGCTTTCAGGAAAGACTAACCACGCATAAATAATACAGAGAGGAAACAAAGCTGCGATGAAGTCGGTCACCCATGACCTACAACCTCTTTGGCGCTATAATGAGTGAGCCAGGAACTCAGTCTAAACAGTTATTGTCTGACAAAGATGCCATTTGCCATATGACTCCTTAACATTACAGCCCTGCACCTTGCACAGAAGTGACATCATTTTTTTAAATATACGGCACACTAGAGGAATGAAGCTGGACTTAATTTGTTTTCACCTTAGAAGCCTAAAAAGAAAAACAGACTCCTTTTTCAAAACATTTTATTTGTAAACATCTCAAAGAAAATGTGATTCGAGGTCCGATCCAAGCAAGCCCAGATTTTAACACTTAATATTACGGCTCGTTTTTTATGATGCAACGCTGCCACATTTGGGAACTGTTAAAGACAAGTCATAAACATGAAAAATGTCTTTACAGGAAACAGCTTCATATGCAGCACTGAGTCGACTTTCATCTCAAAGCCCTCATCCACAGCTGTTTAGAATGACATGTAATGCTTTTGCATTTGTGTAAATTTCAGTGGTAATCAAATTTAACATCTTTTCAGTGTGACAAATTATAGCTGTATGCTGCAAATCAGAGCTACTATTTTACCAAGGCCTTTGATTATACTGAAACAAAAAGGCATGCAAAGCTTTGTCAGAGAGAAACCTCTTGTGAGAGCATGAGAGGCTTACCTGTGGAGACATCTGCACTCACTGATGAGAGGACAACATACATTAGTCAGGAGACTGTTCCCACTGCTACCAGCTACATGACGGGAAGTAAAAGTGATATAAAAAGACAGAAGGCACATAGGGACCGCAGGGTAGAGGACTGAGCCAGGATAAGTAGAGCTTACCAATTTGCTCACTTATGAAGCAGTGGCCTAATTTGTTCAGAAAAGCAAAGTCACACAGAGGAAAAAGTCTTATCCATTTAACACTGTGATCAGCTGCCGAATAACACCACAGGGTTGTGGCTCCTTACTTCTTTAGTACAAGCTATCGTGAAGACTGTGTTATGTTGACTAGCCAAATGCAGCTAGGTCAGTCCACCCTTAAACTAACCAGCTTATTAAATATCCGATTGTCTAAACAGGCGAACATATAAAAACATATATAATAACTGATCTGTTGATCATGTGGTCTAAATATGTCGAGTCTACATTAAAGCCTTGGGTCATGCTTTGGACAACAATTTAGGATAACAAGCGGAAATTAAAATGAGGAGCCACCTTTTAAGGATCTAACGATTGTCCAACTGCACTGTAATGAGGACACAATCTTTTTGTCTGAACTGTTACATCCCTGTGGGGGAATCATTTGTACCCATTTAGTTCAGAGATTTCTCAGGCGGGCCAGATGCTTAGTTGATTGAATGGCTAACATCCTCTTGTCTTGGTTCAGCTTGACCTTGTCAACCTAATTCCTTCGTCTCTTCTCTGGTTCAGCTAGCTGCATTGAGCCTAGGTCTGGTATTGTTTGTTAGAGGATGGGGTGGGGGTTGGGTTATGTGCATAAGTGGGGCGGGCTGTTGGGTATGAGGAATGAAAGCCCTCATGTAGAGGCAGGGTAACCTGAATATCCCTTTATGTTTACTACAGCCAAATGTTTTGAACTAACTATTCTCTTTGTTAGGCTGGTTATTTTATAAGATCATCTGTGGTTTCTAAATCAGTCATTTGTGGCTAGATTATGAGCAACACTTAATAACTCAACTTATTGAGGATATTAAATATGAAGGGTGCTGTATCCTCTACAAAGTGGAAAGCTCCTTGAGGCAAATAAATGATATGTGATATTAGGCTATCCTAGTAAATGGAAGTTGTTTTAAGCTCTCTGTAGTGCCGCATACCGTGCCAGCATGAATTCTAACAACCGTTTTATTCTTTGATCCACCTGTTATTTCCCGTTTCTGTTAACAGTTGATTAAATGAGTAACTCTACTGCTATTAATTTCTGTTGCAACACTGTAAATATGTGGGCAGATTAAAACTATCATCTCTTTTTCCTTTTTCTCTTTTCCCATCCCCCTCGTTCTGACCATAGGTCAATTGACAACAACAGTATCTATTACAAAAATAAGCCACATTCTTGTCAAGGTCACCCACTTGCGCCCGACAGCGAGAGAAGCTGTGCTGGGAGCAGAAATCCAGATAAGCTAAGCTGAGCCTACGAGGATTTCTCTCTCACCAACCCTCTCCATAGTCATAAATCTTATCTCACAGCAAAGGGAAACCTGACAACAAACTGAGAGGCTGTCATCAACAGCTCAGCCACCGAGATTCCCACCCAAATACCAATGAGTCAGCCTTTGGCCAAACACAAGCTTGTGAGATCAGCCCAGAAAGGAAAAAAAGAAAAAAAAAAGAAAGAGAAGCTAGCAACCTGTGCAGTGTACTTGTAATATAATGTTTAGAACTCAGCACAATGTTGGGAGCTGTGACCAAAACTCTAGCTTTGGGTACTTACTATCCTGCTTTCAAATGCTCAAATGCAGCATGCATTAGGCTGAGCAAAAATAAATGCTCCTAGACATACAATCTAGCTAAGTAGCAAAAGGCATACTACTAGTTCCACATATTATACAAGGAAAACAAGTTGTTATTCAGGCTGTGAGATTTCCCCAGAGCCCCTAACCTCAAACTA
This sequence comes from Neolamprologus multifasciatus, assembly GCF_963576455.1. Taxonomy (NCBI): domain Eukaryota; kingdom Metazoa; phylum Chordata; class Actinopteri; order Cichliformes; family Cichlidae; genus Neolamprologus; species Neolamprologus multifasciatus. The sequence goes on from NC_140439.1 coordinate 10,722,847, forward strand.
TTTATAGATGTTCTGTTAGTCTCTGTTTCCCTTGTGTTGATGCTTTGCTGTGGGTAGTGCCTTCTCCAAACACTAGAAAGACAATCCTAAGCCACACATCAATAACTACACTTTACAGTTAAAAAAGAGAGAGAAGAAAAACAATAGGGGATATCTAAATTGCTTTCCATTATCTTATGCTACTTAGACTGACAAACAAAAACAATTGAAGATTACACTTGGTACACCGCAGACCTGTCATAAAGAAAGTTACAATACAAGGTGATACATTAGAATGAATTTTGCAATATTCTACACAAATACTCAAGGTAGCTACACATCAGTCAGTAGAGAACCTTTGGGAGCTTATCAACACGCTCCTAAAACCCATTGGCTATCTAAAAAAAAAAAAATACAGTGCCTTAATACACCTTTGGGATAGAGAGCTCAGCTAAAAAAGTAGATAATAAAGGTGTAAAAGGTCAAGGGCATACTGTAGGAGTAGGAAGAATCTGTACACCAGAAGGAGTGTTTTGTGCTCTGCTTGGCAAAGAGTGCTCGAACTGCACTCGTGCTGCTACTTTAAGAAGGGCTTGCTACTCTGATTGACCTCTAATGCTTGCTGCCCCATTGAACCATGTCTATCTTAATGGACGATGATGTGCACTGTAACCGAGTGCCAATAGTTCCTGCACCACAGCCTCAGAACCCTATAGACTTCTACACCTTAATACACCTTAGGGACAATGACTGTTATAGCTCGCATCACACAACATTTCGGCACTGGGGAGAGGGGGAAATTGCTGAAAATGCAGGCGAGTTGAAGAGCATAGGGGAGGTTACCCTGACTGTTTATTATCACAGCACGTCTGTGAGCTGTTTTGATATTTATAGTTTGGAAAAGCCTTTGGTATTATCTAGAGAGTTAAGTAAGAAACCTTTTCAGGAATTAAACACCAAATGAAATCTTCTTTAGCAAATCATTCAGGAAGCTGTCTGAAAAGGTTTAAAGCTACTCAGTAGATGCCCTATAACATTACAACAAAAGCAGACTGACCCCTCGAATGTTTCTAAGACACTTAACAACATGTGGCAATGTGTCAGCACAATACAGTAAAGCTTTTGCACTGCGGTTGCTTGTAAGGAATCTCTAAACTAATTATATCTCTGTACCCTTCAGATCATTAAAAGCACTAATAAAGTCAGTCCCTGGTGATGGCCAGAGAGCACGAGTAAAGTGAAACCCACTATATCGCACCAAATCTCCCCTCTCGGCCAGCCGCTTAGCAGAGGTCTGCTACTCTCAGCCATCCGAGTTTGATGACCTTGTTAGTTTGAGTGCCTAATCTGCTAATGCCCTGATAAAAATAAACAGTCAGTGCAATCATTGTAGTCCTCCCCTCCACCCTCCCTCCGCCCTGTCTGCAGCTGCTGTCCATAAACACAGATGATACCTCCATCTTTATTTATCCTGAGGACTTGCTCTCATACTGAGAATCTTAAGAGGCGGAGGTGTGAGTTAAATACCTTTTAACACAGTGTGATTTATGTACTCCATGTATCTGTGCACGTTCCTTCCTGTTAATCTGGTAGCACCTGAATGCGTTGGCTTCAACCTACAAATAACCACCCTCGTCACTTTTCTGGAAAAGTTGCTACGGTAACTTTACAAACAGATTTATGCATCATTTTCAACATGTAGTCTGAACTGCATGAAGCATGGCTAAGATACGGCTGCGCACGTCTCTTTACAAGTTGCTCAACTCACTACAAGATGATTGTTTTGAAGAACTGCAAGGATATTCTAAAGATAAAGAAGGCACCGCTCCCCAGTTAATTCTGACTAAAGCTGAACTTAATAAAGTCTGGGATGTGATGCACCCTGTGTCGGAAAAGGGTTTGGGTTCTAATCTAAATGAGTAATTTAATAAACATCAGAAAACTTTACTTTTTCCTACATATGTCAGCCAAAGGACACCAGGCAAAGTGCTATTTTTTATGCTATATTTGGCCTTTATAAGCTTTTCAAGTATTTCTAATGTAGTTTGAATCTTTGATGCTTAATATTTCATGGTCAACACCAGAGAGATGAGATCGAAATTAATAATTAAACAAAAGTACATATTTAAAATTCTTCAAAAAAAACAAACCCTCCACTGACGAGTCACTGATGGTTTTTCCATGCTGACTTTGGACCTCGTCAAAGAACAGTAAAACTCTGCAGCCAACAACTGTAGAACTAATACACTGTATATACACTGGTCTGCAAAATGACATGGATACACTGAGGTAACAGATTTGGAATTCATCTAAATTAGACCATGAAACACTCCAGCTCATGTAGTCTAATGGTCATGCACAGCTTGTACAAAGTCAGTCAATTCAGGCATTATATTGTTTGGTATATTAAAAGCCGCATTCAGCACAAAACTCCCAGGACTTTCACAAAACAAATTTAGCTACTAAAAAAAGAACAGCATTAATTGTGAAAGACAACAAAAATAACTGGATTTAACATCAAAATCTCTCACTCTTCAAGGATACATGAGGCTAATGGACAGGACTGAATGTAATTAGACTTCCAGATGGACAGAGATGCCCCATTTACAAAACATAATTGAATGTGCGAGTCAAGGACTATACAACTCCCCAGCCTCCACAACAATCAGGAGCTCATTTCCATATTAACTTTACCTTTATTGATCCGATCACACATTCTCTTTTCTTGCTACCACACCAACAAACTTAAACCTTTTAAGGACCTTTTAAGATTGTGCAGTGTAGAAGAAATGCACTTAGAATTGTTTAACTGTCGTACAAATTGCGCTTATTTAGACAGTTGTCCATTTGGTGCCATGGAAAAATATGGAGTAGAATAATAATACATTTTTAACACAAGAAGCCCTGAATGGCTCACGAACTCTGTGTCTCAACAAAGCACCATTTGATAAATGGAGAAACCAGCTAATTGTCTTTCTGGCTTGATTTATGGCATCCTAGTATGCAACAAGGAGGACTACAGATGAGGTCAAAAAAAATACCCCATGTATAAAGAGATTTTACATTTAATCATTGTTTTATTAGAAGTAAAACAACTGACACTGAAAACAACATTAATTATAAAAAAGGATCACCCACACAGATGGATCATCGCCTAAATCTGTGGCTTGATTAGCTTTCTAATAACTTGCAGCTCATTAACAAAGCTGTCATAAGACTGTTTTTTTTTCACCCAGCAGGCTGGTGTTTTCACTTTTAAAAACTTACTGCACAGTAGCTGTTCAGCATCAAACAGAAGACAGAAAGCTACAGGTAGAAACCAGCTGGTGGATATAGTGGAGCATTTAGCAGCTAAGGAGCCAGGCATTTCCCACAGGATTTGGTAGAAACCAAAAACAGACCAAAAAGAAAGAGGTTGCTGTTCTTGTATTCACCAGGTAAACAGAAATACTTAAGATGTATGAAATTTGCAATGGTTTGCCAATGTCCTTACCAAATCCTCTTAGAAAAAACACAAAAAGGAGCATGGTAGTCGAGAGCACTGTGCCACAGCACAAATACGTCAAATACGCCGCTTATATATGTTGTAAGATGCTATAAACATGGCTTCCCAGAATGCATTGAAACTGGTATAGTGGAAAAGCGATGGCTTCATTGCATTCAGATCCCTATTAATATAGGATCTTGTGAGATCTACAAATTAACAACACATCTTTACTGTGACCTGTTTTCAAGTGACAAGCAAAGTCTATGTTTCCTCCTCAAAATGGTGATTAAACACTAATCTAAAAGGAAGCTGTTTGCAGGAAATACAATGTGACTTGATCTATCAAGTATTCAGTGAATCTCAACGATGCAACATTTCATCATGCAGCTCAGTTGTGTAAAAAGTACAGTTTAGTAGTCGGCATGTGCACATATCTGATTAACTGCCAAATGACACAGCATTTCATTGCTGAAAAATGGTTGCACCAGATTAAAGTTGTGTTTTGCCTGATGACATTACATTTGTTGTTACATGGTGGAATTGCCACGGTTTCCAGCAAAACAAATAAGGGTTTCGAGCATGCAGGGCAGTTGTGGAGGCTGCATGTTTTCCCTTGCGTCCGACTGCGTTTTTTTCCAGGTGGTTCTTGTTTCCTCCTTGTCCACACACATTCCTTTTCTGTGTTTTGGGGACAATAAAATGCCTTTCTGTATAAATGAGTGTGCTGACCCCGGGCAGAATAAGGCTTTCCTGTGTATCAGCCAATGGTAAGATTCCTAAAGGTTCATTGTTTATGGTGGGTGAATTATTTCCAGACGTACCGCGCCACCAGTATCACAGTCTCACCTGTGACTCAAGTATAAATATATTATATGAATGAAACAGACTGCTAACCAAACAGATGTGGAATAAGGACGGGAGAAGAGCACGGCAAGATAGGATGAACAACGTTTTGACAGGGGACCCTTTCTCTTCCTACAAAAGATAATGCAATTCTTCTGTATTCAAGGACACTGATGCAGTCTCTAGTGAGCGTATCAGCATTCATAAGAGGACTCTGCTGTGGCAGGGGTGACTTTGATGCATGTGGTACTCTTGTTTAAGGAAAGGAAACAGCATGAGAAAATCAAACCATCATACACTGGAGACTATAAAAGCCACTGGCACACAGCCAGTTGTTGGAGAGAGGCATAACCAGAGGACAACCTACATTTATCACTGATGGCATTTAAGGTTTTTAATATAGTAAATCATGGACATTCAAGTAATTTATAAGACAAAGGTTGCCGAAGTCTGGAATGCAGGTGCACAAAATTGAGAAGACTACATTTTCTGGAGAAAGAATGCAAATGCAAGAGTAAACTTACAGAAAATATTAAAAAGGTACAAAGTGCCAAATGTAATTTTTATTTTTAACTTCAGTCTATAAATTCTTTTTAAATAGTCCCCCATCCAGTAAAGCCAGACTTTGTCACTATAACTCTTGTATAACACTAAATATTCCCTGAGGTGAACATGTACTTTTGAGTCACTTGTAACTTACAGCTGCTTTTAAATGGTTACAACTTTATTAGAACTTTTAAAAATATATATATACTATATAGTGTTATTTTAATGGCCTTGCCCCTTCCTCTGGCCCTTCTGCCAGCTACATAAATTTAAAATGTCACACAAACAGTGACTGACAATTTGATGCCAAAGTCAAATAGTTACATGCCATCAAGGTTGGATGGACTTGGCAGCAAAGCAAGACTACAGTTAGGGCAGGAGAACAGTACAACCCAGCCGTGTTTGCACAATTAATGCACGTATAGTTTGTTTGTTTATGCCTCTCTCTTAAAGAGCATTAGGCCAGGGCGAGGATTTAAGAGCTTTAGAGGTGACATAGATTAAGTTGTTGGCGTGAGACCCAGGTCAGTGAGCCACAAGATACTTTACCTCATATTTAAATCTTCATGTGTTCAACACTGACATTGTACTCCTTTTGTTGCTGAACAAAAATATATACTCTTCAAATTTGCTAGAACATAACGACTCCTCCTGAATCAACTATACTGACAGTCTTATTTCTCCGTATAACTGAGTCTTCTACACCTATAAAGACAAGTACATGTATTTCCAGATTCTGGGAATTTTTCACTAACAGCTAGTAACACTGAAACATTACATCATTAGTTTAGTATTTTAAAACGATGCTAAATATAAACCAGTTCCAAAATCATTTCAATATGTATGGTGCAAGGAATCTGTTAACCCCTAAATGTTTGACATTGGTCCTAAAGGACGGACGTGTTCTCCCTTTAATTTCTATCAGCAGTATAATCCCCTTTTGAAACCCTTTTTAGGGTGAATTAGAAAGGCCCAGTATTCAAAGAGATGAGTGTAGAGAAGGGGGCGGGAATAATCACAAGGGCCTAGCTGTCTGTGTGGATTAGAATGGGAAAGAAAATCCTTTCATCTCAGATCTGTACTTCCAAGCTTGGAAGCATGCGCGCACGCACACTCGCACGCACAACGCACCAAACCTCCAAAGTATACTTCTCGCAGATGAAATCAAAAGACTTCTATACTGATATACAAGAAGCTGTTATTTTAAACAGACCATATTCAATTATGCTTAAAATGGGCATGACAGTCACTGGATTAGAGAAAGGCTCGTATAAAAGCTTTGCTCTCGAGGCTGACCTCTCCGTTTGGCTCTCAGGCACGACGGAGCACAGAGGAGGGCAAGCACACGTTCTGACTGGCTTCTCCGATTCTCCGATCATGCTGAAATGTCAACTGTTGCTCTATTTTGGGCAGATAGCCTTTTGACATCCAGCAAAATGTAAGGAGACGGATAAACCGGGAGAAGCTCCTCAGTGAGAAAACAACCCAATGCCCCCAAACAACATCATCTGACAGATAGGAAAATGGATTAGCCATTATGTGTATTTGCTCACTTGTCTACCTCTGCGAGGGTTTATAACAGAATGTAAAACGACAAGCCTACGTGAGCGCAACCAGAGTTGACACTAAGAGGAGAGACTGTAACGACATAAATATCTTACACACCCAGAACATAAACATTTAGTCCAATGGCGTGTGTCTTGTGTCAGTGTGATAAAAAATGGCTTATTCTGACCGGAGCTGGACAGAAACAGAGTTTGAGACAATAATGCTTTATGAACACATCATACAGTGGGGCAAAAAAGTATTTAGTCAGCCACCGATTGTGCAAGTTCCCCCACTTAAAATGATGACAGAGGTCAGTAATTTGCACCAGAGGTACACTTCAACTGTGAGAGACAGAATGTGAAAAAAAAATCCATGAATTCACATGGTAGGATTTGTAAAGAATTTATTCGTAAATCAGGGTGGAAAATAAGTATTTGGTCACCTCAAACAAGGAAAATCCCTGGCTCTCACAGACCTGTAACGTCTTCTGTAAGAAGCTTTTCTGTCCCCCACTCGTTACCTGTATGAATGGCACCTGTTTGACCTCATCATCTGTATAAAAGACACCTGTCCACAGCCTCAACCAGTCAGACTCCAAACTCCGCCATGGCCAAGACCAAAGAGCTTTCGAAGGACACCAGGAAAAGAATTGTAGACCTGCACCAGACTGGGAAGAGTGAATCTACAATAGGCAAGCAGCTTGGTGTGAAAAAATCAACTGTGGGAGCAATCATCAGAAAATGGAAGACATACAAGACCACTGATAATCTCCCTCGATCTGGGGCTCCACGCAAGATCTCATCCCGTGGGGTCAAAATGATCATGAGAACGGTGAGCAAAGATCCCAGAACCACACGGGGGGACCTGGTGAATGACCTGCAAAGAGCTGGGACCAAAGTAACAAAGGTCACCATCAGTAACACACTACAACGGCAGGGAATCAAATCCCGCAGTGCCAGACGTGTTCCGCTGCTGAAGCCAGTGCATGTCCAGGCCCGTCTGAAGTTTGCCAGAGAGCACATGGATGTTACAGCAGAGGATTGGGAGAATGTCATGTGGTCAGATGAAACCAAAGTAGAACTTTTTGGTATAAACTCAACTCGTCGTGTTTGGAGGAAGAAGAATACTGAGTTGCATCCCAAGAACACCATACCTACTGTGAAGCATGGGGGTGGAAACATCATGCTATGGGGCTGTTTTTCTGCCAAGGGGACAGGACGACTGATCCGTGTTAAGGACAGAATGAATGGGGCCAAGTATCGTGAGATTTTGAGCCAAAACCTCCTTCCATCAGTGAGAACTTTGAAGATGAAACGAGGCTGGGTCTTCCAACATGACAATGATCCAAAACACACCGCCCGGGCAACAAAGGAGTGGCTCCGTAAGAAGCATTTGAAAGTCCTGGAGTGGCCTAGCCAGTCTCCAGACCTCAACCCCATAGAAAATCTGTGGCGGGAGTTGAAAGTCCGTGTTGCTCGGCGACAGCCCCAAAACATCACTGCTCTTGAGAAGATCTGCATGGAGGAATGGGCCAAAATACCAGCTACTGTGTGTGCAAACCTGGTAAAGACCTATAGTAAACGTTTGACCTCTGTTATTGCCAACAAAGGTTATGTTACAAAGTATTGAGTTGTATTTTTGTTATTGACCAAATACTTATTTTCCACCCTGATTTACGAATAAATTCTTTACAAATCCTACCATGTGAATTCATGGATTTTTTTTTTCACATTCTGTCTCTCACAGTTGAAGTGTACCTCTGGTGCAAATTACTGACCTCTGTCATCATTTTAAGTGGGGGAACTTGCACAATCGGTGGCTGACTAAATACTTTTTTGCCCCACTGTATTAATGGCTTTATGGGGTTTATTGACAGAAATAACTGAGAATACTTCTGTGTCGCTAAATAAGACTCTGAAGAAACTGCACCCCAAAACTTAAACAGTACAAGCATGCCATACCAATCGTGCATACTTGTTTGTGACTTAGGTTCCTCCCAGAAACATAACCTTAGAAACTTGGGTGTCATTTTTGATGAAGCTTTTTCTTTGGAGGGACATCTAAATAAGACAGTAAGAACCTGCTTTTTTCACCTGAGGAACATTTCTAAACTTAGATCCATCGTGTCAACAAGTGAACTCGAGATGATAATACATGCTTTTATCTCTACAAGACTTGACTACTGTAACAGCCTGTTTACTTGTCTAAACATGAAAGGGCTATCCCGCCTACAGGTTGTTCAAAACTCTGCAGCGAGGCTACTGACCCGCTCGAACAAGGGTGCTCATATGACCCCTGTGTTAAAGTCGCTGCACTGGCTACCAATCAGATTCAGGTTCCATTTTAAAATTCTAGTTTTAACTTTTAGAGCATTACAGAGACAGGCACCCCCCTACATTGCTGATCTGATTCATACACATACCTCCACTCGTAACCTGAGGTCAGCAAACCAAAATCTTTTAGTGGTCCCCCACACTCGTTTTAAAACCCGAGGGGACCGATCTTTCCAAGCTGTTGCACCAAGATTGTGGAATGCACTTCGCCTATTTCTACCGGGTTTGGACTCAGTGGAGACCTTCAAAAAGCAGCTAAAGACATTTTTATTTCAAAAAGCTTTTAATTAGACCAGGGTTTCCATGGTGTATTTTATGACTGTATTATGTTTTTACCTTGTAAAGCACTTTGTGACATATGTCTGTGAAAGGTGCTATATAAATAAAGTTTACTTACTTACTTACTTGTTTTCCCAAAAGGTTATTCAACCAGTCGAGTGGTATTTTTAGGACAATTACAGATAATCACACAGTCAGTATGGAGAGCTGTGTTATGAGTCTGACTTGTCTAAACAGTAGCGAGCTTTAATATGTAAAAATAAATAAATTCAGACTGTCTCTTCTTTCCAAATCGCTTTTAATATGGGAAGAAATTACACTACTTTCTGGGTCGAGTGTATCTTCCTGACTGTGCTAGTTACTCTGTAACAGCTGGCTGTTGGTTTATGTAGTCTAACAGAAGAAGATAACCCGAAAAGAAGGGGGAACGAGGCATCATATTGTGATGATTTTAAAACACAGCAACATCAGTCTATTCAAATGGATCGCTGCATACTTAATTCATCTCAACTAGAACCCGACTAATATCTTGGCAGGGCTTATATAACAGCCAATATTATGCATCTGCCAATCTATTGATAATAGCATTTATGACTGTCTTTCAAGCACTTTCTGAGTATTTATGTTGCAACAACAAGCTGATCCACGCAGAGTGTAAAACAGGTCATCTGCAACTTGTTGTGACAATAAAACAATATTACTTTTAAACCTCACTGTCATGTTATCTTAGTAAGGACTCATAAATTACTAGATATATATAAAATGTCAGGGAAACATGTTTATATTTCATGTTAGCCAATACGCTGAACTTTTAAAATCACTAAATATCAGTATCTGTCTTATAAAGCCTATATCGGTCAGAGTCAATATAAAAATCGATAAACCCTCATAAACGTTAGATTTTTCTGGATCTCATGTGTAACCACAATGTGCTATTAAACGTCTTGCTTTCGGAAAAAGTGGTTAAGTGAAAAGTTAACGGTTGCATGGGCAATCTGAACTTCTGAGACATGGCAACAAGGGGATGATGCAATGTGGTGAAGAATTTCACAGCAGAAAACGTGAACCCCCTGCACTCGTTTCGTTTAACAAACTGCCTGCAAACAATCCCTTTAAGAGAGTAAAGGGGAGGGGGAGGGGGGTGGCGAGAAGCAAGTAATCCTCTCTATAAACACTCCTGCTCAAACATTGCCTTGCTGTTAACTTCCTCTTTGTCACACTAAAAACGTTCCACAAGCAGCTAATCTCCTGTACTACTTTCTCATCAAATGTGCTTCATGGTCAAACCTGTTTCGCTATTGATAATCATTTTAACGAGCTTCACCAAATACGTGGGGCGGACGACAATAGAACAATGACTTGAAGGTGAAAATTCTTTTCACGTGGTCAAAACAATAGAGGCTGCGGAGAAACGAAGCCTTCTGAAACAAATGAGAAATCCCCAAACACAGTCTGCAAACTCTTCCACAAACATAGCGAGTCGGTACAAACTTGCGAGCCACCTTTTTCCTCATTGGGAGAAAATTCCTGTCGAGGGAAGATGGGGCGGCGGTGGTGGGGGAGCCACGTCTGCTCCTCCCCACTGTGTGGGTTTTGTTCTGCTAATCAGACCACATGCCTCAAGGATTCAGGAATCCGAGAACTCTCAGCCAGTTCCTCTCATTCCACATACAGCCGCAGCAGCCTGTGACAAAGTATTCAGTGAGCTGTGGAGTTAAAGACTCTATCCATTCATAACACCGTTCAGCCCTCCCTTCCTCCCCCCTCTGCTAATCTCAGGCAGTTCTTCAACCCCACCACCACCAACGCCTCCTCCTCTTACCCCTCATATGCCCTCTTCACCACAGCAGAGCCCTTTTTTTATCTGTCTACATACTGCACGCTTGGGCCTGAATAGGTTCATGGTTTATTATTAGACCATGGCACCACAGCTCACCCCTCGACATTTTAATAGAGAAACCCAGAACTGAGTATACATCGAGTCGGTGCAATGAAACTTTTTGCCTCCTCTTCGCCTGCTTGTGTCCCCCCCCCCGCCGCCCCAATTCTTATTTTGGTTTATTTCCTCTCTGTTCTCCCCTCCTGGGCTCTCTCTTGCTACTCACGCATTGAGAGGCGAAATGAGGCACGCTGGAAATTTGCAGGCCGACAATGGAAGACAGCTGCTCTTGCTGCATAAGTCTTTCATGAGCTGAATTAGTTGTACAAGCCTTAGCTACCCATCCCCCCCTCCCCCAACACACACACACACACACACACACACACACACACACACACACACACACACACACCTCACAGCAAGCTGATCCAGACACAGCACAACACACCTCTTAGAAAGCTTAGGGAAGAGAAAGACAGGGAAAGAGAGACAAAGCGTGATAGGGGCTTTGTTTGACACATCTGTGATTGCTTTTTGCAGAAGTACCCCTCACATGTTTCATCTCCCTGTGGCAAACATGCACATTAATTCTTAATGAAGTTTTTAAGGTTGTGCTGCACTGTGTCAGAGAGAAATAGTTCTCTTTTTAAACAAACAAAATAAAAACAAACAAACAAACAAACAAACCTTTTTTTTTTACCAATTAACCTGATGCTAAATACATTTACCCAAACTAAAGCTCTTTTCGCCTGCACACACTGTAACAATCTCCTGGTCAGAAATGTACAGAAAGTACATTTTTGTCTATCCAGACTTTCCACTGCTCCCTGCACTTGTATACCTTACCATAATTCCTTTGGAACATGTATCTATAAATCTTCTGGTTCAACACGACCATACAAATGATCCAAACGGAGCACTTTGCAGACAGAAAAAGAACCTGAAAAAACATGATGAAAACCTGCCGGTGTGGCTCATTTTAAAGAATCTGATCTACAAAGAACAACCACGACTCTTTCAAAGTCTTCTTTACTCCTGATTGTGCTTATGGTAAAGTCAGTCTTTCCCCATCCTGAATATCAAAAGTGACAACAAATCCCAACAGCGTTCAGTAAGCGGACAGATGGGACACAAATCAAACTCAACACTCACTAAGGTCAAGGTGAACACAGACTGTTTTTGTGAATTGGAAAAGACTTTCCAGCATCAAATATTTCCAAACAGAAAGTCTGCGGTCCCTCTCGACAAGGATTTCCTGTGTAACATGACTATAAACTTTGTGGGCTACAGCATTCTTCTCCTAGCTAAATATGTGAATCAGTGGTCTGGTGTGGAAGAATCGTTTATGCATGCTGGCTTGCGCAGTGACAATTCTCTAATGCAGTCTTCTTGGGTTACAGATGATGAGCAACACATATAGCAATGTTCAGACTCAGTGATGCATAGCAGAAGTAAAACTATATCCGCTCAGACAGGCCCTACAGATGCTCATTGTGATGAAAACACGATAATGAAACTACTGCAAGGAGGTTTTTGAGATAACACTTAAACAACTCCCCCCCCAAAAAAAAAAAACCAGTGTAATATATTTTAAAAATCACTCCACATAAATCATATTACACTGAGGTCCAATGTACATCATGTAAGACACTTGAAGTGATTTGGAAAGATGGAGACTTTTCAGCAGAAGAAGAAAAAAAAATACCACAAGTGCAAACAATTTGGACGCCTAAAAAGATTGAAATTGCTTCAGTTTGGCAGGTTTTTGGGTTCGTATCAAATGACAAGAGTGAGCCAACAATCTTGGAAGCTGTGTGGAAGTTTTGTGGCAGCTTGAGATGGAAATTTATTTTCATCTTAGTATCTGTCCTCAGTATCTACTAACAACTGCTCTAGTCTGCTAATCTCATAAGTATGCTAAAGGAAACAGTAAAGTACTAGCTGTTAGGTGTAAAAGTAAATATACATTTAAAATCCTGTTGCAGTGTTTTAAGGTTAAAATATTGAATGCCTACACATCATAAAACACATCACGTGTGTTTTGCTGTAGTTTTTTGCATTGCTGTGACTGCACTAGTCATTCTGAGACATACTAGATTTTTAATTTTCACTGGTATGTCAGCAAAGGATAGTATACAGTAAGCCTTGAACATGTGTGGTATGCCTGGTATTCATCATAGTCTGCAGCAAAAAGGAATTTCCCCAGGACATGGATGTGAAACTATGTAAAAATAAATCTGTGGGGGTTTCAATTTCTTAAAAAACAAAAACAAAACAAAAAACACATTCATTCTTGTTTAAAACTTCTACAAGTTCATTATGTACTTCCTTGATTTTTTTAGGCAGTCTTGTGCTTTGTTTTGCCAACAAGCTCAAAGCATTACATGTGACAATGAAGGCCGCAGCTAATGGCACACACAGAAAACAAAGAAATAAATGGTCAAATGGTTTCTTCCTGTTGTAGCAAGGGACTCCCTGAGGCTGCATGCTTGAGACAGACAAAGCAGGAATCACAGCACAATGAACTAAAGCTGCTCCATACTACGACATACTGTGAAAGTTTCTGTAGACTCCAACATTACTCATATGATTGCACTGGATGTAAAACCAGTTGTGACTACAGGATCTGAATGTGAATTTGATTATTTTTTTCAGAGCATACATTTTATATATCACTCAAACAGATGAGGAAAAACATGACCTATCATTTTACTGAGAACAAAGGCACGGTTAAGGCCGATGATTAAACAGAGTCATTTCTTTATATTTTGCTAAGAAATATAAAGAAATATGCAGTGTTTGATAGTCAGTACTTGGCATGGCCACCTTTATTTACCATACAGGCTGAACTCTCTTATTCAGCTTTTTTGTAATTTCTTTAAGTAGTCTTCAGGAACAGTTCTCCAGGCTTCTTGAAGGACATTGAGAGCTCTTCTTTGGATGTTGGCTTCCTTTTTGTTCTGTTCTCACACTGCTTCAGTAATGGTTTTCCATCTATACTTTAGCCCCTTTTTCACTAGTACCTACTTGGATTGACTGAGCACGGTTCACCATGTTTTTCAGGGTTTCTCATTAGATGACAGTACCTGGTACCAGGTGCTAAAATAGTACCTGCTTGGCCAGGGTTCCAAGCGATACGAGCAGGTACTAAAATGTGATGTTGTTAGACTGCATGCCACCGATTGGCTGGTCAGTGGCGTCACTCGCTGAGTAATGAGTGTGTCTCGTTCACGAAACTCAAAACCGCCATTTTTGAAACACGGCAAAGAGGGAAATGAATACAAAAAAAACAAGCTGGTGGTATTCAATTGTAATGGAAAACCATTCGATCCGAGTCAAGTGGTGGCGAGTTGTGGCAAGTCGATCCAAGTAGGTACTAATGGAAATGGGTCTTTTTAACTGCACTGGCAGTATGTTTTAGATCACTGTCATGCTGATAAATGAAGCTGTTGCTTATTAGATTCTTTCCACATGGTAGATCAAAATCTGATGGCACTATTCCATCAGCTTTGACATGATCACTCAAGACCACTGGCTGAAACCATGACAGATGGCTGGAGATACTGCTGTGCGCCTCTCCTGACCTCCTCCCTATATAAATGGCAATTTGAACTTATTCTGGATTTTCTTTTTCCTTTTCTTATGGACATGACTTTCAGACACTCTTCATCTGCAACAGATAATGTTTTTTTAGGTCTGCCTCTGCCCGTCCCCCATCCAGTTTCCTCATATTTTTAAGATAAAATTGCACGCTATGTTGAGATATGCCACGTTTCTGGGTAGCTGCTTTTTTTTTTCTTTTTTTTTTTTTTACTGTAACTGCTTTACAAACATAGACTGAACCCATCAACGTCTTGAGACACTACCCAACTGAGATCATGCAGTCAATGTAGAAATTAAACCATCTTTAACCTGCCACTTCCCTAGTTCAAAGTCTGTGATGTCTTAGAGCACCCGAGTGAGAATGTCGCAGGTAATTGTCTGGTAAATTCACAGTAGGTGGGTGGGTATCCTGTCTCCTCCGGCTTTAAACAAGCAACTCCCTTGCCTAAACTAGGGCTGCCACAAACGATTATTTTGATAGTCGACTAGTCACCGATTAGTCGACTAATCAGATCATCATCCATTGGACGTAAAACTTACAGCTTATTGCACCAGCAGCATCTGCTCTTATATAACTATCATTAACTTACAGCTTTAAGTGTTTAAGGTAAACTAAAAATAAAGACAAGATGATAGTTTATTAAATTTTAATGAAATTTGCAGATTGTTTCGGTGCAGTTTAATAAACTCCTTGCTATTTAAAATATAACAGGACACCGGAGAATATTCTCGAGCATCTCACACTTCTGATAATCAGCTGTCTTCTTGACGTTTATTCAGCTGTGTAAAAACTATAACTTTAATCTCAGCCAAACCGATTTACTCAGGAACAAATAAAATACTAAAAAAAAGCCAAACAATAACATTTTGAAGTTATCTAAGTGACTTATATATGTTTAACCTGAGTAGCGAAAGACGGCAGTGGGTTTGAAAATGATTTGCCTGGAGTCCGGTGTTCTCACGGGCTCTAGTGAGCCTTGCCCCCAGCTAGCTATCGAGCTAGTGGGTAACAGACGTCTCCGAAAACGTCAGAGCGCTTTTGAAAATATGTGGTGTCTTGATAAACTGAGCAGATATTTGAGGTTTACACAGCTACACTACGGATCGGGTAGTGACAGTTGTAAACTGAGCTGGGCTGCGCTATGAATTCTGGGACACAGCTTCTTCTTCTTCGGGGTTTAACGGCAGCTGGAATCCTTGTACATGCAGTGCTGCCATCTTCAGTTTCAGTCCGTTATTACACTCTTAAATCCTACTACTTATTCCTGCGTCTTTTGTGATCTTACAAAGCTTCAAACGATGCGTCGACTATTAAATCAGTCGTCGACGATTTTGACAGTCGACGTAACCGTGACTAGTCGACTAATCGTGGCAGCCCTAGCCTAAACTAAACAGTATTTCCAGTAATAAGTGCACAAATAAAGCAGACCATCTCCTATTATATGCTACATGCTAGCAAAGACTGTGGACAATGCCCTGACCCAATTCTCCCAACATTCTCTGCAGTTCATGTGTGAAAACAGCTTAAGTTGAGACAGATTAGTCAGCTGAGCAGTGCAAGGTAATAATTAGTTCACAAGATCTGTCACGTAACCACACTGTAAATCAAAGTATTTAAAGCTCCTGCAGCATTCAGTCCTGCACGTGAAAACGTTTCTGAAAAAAGGGGAAAAATAAAGAACAGCACGATGCTCAGTTGCACTTTTTCACAGGATAGAAAAGGGAATTATTCTGTTAACAAAGGATTAATTCTCCTCATGTATACACAATTGGCTTTAGCAGAACATTAACAGGTAAGTTAACAGGCTCTTTTTGCAATGAGCCTGTTGGTGTAATTCGTACCCCTTCTCAAAATAAATCACAGTCCTCCTTCTGTTCCACAGCCTTTAAAATCCCTGGCACTACTCAAAAGGAATGAGTCGTAACACAAGAGCAACAGTCCATCAGGCACAGGCAAAGAGAAAGAACTCTGCCTTTTTTCTCATGATATCCCTGAACTCACCGAGCTGGACATCAACAGGAATGCAGAGCTGTATTCAGGGCTCTTTCATTCAAGTGCAGTCTTTCCCTTTTCTGCCCACTTTTCAAAGTAGCATTGCCTATGTAATTTTCCATGAGAGCTGCTCCATTTATCAAGGTCGGTGGCACATCGAGGAAGCTGACAAATGCCTCACTCCTCTAGGTTTGTATAATGAGAGGTGGGAGAGTGAGACACACTCAGAGGTAGTTAGCGCTTGTACAAAGGAAGTAGACAAAGAGAAAGCTTTGGGGACCTTTAACTTAGGACATAGGCAATGAAGCCAAGCTATTACACCTCTGCCATGGAGAACAAGATTACTAGTGAGACAGATACTGATTAATGCTTGGATAAGCCATACAAGATCTTTTAAACTAGATCTTTCAGACAAGCTCTAACAAGGCTGACAAATATCCAAATTTGCTTCCTAAGAATCTGCTCTATTGTTAAACTCTACATAATATACACATTCAAGCATAACATTTATATACAAAAAGCATTCAGACTTTGATACAAATTCAATATTACCCTGTAAAGCTTCTGGGTGTGATTGGGTAAAAAGGGAAGGCATTAAATAACAGTGTGCAGAAGGCGGATTAGCAAGTACTTGTGATGACTAAGGGGAGTTGTGAGTCAGTTCAGTGGTCGTTTTTCACATATTCTCCCCCCCATCAGATTTAGTATCAATTTCACAGGCAGTAAAACAAATGTCGTCAGTGGACGCTGAAAGCTGGTGAAATTGGCTTGTGTACGATGAAAAAACAAAAACAGCGTCCAAAATGCACTCAAGTCTGTAAATATTTGGACAGTTGACACTATTTCCAATTTTGCCTCTGTGCACGACCACAGTGAATTTGAAATGAAGCAATCAAGATGTGATTTATGGAATTATGGACAAACCAATGTGATTATAAATCTAAGCACTGTTTTTAATACTTCTCAGTGACTGCCAAAAAACGTTTTGCCAGACATTTACAGAATCCAGCTTCACTCGCTGCTTGTTTCTGCAACTTCCTGCCTTTGGTTTAGTCTTCAGTTAGTGAAAACCATGCTTATCTGGGCTGAGGTCTGGGGACTGGAGCAGCCATTTAACATCATTCAGTTTCTCTTCCAAAGAAGCTCTCAGGTTGCGTTGGCTGTTATGTTTCAGGTCATTATCCATCTGTACAGTTAAGTGCCGTCCTATTAGTTTCCATTAGCTGATATATTTGCCCATGCTATAATACGTTATTCACCATATTTGACAGGATGTACGCTTCGGATCCTGGGCTATTACAAGTCATTTTGTGGCAAAAATCAGGTCTAACCAGGTCTTTCAGTTCCTGGGTGTTACAAATGGTTTCTATGCTGTGGTAAACCTTTTTTACTTGCATTCGCGTGCAGGATTTTGTGTAGATGACCTGTACCATGCGTTTCAATTACGTAGGAAAACAAATGGAGCAGGATGCGCTATGAGAAGAAGAAAAATCAGCACAAGCGTTGCAACGCTCTGGGCAATGTTTGCTGGGGTATTTGGCATTCTGGCATCTGCGTGGATACTTTTTCACAGGTACCACCAACACAAAAGTTACTGCACACGAACCACACATCTCTGAAGTACTGGCACTTATACGCTTTTCGTTTTCTTGTTTCCTGACTGCCTATAAGATTCATACAAACAGAATTTCAGGCACAGCTAAACACGTTAAAAATCTTGATCAACAGTTATGTTTACTGAAAGCCAGTAAGGAGAAAAGATTTCAAAACCAACTCTATGTCTACATAAGGATTGATTATGAGCCATGAAATGAGAAAACCATAATTGTCTACACTAACAGAATAAAAACTAATGCACAATATAATGTTCAAGCTTGATCTCCTAGTGCTAATCAATACTTGTGGTGTTTACACCACATACAATGGAAAGGAATGCACTAGCATTTATCTAGCACTTTTCTAATCTTACCACTCAAAGTGCTTTAGACTAAAATTTAATTATACATTTATACACAGCTTTCTTCTTTATATTTTAAGCACTTTGTTTATCTCGCATACATGGTAATGAATGCCTTTGGATTTTAGGTAGACTGCCCAAAGGAAATCCATGTAGGTACAGGAAGACCTCTGTTATTAGACCTCTCTCTGCATTGAATCATACCTGTTATTAATCTCTGTCTCTCTTCCACAGCATGTCTTTTGTCCTGTATTCCTTCTCTCACCCCAACTGGTCGCGGCAGATGGCCCTGCCCCTCTCTGAGCCTGGTTCTGCCAGAGGTTTCTTCCCGGGAGTTTTTCCTTCCCACTGTCGCCAAAGTGCTTACTCATAGAGGGTCACATGATTGCTGGGGTTTTCACTATATGTATTACTGTAGGGTCTACCATACAATATAAAGCACCTTGAGGCGACTGTTGTTGTGATTTGGCACTGTATGAATAAAACTGAATTGAATAGAACACGCAAGCTCTGCAGGAATCAGGAACTTCCTTGCTGTGCAGAACACTGATAATCATTGCACCATCATGCCGCCCATGGCAACATTTCTACTGCCAAACAGACCTATCGCAACTGCTGGGGTCTGCATCACTGCGACATGTACATTTAACGCAAAGCTGTAAATCAGGCATTAGGAACAGATGGTGTCCCTAATGAGGTGGCCACTGAGTGCAAATTTTAGCTATTTAACAAAAGGAAATCAATAAAATAAATACATTTAAAAAAAATATTTAAAAAGAGAAAAAGAGAATAAAATATTCCCTGAAGTGGTCCTTACTTACATGTAACAAACAGCAGGTTGTAGCCTACTTCAAATGCGTTTGTACTCGTAATCACTAATGGTTATTTTACAGTTATTATATTATGTCTGTGCTATTCACACATCAATCCAAAACAACTTTGTATTAAGAGAGCTAGCAGGTTAAAGGCTGGCTAATTTCCAGTCAGGCGGCGTCACACATTTGTGTCTCTATCGGTTAAGTCCTAGAAAAGCTCGGGGCTGAAGAGCAGGGCTGAAAGCAGCTTTTGTTTGGTTTTATTCTTTGAGGTAAATGCACTTTTGATGTGTGTGTGTGGTTTTTAAAAACACATCCATTAAACATTGGACACCAAATGAAACTGCTCTTCAAGCCAAAACCGATGAATGCAGCAACGCAATCACATCCCTTTCTTTCCTCCACCATCACACTCTCAAGGATACATTTCATCAAGATCGATATTTAAAAGCAGTTGTGACCCCTCTCCTTTATTCAGCGCAGTGAACCAATTCACAAAACCTTTTCATTCGAAATACATCGCAATCACAGAATTCACATTGAAATTTCCTTTCGCGGCACTCGACAGCTCTACAGCTTGTGCTCATGTCTGGGTGTCCTGGATTTAAGGAATCAAACAGGCTTCCTCACAGCCCATCCCCCATGCCACTTTCAGAGCAGCAGGAAAAACGATGAAGGCGTGCTTTGCACCAGCTCCCTCCCCCACACACTGCTCCACCAGGCATTGCTGGGGCTTGTGGGATTAAGAATGGAACACGATGACAGACAAAAACAGTCCTCAGCACCTCCCTGCTCTGCTGTCTTTTATACTGCAAGAGCATGAAAAGGCTGCTATGAGGCATACAATAGAGACAGTGATAGATCAACTCTATGAGTGAACAAGATAAGTGTGGGTGAATAGCTACACGGATCTTTATATTGTTCCTGTATGACAATGTCAGTGTTGAAATTGTGCGAATAATAAAAAAAAAGAAGACGAAGAAAATTTGACATTTACTTCACTTCACAGGGATTATGTTATGGTTTTGCGTGACAGTGTGCATTACATTTTAGTCAGCCACTGGTACTTTACTGGCTCATGTGAAGCACATAATACCTTTGATTTCAACTGAGGCTTGTTGGCATTTATTTTTAACATGGAATAATCATTTAAAATAAGCAGGCAATTATCAATCCTGCTGTCAAGAACAGGGGGGAAAAAACACTGCTGTGTGGGTCATTTCCTGTAGCTGGACTCAGCATCTTATACATCAAGGGTTCCCTTTCTCATTGCATGTTAATAAAAGAGAAATCAGCAGTTGGTCTTTTCTTCTGCATCACATGTCAGACTGCTTTGGGGAATGTACATTTCCAAGCCTGCAGAAAGCAACAGGCCCTTACGAGCACAATTTCCAGAAGTCTACGGTATTAAGCACTGCTGTTTTTATTTCTCTGTGATAAATAAAGCCAGTGCCGTTTCAAAGATACTTTTCACCTTATAAACAAGGCGAGCATTCTTCTTGCCAACACAGATTTCAATAGAAATAGAAAATACTGTCAAATTTAGCAGGCTTTAGTTAGGATAAAATAACATGTATGCCAATATGTTTGTTTTTTCTAGGAGACTAATGAATAAAAACAACTTATTCAATGTCAAAGGTACATCTTGCTAAAACGAGAAATTAAAAGATTCTTTTCACAAGGACAAATACAACCCAATCCAGTGATGCAAAACAGATACGTGCAAAGTTAAAACCAAAAATAAAGGAAAACGTACCTTTTCATTTTTTACCTTCTTTAACGTCTTGCATTCTCCATTACCATTCTCCACCTCCTCTGGTTCAGTTTTTGTAGTCAGTGCTGGTACTATCCCAACAGGTTCAAGTGCAATATTCCCCATTTGATTGGCATCTGCCAAGTCTGCTGATTGCGTGTTCTCAAAGGATGCGTTACGACTATTTCCCAAAGCAACCTGGGCTTGAGAGACAACGTCCTTCTCTGTGACACCTATTGCAACGACAGGGGCGCCATCTGTTTTGTCCTTCTTGCTTTTCCCACTAGCCCCGTCTTTCTCTTTTTTACCGCCGAGAACACCTCTGGAGGCTTTTCCCACTTTTTCCATGTTCTTCCCAGAGGTGGAATTGTTGCCAGCAGCTGCTGCACTTGCTGCTGTGCCTGTTGGCTCCCCTTGAGTCCGCCCTGTAGTTTCTTTTTTACCCCCATCTCCAGCTGAAGCTTTGTTATTATTGTCTTTAGAGTTCTTACTGCGCTTGTATTTGGATTTGCTTTCCTTGCCTTGAGAGCCAGACACTGGACTAACAAACCTGATGTTGTCAGGCAATGCCGCAACTGCACTTGGTGGTGCCGCCATACCGTCCTTGGTGCCAGACATCTCAAGTTTGTCCTTCTCTAAGTCAGCGTCAAGGTCAATAATCAGATTTCCAACACCGATATCCCACTCATCCCCGCTGTCGTAAGTGTCCACCGCATTAGAGTCCACACCTTTCCCGCCTGCAGTGCCACCACTTAGGGACATTTTAGTGCCAACGGCCCAGGATTGCCTCAGTGAGGTCCGACACCCTCTTAGACGGTTGGGACACAGGGGCAAGGGTTAGAGAATCCTCACGGTCTACTTGTTCCTGTCCCATTTAACCACATTTTACCCTAGAAAAAAACAGAAGTAAGAAAACACATACATTAATTTCATATTTCAGACACAAAAATAACAGCACTATAACTCTGTGCTATAGTATTATATACATGAACACAGCATTTCAGTGGATACAAAAAAAAAAATAATCGTTTGATCATGAGCCAGTAATTCTCTGATGATCACTGTGCAAACCACTATGGTAATACCCACTGGTGTGACAGCGCTGCTCGAAACCCTCTCTTCATAATCACTTCCCACAGTCGTCATGGCAACCATGGGAAATGTAGCCTAAATCCTGCTTTGACAGCCAAGGTGGCCCCACTGTTCTGAATGACTGGCTCTCTTTTCACAAGCCACTGCTGATAGTGCCACTGCTGATAAATAAGAAGTAGCTGGCCTCACACTCCCCCGCATGGTTTATGGAGCCATGCCTTTTCAACTCAATAGTACAATGGTAATCTTGAACTAACAGAGGAGCTTAAAAGCATGAATGAACCAGTGTACGTCTCAGGAGAACACCAGTTTGTTGTATTTGCTTACACAATGTAGCCTAAAGGTCATCACTTTTTTTTATATCTTTGGGCAAATAAATATGACATTCTTGAACAGATCTTAGCTGTATCCATTTGTGGACATACTGCAGATCAAAATGGTCAGAAAAGAATGTTTAAAAAAAATGTTCTCAAAACAGAACTCAAATCTGGGTTTGAAAAAGGTAAGATAGTTATATAAATCTTTTTGTATAAAGATAGAAGTTTTTTGTTCTTGTTTTTTCCTCTGGAGTTTCAGAAAAAAAAGATGTGAGCTCAATGTGAAAATCAAGCTGTTAGCGTGCTTGTTGTGAGTGGGCGACTGTGAAAAGAGGTTATTATTTACTATAAGAAACACTGAAAGTCTGCTAGGAGCTTTATTGTAAAGTACCATGATGTCTCCGTGTAATTAACCAATGCACAGCACAGCTTCACACAGTTTTACAGTTAGGTAGTTGCATTTTGACACTAAAGTAATAACTTGCCATTAGCTTAGTATTAGCAACAGGTATATAGGGGTAATGTATGACTAAATTTATATTTTATCCTCAGAGGAAGTCAAATATTATAATCATTATAATACAATGCTGAATTTCATGCTTATGTCCCAAACATCTATTCCTGCTTAAAGTGCTCCTTTAAAAATGATGATTATTGCTACAACTATTTACGGTCAGGTAGGTCTACAAAATGATTAGCTTTCATTTTCTGCTACATTTCATAGTAAAATTATGCTTCAGCTACGTCTAATTATCTGCCAGTCAAATTAGCTTGGACATAACCTTCTCAGAAATGTAAATGTGTCGCTGTGATGCAAACTGCAACAACTGCAATTGTTTTGGTCGGCAGCAATATGCCGTGTAGCAAACAGATGTAAATGTTGCATAGGATTTTCTGTAAAAATTAATGGATATTGTAAATGCAAGTAGTAGTAGTAGTGGAGTAAAAATGTAAAGAGAAAATTTGATTAAAATCCAGAATAAAATTTGCTATACGGATTCAGCAAACCTTTTTGAACAACTGGCATTAAACAGTGCTTCTATAAAGGTGAGTCAAGAACTGATGAAAATAAAGGACATCATTCACAGTGTGTTACTAGAGATATCAAACTCTGCCAGTTAAAAAAAGAAATGGATAAGCATTTTACTTTTACTTTATTCATAAAACCTATAAATTTATAATGCAGACTTTTTTAAAAAACCACAAACCAATATAATTAAAATTCACATCTGAATGTTGGACTTCTACTCATGTGTATTTGGCTCATTTGAATCCTGTGGCATCCACCAAGAACTGTGACAGCACCCAAAGAGATTATATGGAGATATTAGCATATTTTCTGCCTCATTACTGCTGGTAGTACAATTAAATGAAATAAATGTTTCTATAATGGAAGAGCTCGAAAAATTATTCTTTATACCAAATTATCCAGTTATGACACATACCCACACAAGACTATATTTATAAGTTCAGTTACACCCTCCTCAGGGGGAAAAGAAATCTAAAGGATGCAGCACAGATGCTGGTGCACACTTACACCTACCAGCTCATTTTAACATGTACCCTGACTTAGCTCCTTCCAAGAAAAACAGTGGAAACATCACAGCTGGATCACACAATACACACATCTCGTTCTGTTAAATGATCACCCCCAGCAGTGACGGAGGTAAAACTGTTGAGCAATCATTTGATCGCTGCTTACTCCTCACAGATGGCTCCCCAAAGGAACGACCATCAGTGACAGGTTTTGGAGGGGCGGAGTGATGCAGCTGTCCCTATATGACTGGGTAAACAGTTGTGAGGTCTAATTTGTCCAACACCTCGACAAAAGAGAGGTTGTAACTCTAGTGGCAGTTGACCCACTGTACTGCCCCTTTTGCTGGAGCTGCAGCGCAAGCCCCTTTTGAAAAAGCTGCACTGAGGAAATGTCCCAAAGAGTGCCCCATTGAGTGAAAGGCATGCAGGCTGTGTAACTCCCACAGTGCTTGCACCCCCAGCCTCCCCCCACCCCCTTTTTTTTTTTCCACAGATCCAGTTTCATTCAGCTATCTATTAGAGGCCATGTAGGGGTGATTTACCCTTGAGAGTGTAGAAAAAGGACAGCGGGTTGTGATTTCTGGATTATTTCATGTGGAACACAGCTACTTCAGATTTGACATAATGTGGTTTTTCTACATATGACTGCTAGAGTATGTGTCTGTAAACAAGGCTCTGAAAATGACTACTGAGGCACCGGCCAGCCTCATTTTCCCTTTTTTTGCTTACCAAGTGTGGCAGACAGAAGCAATACAATGGAAAGGTGAAAAATAACACACAGACACAATGGGAAATATGACAAGTGACTCTATTATTACTACCTGTAACTGACAGAGAAAATATGACTGCACTATTAAGGGCTCAAATGAGGGTAATTCTCCAAAATCTGACAAAAATAGCCGGCAATGGACGTCGCACATTTTAAATCAAAAGTCAGAGCAGGTAATTATTGTTTGATAGCACAGACAGCCAGATAAGGACTCAGCTAAGGCATAAATGAGACGTGCCCTTAAATTAAGCATGATTATCTTTGCTAGGAACCTTCTTACTGTATCCTACTATCGCAAACCAAGAGATCCCTGAGACACATTGCAACAAAAACCCATTCATTTAGATTATTGCATCCCATGATAAACACATATTTAATAGCACTACCAGTGGGGCCCAGGGCATTGTTTGTTGCGGCTCCTGGTATAATAACAATAAAAAAAGCTTATATAATGCTATAATGGTTTCTTTTTTTTTTTTTTTTATTGAGGTGCATACTTAGTCATAATGATTATTACCTCATCCTGAACTCAGTGCACCACATCTTATTAAGGACTGAAAGATGTTTCTCCAGAGTTGCTCTAAATTGTCGTGCAGGGCTGGAGGAGAGATTTGGTTTACCATATCTCACAGAGAAGAACACCTGCAAAATCTCAAATGCATTCCCCGCATAGCTGTGACTCTCTATATCAAGCACTGAATGTTTGAACAGTGAGGGATATCCAGTGGCACTTGAGCTAGGAAAATGCACCACGCGCATTCACTTCATATTTCATTCGTGTAGCTGACAAAAAAACCTAAACAAAAAAAAAAAAAACTCAGCTTCACTATCCACATCCTAAAATCGATTATATTGCCACTTTAATTCTCAGTTTCAAATTGTATAACAGGTGAACAAAATGCAGTGAGCATAATGACCCAAAACAAGGGAGCATCAAAATGTGTATGCATATTACTTTTACAGTATTGTGGAAACTAAAAGCTGAATTAAGAGAAGGAATCTGAGTGATCTGGGTGTGTAACAGTGTGTTCATCTATATTACATTAGAACTCTCTCTCTCTTTTTTTTTCCATTGGTTGAACACAATGTTTTGTTTTTCCCCTTTTACATTTAGCGTTGTTTGACTTTCACATGCTTTGGCTGCTCCATATGTTTCTGGATTGCAGTCTTCCCAATTGTGCTATAGTTAATTTGATGGTTGTGTAACTTCTTGCCTGCTTCTTCTATTGTGCAGCAGTAGTTCAATAACAAGATGTTTCCTTTAACGGAAAAAGTCTCCAGCAACTAGCTCCATTTAAAATGACTGCTGAACCCACTTTTAGCTGCTCAAATGTAATTAAACAAATGGAAAGAATCACAATTGAGGGGTCTGCCTTTACTCTGAAACCAACACATTATTCTGGGGTTTCTTTTAACTGCCTTTATTTTGTGTGTTTTAGTTCAGGTGTCTTTTTGTATTTAATTTATCTCCAACAGGTGAGATGCATGTTCCACTAGATTGTGATCAAGTGACTGACTTCCTATTGAAGAATATTCCACTTCATTACCTTCAAAAGCGCCCGGATTGCTTACATGGTGTTTTGGGTCAGTTTCCATCTGTACTGTGAAGTAGCGTCCCATCTACTTTGCTACGTTTGGCTGAATCTAAACAGACAGTATTTTCTTTGTACACTCTGGATTATCCCACTGCTTTTGTCATCTGTCACACCATCAATGAACACCAGTGACCCAGTACCGCTGGAAGCCATGTCCAGTCTAATCTGGTCTTTCGGCTCTTGGTTTGTACCTTAAGGTAAACCCTCTGCAGTTCTTTTTGTGAAGTCTTCCCTTTATGCTATGCTTAGATAATGATATGCCAACCTCCTGGAGAGTTGTCTTCACCTGACTGCATGCTATGAAAGCAATTTTGTTTCCTTTGCAAAGGCTCCTGTGATCATGCACCACTGTTCCCTTCATCTAATGTCCAGGTCTCTATATACTGCCAAGCCCAAGCTCTCTCTCTCTCTGAAAAAAAACAAACTTTTAACTGGTCACCTTTAATGTTGCGCCTGCAGTTTGGGTTTTGCAGTTCCTTTGATTGCACAATGCTGACTCACAGAAAAATCCACAGCTGGAATAAACTACAGACTCTCTCACTGCTCAGCTGATCAAGATATAATGGAGGAATAACTGCTACCTGTGCACAAAAAAGGTTCTGAGTCAGCTAACCAATAACATTTGGCTCTTGAAAAAAAAAAGAAGAAAAAAAAAGAATGGAAGCCCTCGGGTTGAGCCCTCCAGGAGCATCTTCCCCAGTCAAGTCTGTCCCGTGTAGGGATGGGTATCGTTTAGGTTTTATCTGATACCGGTGCCAAACCGGTACTTTTGAAACGGTGCCGGTGCTTAAACGGTGCTCGAACCGGTGCTTAAAGAATGGAGAACACAAGCTTTGTCCAAAAACCTCTCATGTTCAGCTGTTTTTTTGTAAAAAGATAACAATGTTAGCCTTTTCTGCAGCTATAGGGCATATATGGTATCACTCTTGGCTGGAAGCAGTGCTTAAACAATGGAAAAAACACAAATTTGTCCAAAAACCTCATGTTTAACTGTTTCCCACTTTTTCTTTGGTCATTTTAGCCTTTTTGGCCAGGGTGAAGGGAGTATCTGCCATCAAACAAGAAGGCAGCCGCATGTAGCTATGATGATGTTTGCTAGTTCACCTTACATGCATTAATGTAATAACGTGGTTAGCCTACTCAACGTAAATTAAACACGAACAACATTAAGCTACTCACGCAGAGAAGAACGGCTGCTGCTGCCATCATCATCCTCATCATTTCTGCTACACTGGCAGGGCTAGGGGCCAGGACTCTACTCTTCAGCTTTTTGGGGGATGTTGCTAACTCTGGGTCCGATAACAGGCACCACACCTGCATTAGATGCGCTCGGTGTGAGGTCTCGCAGCAAGCTATCAAATACGGCGCATTTCTCGGCTTTTAAAAAAAGACGCTATGCGTCGCCAGGTGTTTCATCGGATTTCAGGTGTTACCTCCTTTCCACAGTATCAGCTTAAAGCACTTGTTGCAGGCTGCTGAGTTTGCATATTTTGCTGTGAAGTACAGCCAGACTTTTGACCGCTTCGTCTTGGACATTTTTAATCTGTAGCTCTGCTCTAAAAGAACGTACGTACCTGGACCCGCCTACTATCCCCGGAAACGTAAAATGATTGGCTACAATTCGAAGTGTATCACATCTCAGGAAAAAAAAGCACCGAAATAAAGCACCGAAATGTGCGCTGCTTTTCGGTCTGGTTACTACCGTTTATGTCAGAACCGGTGCCATCATGGCACCGGACACCGGTACCCATCCCTAGTCCCGTGTTTAGCAAAGTGAAAATAAAATAAAATAAACAATAAAAGGTGAATCAAATAGACCATTACGGCAAGGCTGGGATGGTCCATTTGGTAAAGTAAATCCGTTGGGCATCTTTCTTCGCCTTTAGACAATAATTCTGATGTCAAAAGAGCCAAACGGGACAGGCCAACAAAAAAAAAAAAGGAAAAAAAAGAAAAAAAAGAATGGGCCACACATTGTAAATACAGTTACATTTTAACAAAAACTGTGTCGAGCTTTACATATAACAGCTGACCATTCTCTGAAATATGCAGAAATAATTTGTCCATGACAGGAAAAAAAAGAAAAGAAAAAGAATACTGGGAAATAAGATAAACAGTAACAAGGCTCCCTTAGAATCTGTTCCTAATATTCTGCCTAGCAACACCACTGTGCTGTTTAGCTTATGGCTAAAATTGATTGTACTGTAACACAGAAGCAGAGTATAGCAAATAAACACTCATTTGCATGCTTACTTCTTCTAAATCATTATTAAACCAAACAATGGCACATAAATCCGGTGCAAAAATAATGGTAATGGTAATTGGCTGCCCCCCAGATAGCAGAATGTATAGGTCCACTTATTAGTGATGTCGATGCTCCTGGCTAGCTTCACGTCCGAGGGAAAATCTTTGATTTGCAATAACATAATTTAGTATTGCAATGACAGTTTGCCTTGTGATAAATAAACAAATACTAAATATTCAATGCTGAATATAAAGTCCACTTCAGCATTGGCATTCTCTAATCTTTCCATATTCAAGGCTTAGCTACTGGCCAGGTATATAAAGCTATAAATTCTTAATATGCAGGTAGGTTTAGAAAGATCTGCCAGATCTTCATTGTAGTTTGTTCACATGGCATTTTGGTGCACTGTGGTTGAGTAAGACTCTTATTATTTTTTTACTCAAGGATCTTCAGACAGCACTAACAGTAACAAATGTAACTGTTATTAACCAGAGTTAAACCTGATTTTTCACTTGACTATGTTGTCTCCACCATTTGCTGTAACGAATGTGGTAACAAACAGTACAGAACATCAAGCACAGTTTTGTTTGTCCATTTGATCTGGGAATTGATTAAAAAACTGTTGCTTCCTTGTCATAATAGTAGGGAAACCCAACCGTTTAACCGGATGTATTCAGCCCTGATTTGTGTGATATGTCACATATTCACATGCCTTGTTTAGATGTCTGCGGCATGTTAAAAAAAAAACAAATCTTATGGCTTTAACTGCTAGTAGAAGCCCAACATGACAAAAGAAGACCAACTTGAATGCTTACTTTGTCTTGTAAAATGTCATTATGGATACTTTGGGAAGAGGGGTGGAGGTGGGGGGTTAAAACCCAACGCCTACAGATGTTCTCAGATCTTCTTAATTTCACTCAGGGCGCGCATTCACAAACTAACCTCTGTGTAATTGGATTGTGTGCTTGAGCTGATTACCAAAAAATAAACACTAGCAGCCAATCAAAGTGATGGGAATCAGGAGTCTGTGGGTCAGCCAGCATCTTGAGCAGTAAAGAGGCCAACAACAGTAACTCACAATGCTAAGCAAATGGAGGCTCACTAGACAGCTGCCTTCCATATGAGTGAAGATAAATTTTACAATCTCCCATTTCTAAAAGATTGATTTTTTTTTTTAAATGAATACATTATACTCAACACTCTATAACCTCTTAATATAAAGTCTTCCAGTCTTTTCTGCAGTAGTCTTCCACGATTTCTGGACTGGCAGAACAATGACTCAGACCAAACCAGATGTAGAAGAGGGTTAGGTGACAGAACAGAAGTAACACTCTTTTACATCTTGCATCAATGTCACATCAGTACATAAACACTAAGGTGGACAAATAAGGCAACGTAGTCATCATTTGATCACAGCTGAAATGCCAACGTAAATGTTAAACCTGACTACAAATATTTACCTCTGCTGCCTCACAGACTGTTTTGGAATATTAAATAAATAAAATCTATTATGTGATCAACTACACTGACATTTAAACTATTTGCTCACAGAAAAGGTTAGATGCATTAGGAAACTGACTTCTTGACATTACACCCTCTCAGCACCGTATCCGAGCAGGTGTATTAAAGCATGCACAAAAACCAAGACAAGCCTTTGCAGATTCCAGGAGACAACATTTTATTTTTGCTGTGACTTATTGTAGATGTCAGGGCAAAACAGGGAGGAAAAAAATCATTTAAAACTATTGAACCTTTTATTTATGACCACTTCTGCAAGACGATTGCACAGGTCACCTGAGGCAACCCTTCCCAGTCTGACTTGGACTGACTGCAATCAGTCCCAGAGAGATTTTGAAGGTTTCCTAATAATTACTGTCTGATTGATGAATGCAGACATGCAAATATGTTGCCACCAGTCAGATTAAGTCTTTGTTAATAAGCACTTGAGGAAACTAGAATATTTGGCATATCACAAACTATACCGACAAAAGCAACACATTCATAATTAACTTAAGTGATCCATTATTACTGGGACAAAACTGACCAGGCTTAGTGTTCACTCTCATTGTAAGTTCCATGTGTGGCAGGCTTATTTTTCTGTCACCACACAAACAGCAGATTCTGGCAGCGAGTTAATACATCCTGCATGATTAATAAAATTGGCATAGTGTTCGCCCTGCTTTGAAGACCAACTCTGCACTGGTGCGTTGTCAAACCGTTCCAACGTGTGTCTCGCTAAAGCTCTTGCATTTTTGTTCCAGAAGGAAATGTGAATGGACTTCTGAGTGTTTAGCTCACAGCTGATAACCAAACCAACAGAACATCATGCCAGTTCTGCATTGTTGTACCTTTACAAATTAGTCTAACTTCAGTGCCAATCACTCATATCAGTAACGGTACAAACTTTTCAAGCAACTGTTACAAGAAGAAACCAAATTCCTTAATTATAAAACCTAGTAGTATCTATTTAAGGCAGATGACTGCAGTAATAGGGGAAATGTCATGGATGGAAAAAGATGACATCTTGAAGTGACATGTCTAATAGTGGGGAAATGGTAACTGCCAACGGATTCAGCTGGGGGCTATACAGAAATCTACTCGCCTAGTGAAGCCACTGTAATTATGTTGTATGCTTAAACAAAGCATTTTGAGATGATCGCTCTGCACAACAAAAGCTGCCAGATTAAAGAAATGAAAAATGGCACAACAGACGGGGCTAACAACTACTTTAATTTTTATAAGGTGCTGCATTTTTACAGCTTATGCCCCTCCCCCTCCTTTGATAGTGATATCAATAGATTAAAAGAAAGAATAAAGCCTTGATCTGGAGGTTTAAGTACTTGACAGATTAAGGCAACTCTGCGTGAATTGTAATCAAATTGAGATAAATATCAGGCTTGAACTATTCAAAATAAACATATGCCTCAGATGATTCAAAGCTACAGAACATCAAGTGCGTTTACGGTCATTTGATAACGGAAATGCTTGCCCCAGTAAATCAAATTCTTCTGCCTGTCACAAAGTATTAGTGAAATGCTCTTAGAAATAACCTCAGCACAGTGTTAACACTATTCACCGCTATTCATGGAAAAGAAAACATCGATAAAAATGCACTAAAAGAGCATCTGAATTTTTTCAAGTAGTCAAAGAGTGGTGGGTACTTTAAAAGGAAATTAGACTCACCTAAGAGCAGAAATAAATACTCACACTGTGGCTTGTCTGTGGTTAGAGCTGATGCAGAGAGCGAAAAGAACACGCACACGCTGGCAAGAGAGTAAGAAACCCCCAATCCTAAAACACTGACAAAGAGCCATATTGATTTTTCCTCTGCTCAAAGAGGACTCGAGCAGAAACAAGAGCAACTCCATTAACATGCCGAGCCATTCCACTATGCCATGATTTCTGAATTACCAACGCTAGTCTCTAAGATTCTCAAAACACTTCTAATTATCTCTGCTCTCTCCGTTCTATAATTGAGGCACTCTGTCTCAATGGAAGCTGATGTAGCGGCAGTCGCGGCATCTACTGTGGCACTCTTCTTTGCGTCCATGGTCAGCTGCACAATAGGCACACTGACTACGTAATCTCCCAGTGGAGAGACTTTAGGGTTGATATTGCTAAGGAATTTTTAGTAATATATTACTGCATCCATCTATATGTTTGCGCGTGGGGCAGCTAATGAGCCACAGGAACACTTCAAGATGACAAGTATTCATCTAGCCTGCCATCTCTGCACACCAACATGAAAGTGGAACGTCGTCACAAATACCACACCAGGGGCTTTATCACCTATTTAGCAGTGAAAGATAGAAAGAACATCCACACTAAACCAATACTCTGCATTTCATTAAAAATAACTACTTAGCATTAACCCTCATATAGAACAGGGTTGAGTGATATGTTCCACTAACCAGCACTTTGTGGTAGAACAATATAATCTAGACAGTTAATAAAATAAAGAAGCCCAATTCAACTTTCAATTCTTTTTATAACACACATGTAAAATCTTCTAACGCCTAAAAACTACCAGCTGCAAACTCTGAATCACCAACAGCTGATATATCTGTTGAATCCCCAACACTAACAAGTCAATGAGAACAGCTGCACAAAGACATCTAGGCTATTTTCTCCTTTTATTTAAAATGTGTACAACACTCATGGTGGAATTGTTTCCAATATCTTAAAATGTCAGTGGAAAAAATAAAAAATAAAACCAATCACAGCTTTGTTTATCAGTCTTCAAAGAGCTACACAGACTGCACAGACAAGGACAAAGCGGTAAATTTAGAATGTTAATACTGCAGGACAAACTGCCTTGTTTAAGAGTAACATCTCCTCTGTGGTAATGATGATTGACTTCGACAACATTACATTCCTCCAGAAGGTAGAGACTTAAAACACTCGATGGAGCCCTTTAAGCCAAAACAGAAAAAATGGTGCCATTTGCATTACAATGCAACAGTATATTTAGCATCTGAGCTGTTTAAACACTGAAACAGAAGGGACCATAGCAATAACTTCTGTGGTAATATCAGTTAGAGCTGATGAAGAGGTTCCCCTTGACGCAAAACGGTCTTCTTTCTATAGGGGTTCAAGATAATTCAACAAAGAGTATGAAATTTCATTCCACAGCTCTGGTAGTCTTATCAAGCCTAAACTAATTTGGTTACAGACAGACTGTTGGCAAGTGACAACCACTCAGCAAGACTGTGAGATAAAAAGGATCAAGTAGTACATTACAAAGAGCTGCTTAGCAACATTATCGAGTACATCAAACACAAACTAGACAAAATCAAGTGCAATCTAGACATATCTTTTTTGACTGCTATTACTTGAATAATTTCTAAGTGAAACTGGTTTACTAATGCTTATTGCAACGGCAGAGCACAAACTCATTAACCGTGAAACTAAATTATTCAGACGAATGAGAATAACAAGTGTAGATAAGAGAGCTCTTGAAGTGCTTTGTGTTGACTTTAGGTCGACATGTACAACCCCACCAAAGCAAGATATGCGATGTTGGTAAAATGAAAACCTCGGGGTATGTTCATGTTACGTGTTTGCTGTGCTGAATTTAATGTCTGGTCTTGACTATCTGTCTTACTTTGCTGTCAACATAGTGTTCCTACATGACAATCAGAGTGGAAAAAGATGACATTTTGTCATACTAGGTGCCAAAAGATCCACGTCCATCAACAGAGGTTCAAAAATAGACATATTCAAAACCAAAAAAAAGTAAACAAACATTAAGTGGAAGCAACTTCCTGATTGGCAGTGTTTTAATCCAAATACCATAAATACTAAATACTTAAACAGGAGCTCAGTAGAGAAATGCATGCATTATGTTGAAAACACACAAGGCCAAATGATAGAAAGTGTATCCAAGAGCACCAGCATTTCAGTATTTTAATAAGATTTATCACGAGGACTAGTCCATACAACTTAATAACATCTACTGGTAAGCACACAGACATGAAGCCTTTTCCTCAATATCATTTTCACTTGTGCTCAGTTGCTTTCGACATGATGGGGTATGATTTCTGTTTAATGGGCATTTTCTTTTCAGCACCTCGTTGGCTTTTTAGAGATGGTCTTAAACTTGAGTCAGTGAGCTGTTGAAAATAAACAACCCAGGCTTTAGCAGTAGGAAATCAGCCTTTTATCTTCTTATTTTTTTATTTTGCTTAGGAAGTCTGCCCACTGAGTGAAATGACCCTGAAATATCTAAGTGAAATCTCTAAGAGCTGGCTGAAAACTCAAAATGCAAAGGAGAGGTCATTCAATGCTTTCTTTATCATCTCCTTTAGCACTAGATATACATTGGATACACCCAGCAATCCTTTAGGACAACAAAGCATCTAATTCTATATTTAATTTCTTGTAGCAGCAGCTGTCAAAGTGGGGTGATGTCAATAAGGCACACAAGTCATGCACATGACCTGTGGAAACTTAATGTTTCCATACACTAAACTATAAATATGTTGTTAAACCCACAGTCAAACCATGGTGGTTAGTGCTCTATAAATAAAATGATCACAGTGCATGCACAGATGTGAACTACATGAACTAATACCTACCCCCACACATTAATCTAACCTTTAAGGCGAGAATAAGAAACATTACAAAACACATACGCAATAAAAACTCTGTAATGTCATAGATGTTGGTCCCTACTACCCAAAAGCTTTATGCCAGCTATGCTGTCACAATAAGGCCAGTGTATTTTTCATTTACCTCTGGTTAAACATTGTGTACACACTACTTTGGGGCCACTACCGAAACCTTTTAATCTGTTTTGACCAAATTTGTCTGGTGGTTCTTTTTTATGTCCCGCTGACAAGAGAAAGTCTTGGTATTGTCTTTGTCTTCTAAGCTTAAAATAACTTCCTGTTAAGTGTTGGCTACAGAGTGGCTGACATCCTTATAAGAACTTTGTTTGGAACATCAGCAGAGACCAGCTTCAACATATTATTACTTAACCTAGTGTAGCTGGATTCCCTTAGCACCTTGGGTATCTTTCCATATGACCTCACAAATTCTCCCTCACAAATTTACTTGACATCATGACATTTTCCACTAAATTCAAGAAAAGGTGTTTCAGAAAACACACACAATTTATTCTTTTTGATTATTTAACTGTAGTCAAGCAAAGAAGAATGGCTAATTTAATCAAACAAAGCAGGGCTGAAGCTTGAGGTGGTTAGTCAAAGTGATATGATCAAGCTCCTCCTCACTTGAGACTTTACTCCGAGTATCTGCTGTCAGGTTCATCAAATTTAGATCATTGACTGATTTCTTGACTTAGACAATACTGCATGCACTAAGGCTGCACATTTCCTTTTTCACACTTTTAAATCAGAGGACAGTCAGTACACAGAAATCACAGCTACCACAAACACTTTCATGTAAACTTGCAATTGCTAGTCTGCAAGACTTCAGTTTCAGTAAAATGGCGGGGAGGAGCTTTAGTCACAGACTGGCAGGAAATTGCATCTGCATTTACATCTATGGAAAACTTGGGTAAATATGTTTGGGTAAATATTGCCAACAGCGAATATCTGATGACTATGCAGCAAGTACCAAAAAACAACGGACCAACTCTTTCTCAGTTGGCTGAAAATTCCAATGCAGGGCACAATCATACTGTCAGTAACAACAGTCGAATAACAATTACATACAGAGGGATTTCAAGATGAGGGTTGAAGGGCTTAACCCTCTCATTACACAAGTGTGTTTAGTGTTGCAAAAACCATAGGCATGAGAATGGTTTATAGAGAACAGGAAAAAAGTGATGAGTCACTCATCATAATGTAGACGTGTGGGCTAACCCTCATTACCTTTAATCCTGTTATGAAACATTTTATCCAAATGGGAGTGGTCTCTTCCAAGATAACAATGCCTCACAGAGAGCACGAGGTCTCACTGAATATTCAATAGGTGACAAAATGATGTGATTGACATGCTATGACCATCATGGTCACCAGATCTCAACCTGGTTTACTACTTAAGGGAGAATCTGGACCCTCATTTTAAGATATCACAATCATCATTCTGGAAGAACACTCCTGCAGCAGAGCCTCATGGACTTTGGACTTTCTTAGTTTGACACATCAAGTGAGGTGCCTGTAAGGACGGAGCAGTAGTTGGAAGCCATCCACAAAACACCAATCCACAAATTCTACACAGGAATGCCTGAGATCACTAATTTCAGATCACTAATAATGAACATTGTGTATTGTGTTTTAAAGATAAAAATCAAGGTTTCAGGTTGAAACTGAGAAAACTTTAGAAAAAAGCACAAGAGAAAAGGTGCACAAGTAAGAATGCAAAATTATAAGGTCTTACTATATATATATTTTTTTTTAAAAATCAGGTGTAGTATGTATGTAGTATGTAGAGACAGTGCTGAAGCGCTTTGCACCGACTGTGAAATGTTAAAGTATTATTTTGAATAGCCGATATGTGATCTTTCCCCCATCAATCAATATTAAGGTTTTCCTCCTCGACCCAGAATGTAAACTGAAAAAGGAGCTGAAATCTGCGAGCTAAAATAAGCTTGTTTTATTAACTTAAATACTGACTGACAAATGAGGGAGAAGGAAGAGATGTGAAAGGAACATGGCCTCGGGCTAAAGAGCAGAAAGTCCCTGAATAACACTGCTCTCTGTGTCTGTGTGTGTGCAGCAGAAAAGATAAAGACACTACTTTTTTCCCTAGAGTCTTTTGTCGACTGTTTATTACATGCATTCCTGCACGGGCAGCTCACCAGGCAGGATTCCAACAAATTCTTAGTGAAAAGTGAAATACCCATCTGCACACAGTGCATTCAGTCAAGTTAATGGTATCTACTCGCAAATTCTCTGGACCTTTCAGGCTTTTATACTAGTTTATTCCACGAGGAATCTTCTATTAACCTACTACACTGAGGATGACTGAACAATAGAAATCAGTAATGAAGCAACAACAGCACCACAGTGAACACTGGCATAACCGCTCCTACAGAGTGTCAAAAGTCCAACTATGAGAAGACAGCAGGCCACTGGTGAATGACTAATACACTGCACTACTGTTTGTACCATAGACAGTTGTGGTGTTGCTATGTGAATGTCCAACTAGAGAAAGGCCGAGGACAACCATTAACCTCAAATAACTGCCTGCCTCTCTTCCAGCAGCTGCCTAACAGGGGCCGAGTCAACAAGCGAGGCTTCAAATGGCATTGTCACTCTAACATGGTGGCTACCCACAATCAATGCTGCACTGATCTGTCCCTCAGAGACACAAGTGTCATGTGCAAAAAATGACAAGAATCAAGAGTAAGCAATAATTTGGACCCAATTTGCTCTCAATCAGAGAACTGGTTTTGACAGCGTGGAATCTATTGCTGTCAAATTATCTGCAGCACACTATGTAAAAATCACATTTTAAGTCAGGAATGGGCAATCAATTCACCCAAAGGGCCAAATGAGAAACTGGGACCAACAGGCTACACTAAGTTCTGCTTAATATTAATTGTATCTCTTATAAGCTTATTGGCGTGGCCCTCCACAACAGTCCCAGTTTTTCATGTGGCTCCTTGGAAAAATTAATAGGCTGCCTCTGTTTTAAAGGGCACTTTAACTTTGTACTTGAAGCATAAAGACTCACAACGCAACTGCTCATAAAAACACACACACACACACACAGAAACGTAGGCAGTAACATCTGACAGTAAGGCCTAAGGTGCACACTCTATCACCACCAATGTTTGCAGTGCTGGAAATCGTATGCGAGGTAAGAAATGCATTCTATGCTGCATTTCTGTAATGGGAAAATAGCCACATTAAATCGTTTTCTTTGACTTGTGTACTACACAATACCCATAATAGGTTATAGCTAACGAGTGGTCCCACTTTTCACTGTGTATTAACCTTAAACAATATTGTTTAATATAGTTTTTAATATTTGGAGCTACAGTGCATCTTCCATGCTGGACCATGTGACAGAGGTCTAGACCAGCTTTCCTTTAGAACACGAGTTTAAATACATTCGCCTTATTTGGACATTTGACATTCTTGTTTACACATTTGCTGCCACCGTGACCACTTGGTCATCCATTAAAGGAAATGTGTTTCCGCCTCCAAAAATGCAACTCAGCTATGTCGGATTTCAAACGCACCATCACTTAGAAAAGTATAAGAGTTGAGGTTTGCTTGCTTTGTCCTCGTGTTGTCACCAATGCAAATGATTCTCCTTCAATTCTCCGTCTACCTCTCCTATTCCCCATGCCTGTTTGTTCTCCCTTTTCCCCAGCATCATCAATTTTCTTTCATAGCGGCTGCCAAATTAAAATGCAAAGCAAACAGGCTTTCTCCAGCAGATTACTGTATGTTACAAGTAAAAGCTAAACCAACCAATCACACAATATGTAGACCATACCATGTGTGCTCTTTTTTAGCTGCAGTATATTTAGTCCAATATATTCACACGGTGGAGCATCCTAATATTTCATTTCACTACTAATAACACTAAAGCTGAATTTATGCTTCTCTGGCGAGTTGTTTCTCTGCTCCTTTTTGTAGATGCCTACGGCGTGGGAAGTGATTTATGGTTCAGCGTAGGATTTAACCCGTTGGCTGTCGTGGCATTGCTACCTCACTAGATGGATGTGTTGTACATTTTTGTGCCATGCTGTGTATTTATTTCCCAACCAAGTAATATAATTTACCTTCATGTATTTGCTATGCTGTGCTTACGTGATTAAAAAAAAAAAGAAGCAAATATGTCCATGTTGTTTACATTCTCAAAGAAATAGAAAATGATGGTGAAGACTAAGCTGTTCCATTACTCCCATGAACCCTTTACAGCCTGTGTTAACCTCACACTGCTACATCTTAATACAAAGGCATAAATCTGCCCTAAGCAGCTGAGTGAAACATTACACACCCATATTTTTTTGCAAACCAGTCAGGACAGTTCAAACCACTAATGTTAAAGCCACAAGAGCTACTACTTGCGAGACTATGCGCGAGTGCTGCTCCATTTGCGTGTTTTTGATTAACTGCTTTCTCTGCCCACAATCTCGACCTTAAATAGGATCTCTACTCTTGAGAGTAACCGGGTTTCTCCACTGATCTTCCTTGATCGTTTGTGAAATCGCATAACACAGTTTTATCGGGGTAAGACCTACATTTGCTGTCCAAATAAGTGAATTTGTTCCAGCGTCTTGTCAGATTAATTGGAAAAATGAACAGGGACAGATAATAATGACTTCCTGCAGGCTGATTAGATTTAAATTTCCTGATTTCTAGCATTAGTATTTTAATTCATTTGCATTTTGTGGTGCTTTCCGTCAGATTTTTTGGTTACACAAAGTAATCTGGTGATTATCTTTTTGATAAACTTATTATCAGCCAATGAGTCTCATTATAAATTTCCCATAGCACAGAATAATGTTGCTAACCAACACAATGTTGCAGATCTGATTTCCACTTTGTTTTTGTTTGATGTTTGTTCATTGTGTTGTTCATTACTTGATTTGTGTTTTGATTATTATCATAGACCTAAGCATATTTTGCCAACAGCACACAACAGCCCCAATCTGGTTGGCCTAGGTAGAAAAAGGACATAAGAATCAGTGTGCCAGTTAACAAAAACTGCCAGCAGATTACACAAAATAGTTGGAAGTGATCCAAATGTGGTCGCCCAGGGTAACCAAACAACTAGTACTGTTGAAGCCTGAGGCCCCAAATAAGATTCCCTGTAACTACATGCCAAAGCTGACTGTTGTATAGAAGATTGGTTAATTTCATTGGGATTTTTTTGTAAAGCCCATCTGATACTGGATTTTTGGAACCAATGCTGGTACTGACTTTTATGCTACAGTGACACTAGATAAAACAGTGGAGGGAGACTGTAGCACCAAAAAATAAAAATGACTGCGTCTCTGTGCAATGAACTGCTTCAAAGATGGAGACTAGGTTTGTAACCACCATTCAAAGCGACTTTGGTGTGTCAAGATGGTGATAAAACGGCAATGAAACAGAGCCAGTTTGTTATCAGTTTGTGATTAAATTGGGTCAAGCTGGCAATTACATGAAATCTCTTTACAATAATATAGTGATTCACTGTAAGAAATCTGTAACAATCGCAAATCTGTTGCTGTTTACATACACAAAAATTCACATTAAACAAAGTCCAGTCAAGACTGGAAATTCCCCCTGAATAATGATGTAGTTATGGCAGGGCGGGGCTTAACTACAAAATGATAGATGTTTGGCAACCTTGCTTTTATATGAGAATATAACCAGAATACAACCACTTCGCAACTAGATGACAACCAGTTGAGCGCCGTCTCCTATTGCAAAACAATGCATCACAGATAAGCAACTCATCGGCACAGACTGACTCAGATCAATTGCGAATTTTTGGCAATTGATTTGTGTCTATAAATTGGACAGCATTTATTCCCAAACCTCTGCTAATCTGTCTCACAGTGATTGCAGTCAGTCTGAATCAGACCACAAATTTTTGTGAACAGGTTCCCTCCCCAAAGGCGACCCTGGCAGAAAGTGGTCGCCACAAGTACTTGAAATCCGTCGCCAGTAGCAAACCAGGTCAATGGATTCACTAAGATTTTGGACTCCACTGACCAAGAAGCCAGCTTTCTTAATTTTTTATTCTAGTGTTACTGAGCCATTAGACAACAAAGGTTTTCAACAGTGATATCGGTCAATTAGCACAAGAAAGCTCTTTTTAAATTTTTAACTACTACATTAAACTTTTCTAGTCAACAAGCTGTCTAATGATACACGTTTCTAAATTAACTCAACATCTTTTTGTATTAAATTCTATCAAAGAAAAAACAATTCATATCAACACATTAAACATTTACACCAACACCAATAAATCTGCAATACATCCATTTCCAGTTTGTTCTATCCGATAACACAAGTGTAAAGCACATCTCAAATCACTGTACAATTTAAAGCAAAAATAAAAACCTGGCCTATTACTGTTGCTCGAAGATCCAGCACTAAATTCTTCAGTGATGTCTTCACTACTGAACAGCTGAAAATACATAATGCCTACTAAACTAGCCCCATGATATATTGAGCCCTGCAAAAATCAAACAACTACAGCCTTTAATCCCAGTTAATTCTTTATCCATGCACAGTAAAAAGGAACTGGACATGATCACCGTGCACCTCGAACGACAACCCTTTGGTGGGCTTTAAACCGAAGCCGCTTTGATGGGAATGCGTTTCAAACTAAAACAACATTAAAATTCTATACATCTGTTTTCATGCATGCCCGGGCAGAGGGATGAAACAGGATAGTAGATCTCTGTTAACATTCGCACAGTTTTAGACTGACGAAGGAAATGGTGCTCTTTGAAAGTGGTTGCCGTTCCAATTGATCATCCGTGTTTTTCACATTAGACTGCAGCAATTGTGGATGTTCTCTCATTTACTCATCAATATAACAAGCAAGGCTGGTGTCATCTGAGAGCGACAACAGTTTCTCTTTGATTCTACAGATGACAGTGGATTCTGCTGTATGATTAGGGCAACAGGGATAGAGCCTCCCACTCACTGCCACCACGCTACACTATTGATGTGCTCTGAGGAATTCCCGCGCATCACTTCAAAGACCTTTCTTGCTCTACACTAAGCTCAACTCAAAAACATATCTTCATAAAAGACCGTGACATTCCTACAGCTAAAAGCGAGCTTATATCTGGGAAAGACATAATTGCTTCGCGTCAAAAAATGGATACGCTGTATGTTCTGTAGAGCAACTTAGAAAAAAATAATATTATATTGTAGCATTTTCTTTACTATCTTATTCAACCATTAATAGATGTGCATGTAGCAGCGAAAAGATAACCACTGTCAGGAACAAGTGATGCACCACTGATTAATGAGGTCACACTGCTTATGAATGGAGGAGTGAAGGCAGCACTAAATGCAATGGTGTGGTAAAAAACCCCAAAGGTTTTGTAATAACAGAAACACAACTATCCTTTTGAATCGACCCCCATAATTGCTGTGGCTTTCCTTTCTACAATCACACGGGACGATACGTCAAACCAAAAGCAAATGAGACAGCATTTCTGCAGCACTCAAGTCTGTGCTGCGCCACAAAAGCTGACAATATCTTTATAGCCTGTGTGGGGGAGACTTGAGTGTAACCTGGGCTCACATCCCAGGAAAAGATGGATCACTGGTTTCTGGCAAAACAGCAGCTGTGCAACAAGCATTCAAAGTGCCCCCCCTCCCCCGCTATAATGGGCAATTCACAAGTGAGAAATCCAATCAAAGCTGCAAAACGTGAAGCAGAGCTGCATATTCTGATACAACATTACAGCCCCCACGACAACCGTCACATCCTCAACTTTGTCAACAAAATGGTAGCCTCAGGAAATACAGACGGCGGCAACATCCACACAATCACTTTTCATATATAAAATCTATTTTGGGGGCCAGCTGAGGTACATTTTCCCCCCACTACAAGCTTCCCTAGCCCACCCACACAATGGATGGCTCAATAAATATTGCCATCTATTCTGACTATCAGTTTCCATTATCCTGCATTTATTATGCTTGAACAAGCAAATAAAAAAATAAACAAAAAAAAAAAAAAAAAACCCACCATTTTAATAATTGCATTACATAATTACGCATTTCAGTAATATTTCGCAGTTTTCAGGTGTATCGC
This sequence comes from Neolamprologus multifasciatus, assembly GCF_963576455.1. Taxonomy (NCBI): domain Eukaryota; kingdom Metazoa; phylum Chordata; class Actinopteri; order Cichliformes; family Cichlidae; genus Neolamprologus; species Neolamprologus multifasciatus. Next base: position 10,765,612 of record NC_140439.1, read on the forward strand.
AGCTTTTAAGCCTTGCGGCGGGCTGTTACATTATAATCTCGACAGTCATGTTCATATCGAAAGATGATGGAAATTACATAATCACGTCTGAACCGTCCGCCCACCTGTCTTTCCACAAGCTACGAAAACAACACAGGACACTCCACGGAGCACTTGATTGATTACAGGAACTGTTTAATCAAAGTCTGAACTTACTGCAGACCTAGTCAGCTGTTACAAGCAGATACAGCATAGTCAAAATTCACAGGTAGCCAAGTGTGCAACACACAGCGGCACAGGCTAAAAATATAAACAATCAACCGTTTTCTTAAGTTGTTGTCCCCCCAAAAAAAGGATTTAAATATGCCATCAGAATATATTGGGTTACCAAAGCCTATGCTACTTTCTCTTCACGCTAGAAGTGTGAAATTAAGTCCCAGGTGTCTCTCTCACTCCTTTTCAACTGTGTGCACATGCAAAGGAAATAGTGAAAGCTGCACCTCTGCAGGTTAGCTGTTCCAATGGAACACAGTATGCACTATGGTAGGTAGGTAAGTAGCTATTTTAACCAAGTGCTATATTGCATTAACAATTACGGACTACAATTTGGAGGTCAGGTCATGTAGGTAATGCTGTTTTTCTGAAGGCACTCAAGCGTTCCATGTTAGAGCTTCCCTGCAGTGCTTCAATAAGCCCATCCCCCCCATCACTCAGAGTGGATCGCTTCAAAAGAATCTTAACCTTGGAGAAACGCTGCATGTATGTTTTAAAGTACAAAGATTTTCATCTAATCACAACCAGCCTATTAACACTAACTGCATTAAAGCACTCGCCACTTCACAAAGGGAACTGTGGAATGCATATGCGTCTCATTCCTCATGATCCATTTCATTGCTAATGTAAAACCCAGGAGTATAATTGAATATGTGGATATGTGCGCACCTGTAAAAAAGGCTTAATTCAAGTGGTTTGAAAATAAAAGGCACCATAAGCCTTCGAATGACCAGCTACCTTCGAGGATATAAGTTAAATCCTTTCTGAGTTTGCTATCAGCTGGTGTGTGGCCACGACATGACGGCAGCCTTACAAAGCCAACATAATCCCCTTGTCGTGGACTAATCTAATGCCCTGGACCTCAAAACAAACACTTTTTAATGCTCTTCTTGCACAGTGTTTCTTTGGTATATAGTCTGAGGCACAACAGATTTTAAAAAGGTGAAAGACTGGTCACAGTTAACGCAAAACAAATCTGAGCCAAAGTCCAGTGCCATCATGTACATTAGTCACTTTTACAGTCAGTTGCTGTCCTTTAAAAACATTACATACCAGCAGCTGAGTTATCAAGGACATCAGACTGTTGAATAAGGAAATGGGAATTTCCTCAAGTGGCGTTGCTCTCGTGTTCAGTCACTTCACAAGCTATGGTCTGTCAGACTGTATAAAATCTATCTGCCATGCTATAACAAGGATCCTAACACCCTTACAATGATTAAAACAAATTACTACTAAAAAAAAAAAAAAAGTTAATCAGATGGAGAGGAACTGCCTTTGAAAAGGTACTGAGCTGGAAAGAAAGCTATGCCAGCTCTATGCCTTACAGTGAAATTGCTCAATTTTGTCCACCAAAAGAAAAAATAGCAAAGGACATGTTTGCTCTGTGGAAACATTGCTATTATTAAAAGGGACACCAGTGCTTTCACATGTATGAATTCAATTTCAGGGCAAATCCTCTGGGCTTAACACTGTTATATTACCGTCTTTTGTATTGATTTCAATGTGACAAAGACATGAGAAGAATGAGTAATAAACCTCTAAGTAAAACAAAGTGTTCAAAAAGAAATCAATACAAAACAAGTCGGTAATAATACGCAGTGACCAAACACTCTTTCAGCATGCGTAAAAGACCTCAATCATTTATTGGAACCACTAGCAAATTAATGTTAGTCTGGTTAAGGTGATCCTTTTGCTGCCCGCTCTGATATAGGTTATTTGGCTAGCTGTACTGAAAATAATATGAACCGTCACAAAACCTCAGAACGAATGCATTTTATGCTGCCTTGGGTCACGTGCGTGACTTTCTATTGACTTGACATTATTTCACATAAGTCACTTGAAATCATTAAGTCACGTCAGGCCTTAATAACTGCATACCAAGTCTTAAATGAGGAACTCGTACACCTCTATGCCAAAAAGCTGGTATGAGAAAACCACAGGTCTGCTGCAGACTGGCCTGGACTCAAACAACTTCCAATGTTCCACATTGCCGAATAGGGAACAAACGCTTCATGCACATTATTCCAAAGTAGCTTAATATTAGAATGCAGAAAAGTGTCTTCAAATGGTGTCCAGAGTTTTCGCGAGACAATGTATCCAACCTGATTTAATAGTAAATGAAGCATTAGCCAGGAATGCCTGAGGCTCTTGAGAAACCAGTGACATGTTTAATGATTGACTATTCAGTTACTGTCAACTGTAGTAGATTTGTGTAAACAAATACATTTTATTAACAAAAGAACCACTCATTCCACTCATTTGCATTGGTTTCACCTCATTTACGGCTTGGGTGGATGGTACAGTCGATGGCTCAGACAGTATTTCACTCTTAAAGCAAGAAGATAGTTACTTCTATCACTAAATTTAAATTGTTAAGGCTTCATGGTGGACAAATTGTAGTTTGTTTCATTTCTGTACTTCAATCTCATAACCTATTATTGGAAAATGACATCAGCTTCACCTACTTATCCATCTACCTCGAGTACTCTGTAATAATATCTGAAGGTTCTGCAACCGCTTGCAAATATCTCATTGCGAGATCATCCACCCACGCCAGATATCCTTACACTTAGGCATGCCACATGGAAGACCTTGCGTGTTGTATTGTAAGCACTTAGAGGTTGTTCTTGCAAAAACAGAAATGTGCAACAAAAATGACAAATGTCCTCAACAAATCATATTTAATTGACTGCCAGCACTAGGCCAGTACACATTAAGCAGGATTGTGCAAAGCCTGTGACACGTTTATGTTGCAAGCTTGCACAACAATTAAAACCATGTCTCACTTTTTCCCCAATGAACCCATGCTGTTTTAAAAAAAAAATTCTGCACACTGGAGCGTTTTTGATATATATATATATATATATATATATATATATATATATATATATAGATAGATAGATAGATAGATAGATAGATAGATAGATAGATAGATAGATAGATAGATAGATAGATAGATAGATAGATAGATAGATAGATAGATAGATAGATAGATAGATTTAACACTACTGCAGTCTTGTATCTTGACTAATGAATATGTTGAACACTTTAACCTGCAGCTAAGTACTAGACTGAGACTACTTTGCTAGTCTTTAATGTGGTCCTGTTACAGTCCATGGAGCAGCACAGACCATGGGGTAGAGCACAGGGTTAGCCCACAGTGGTCTTGTTAAAACGGAAATCTTGTGCTTGAGCTGAAGGACTCAATTCACTGAGATGGGACACCCCCAAGAACATGAGCTGACAAAACGTGACTTGTTTAGTTTTTTTTTTGTTTGTTTGTTTGTTTGTTTGTTTGTTTTGGGGGGGGGGGGGGTCCCATGGAAGTCCTAACCATAGCTACATATTAACATGATCCACCATTTTGTAAATTTTTTAGCTGAGCTTTAGCTTTAATACAGAGCACTTTGTCTGAAGCCACAACCTGTAACAAGAGTTGTAGCACTTGTTTACACTGCTCTGCGTGTGTGTGTGTTAACACTAGTAGACGTGCGGTTTCAAACAGATTCACACAGATCCTCACACTCTGCTAAATCATCACTAGTAACACGTTAAAAGATCAGGCTTTCATTTTCATGTCTTCTTAAGTGCCCCTCGCAATTCGCTAACGAGACCCCCTGGGAGTCCCCGGTACCCAGATTGGGAAACACTGTGGTCACTTCACTGGCGGAATTTGCAGCTTCAAATCTGCCCAGATCCTTATTTTATTTCCAAACATGGAAGGGGGGGGGGGGGGGTCGTTTAAAAACAAAAACTATTAGTGAAGTCAGCCAAGTGTATTCTGGGGCTAATAAATATTGCAGTCCCCGAGGGTAACTGTCACGACCCGTGAGCTCAACTTAAAGAATCTGTTAGCAGTGCTTTAACGGTTATGGTACAAGCTTCACTTTCACACGTTAGCCGAAGTTCAAGAAGCAGATAGAGCTAACTTAGCTCGGTGTAATGAGCTAATCTAAGTGTAACGTTAGCTCTCTGGCAGACTGAAACAATGAGCTCAGAGTGCAGTCAGCCTTGGCTAGCTTGCTGCTGCATGCTGTGTTGGCTACATAACGTAAAGCTAGCCAGCTTGCCATGCACACAAGGCTAACGTTAAATGGCTAACGACTCGTAGCACTATCAACAATAAGAAGAAAAAAAAGAAGAAAAAAAATGTACTTACTTACCGACTTAGCTAGACACTCCTATTCCAAACCGTGGTCTGCCCATGGTGGTGTATGCTCCATAAAAAGAACAAATCAACGGTAATTATGCTTTACTTATAAGAAAACCTCTAAAAAAAAATCTGAAGCACCAGAAAGCAGTGGCAGCGCACTCCCCAAGACATCCAACACAAGAGAGGAGGGGAGGCCAGCGATTCACTGGACTTCTGCCATCACACTTCGAGATACCGTCCACAGCGTAAACAGCCGAGTCCCGAGCGCATTTTTATCGGTGCCGTCTCAAGCCAGACACAAGTCCGGTGCTCTCCAGCGACCCTCTGTCAATTATTCCCACAGCGAATAGCTTTCAATCCAGGTTAATTCCTCCGTATTCACCGTCTCTGGATGAGCGCCGTGCTGGTTCTTCGTGTGGGAACTGATACAATGTAGCCAACCAGCAGCAGCGATTAGGAAATCCAGGATAGAGAAGTTCCTCTCGGAATGGACTGGGATACGTCAGGTACAATGCATGGAACTGGATTAACCAACCTGGACTGTGACTGTGTGCGTGTGTGTGTTAGTTTTCAGCGAGGGGATATGCACCAGCTAGTCCAGCCCCCACTGAATGCGTTGAGTTCTAGCCGCTGCTGTGGGTTTACACAGAGACAAGGCCGTAGCCAGGATTTTTAAAAATACTGAGGTCATAAGTTGAATCTTTTCCTCTCTCAGTTATAATGGAGTAAGGCTTCTTTAAGCTATCTATAAATAATACTGTTTTCCTATAAATAACACCGATTTCAGATTTATTGCTAAATGTAGGACAGAGCACAATTACCAAATGCAACTAGCAGCCCAAAACATCAAAATGTTAAATGTAGCCTTCCATGATCCAGAAAAGACACCAATAATCCTCCATAAATTGTCTGTAGTTTACTCACTGAAGTGACTCTTCATTTTTTAAAAATGATGTGATTTGACATTAAAAATATTTAAAATAATGCCTTCACATAAAAGTGTCTAATACATTAGAAAATACCAAATAGTAGACAATAGACCACTGTTTTGCTACATTACAGTTCAGGGATAGAAATGCTAATAATCTGATGATGATGATTTGTTGATGACTGTGTGATAATGGGAAGTCAGACATAAATTGTCTGGCCTTCATCATGTGTTTATAAGACACAACTAATGATATTGTCAGTACACTCCAAACAATATGCCAGTCACTCTTGGCCTATCAAAAGGTCAACATCATAGGTATATTTTTAAATCAGTCGTGTGACAGGACTCTAGCTACCCTTACTGCTTCCATAGGAATTAAGAGGGTCAGTCTCAAACAAGTACTGCCAAAATCCGACTGCCTCTATAAGTGCAGATGTTTTAGCAGTTTGCTGGTCTGAGGGGTTCAGGTGTGTGTAGATACGATTTTCTAAGTAGTATAACGTCCTAGCAAATTTACCACAAGGTCAGACCCTACAATGCTCAGGGAAATTGTAAAAAACGGGGGGGAGGGGGGGGGGAATCCAGGTGGTACATTTTAGTCTCTAGAGACCTCAGTTAGCATGTTAAGTGTGTAAAACATGTTTCAAACAGTATCCAGACCAGAGTTTGTCAGTAATGAACAGCGGCATATTTAGCAAATTCCAAATCAACAGAAACACCTCATACTAACTGTCAAACACATGGTGAAAACAAGCCCACAAACTCAGCGAATTAAAGGGACATTGTAGAGAAAAATGGACCAAACTTTCTTGACAACAATATGAGTCACTGATAAAGTAGTTCAGAAAATTATTACTTCAAGATTTTGCTGGTAAAAGTTGTTCTAAAAACTACTAAATCACACTTAGTCTGTTAAAGAGTAATAACACACATACACATAATAACACTTACTAACGGAGCTTGGAGTGACCATGTAAAAAAAACTGAATTAATTGTGTATAAAAAATTCATTAGGGAATTATTAATTATTATTATTAGGCAGTCACATATGGATTCATCACCGTGTAATAAGCCATCAGATCTGCAGGGGGGAAACTGATAAATGGTTTTTAGAGTAATCCTGGTCTGCCCTGGAATGTTACATGTTTAAAAAGTGCATTGTTGTTCATATTTTCCCTACCAGCCTTTTCCAGATGGAAAGTGGCTGAACAGTTCAGTGGAGCGGTCTACCTGATGAACTAAAGAGCTTACCTAAACAATAAAGCAGGTGTTACTCTGGACAGGGGTAAACACTGACCAAAGGGATTTGTCACAACCTGGCAACCCAAATGTTCACGTAACTGGCTTATAAATGATCAAATACACTTAGTATGTGACTTATTGTGTTTTGTCGTTAGAACGTGGCAGCACTGACGCATCATGATGAATGTACTCTAACTTGGTTTTAAAAAAGGGGAACCAAATGTGCATTTTGTTGAATGACAACACTTTTAAATCCGTAAAAACTGTGATTCTACACAAGAAAGCAACGCGGAGGCAAAAACTTGATCTTCACGCTTGAGGCAAATAGGACATGTTACCTTAGTGACTGCCAGCTGGGTTCAGATTTTACTGAAGTGAATCTATAACAACAACTGATGGGGAGTTTCTCAGAAAACATTAAGCTGGAAAGGAAAAGATTCCTACAATAAGACCCTTAGACATGTCATGAATCCAGTTCTCCCAGCTCCACGGATAACCTTTCATGTGTACCAGCTTCAAACACCATGAAGGCTTTAAGTCGTTGTCTCGCTCAGTGCTGGTTTCCCAGGCAACAAGAATATGATAATGTTGCCTTTGACATGACAGAAGGAATCATCTCGCTAACAAACAGAGACAACAGGCACAGGGAGGGCTCGGAGAGAGGCAGGGGAGGGGGCTGAATTAATGGACTCATTTTCACACAGAGGGAAACACAGCGGCAGCAGCTACTTACCATCCTCCATCTTCCTCTATTGCCTCCAATGCATTCCTGCTGGCAGGCACACTCTTGCTCTCCCGAGGGAACAGCCAGCCTCCATTGGAAAGCTAAATAACAGTCAGTGGCCAGTGGGGACCGGAGGGGGACAGCTTTCTGATGAAGGCTGCCCTTCAAGGCTGTATGGCTCCAAACCAAGTGCTCTCGCTGCTTAGCGTCACACCAGCTAAAACCTGAAATGAACAAGCTGTGTGGACGCCATGTGTTTTCCATCAGTGAAGAAGGGTTAATCAGCCAGCCATGTGGAATCACAGAGGGGCTGGCTTGATTCATGTGATCATCTTTCCATTACTCTATAAAAGAAACTGTAAAGCCTCAAAGCCCATCTGTAAGAAACTTGTTCTTTAGCACATGTTTGAAAATCCATATCAGCTAACAGCCTTGTTGAAGAAACTGATGCAACAGAATAAAATGACATGAAATAAAACAGTCACAGAAAATAAAAATGTATCGTCCTTACCTAGATTAAAAAGGCAAAGCCTACTGAATGGACTGTTTTTCTCATACACATTTATGCTTTCACATTTTAGTCCTCACTCTGCTCCAGACTGAAATGTCCCATCATTAATGTTTGTGCTAACAATACATCTTTTAAATTGCAAGGTATCTAAGCTTAATTTTTTTACATAACATCTTGTGTTTTGAACAGATTAAGTCTAAATGTAAAGATACAAATGTGACATGTACTGTTAACACTGCTGATTTAATCTTGTTACATTTACATCTGCTCTGATTGATTTTTTTCTAGTGCAGGACATTAACTTGTTTATTGTTTTCTTTGACTGAAACGTTCCAAGCATCTCTTACATGCAGGCATTCATTCCCCCCTTGAGAATGAAGGGTAATAACCTTGTTTCTCAGCGCCATCATTGTTGAAATCTTTCATTTGGTTTACAATTAAATTCCTCACGAAACCATTACAATCCCATCGTCTTTGACTGTACTTTGTGTTTAGTACCACTTAAAAAATATTAGCACCAAATGAAAATGGCGATGGCGGGAATGGTAAGAGTTTTTATTAATCCAAGTCAATTCAGTTTTATTTAGATAGCACCAATCGCAACACCAGTCACCTCAAAGCTCTTTATATTCCAACAATAATAGAGAGACTGTTTAAAAAGTGCTTTAAACAAACAAAAACAATTGGCCACCTACATGTTACACCTACAGGATCTGCTCCCGTCATAGTAACCAGTGCCATGAAGCTCCCAGTGTACGGTTTTTGTGCTGATGTTAATGACATTTGAAACCCTGCAGTTAGTGTTAGTGACTTTTATGTACAATTGGCCTTAGCAGTTGGTGACCCCGCTCTGTAACCCAACATGATGTGCCACTTTGTGTCCGAGTTCCTGTGGTTCCTAAACACTTCCAGTATGGAATTATACCACTTACAGCTGATGGTGGAACATCGACAAGTGAAGAAATGTTACAAATTGACTTGCTGTAATGGTGATATCCTATTACAGCACCATCTTCCAACTCAGCGAGCTCTTTAGAACCATCCATTCTTTCTGTCTGTGTAGGCTCTTGGTCATCCAGGTCATGGTAGCCTTCACAGCTTAGAAAAGGAGGAATCCAAGAGGCTTTTTCGGTCCCGTGTAATAAACCTCTAGAGGAGGCTGTCTTCTTTGGAGGTGGTCCTGAAGGTCGTTAACCTACTATTGATCTTGTGAGTAGTCACGTAAGCTGAGGTGTCAAAAAAGCCGTGGGTCATCCCCATCACCCGGGCAGACAGGTGAAACCTCTGTTAGACCTTACCCCACCCCACTATCACGTAAACTATTGAGGTTACCTGAGGCAAGGTGTGAATGGGAGTTGAAACCCCTGGGAAGGGATTTCAGGACTGCATTGCAGGTGGCTCATAGCTGATGTCGTAAGCCGACACCTCTGTTTAATGATGGTCGTTCACGGCGGACATAGATGGTCTCCTTTACTCCTCTTTCAAACCTTCTGTCTTCTCAGTCCAAAACGGGCGTCCTTGAAAGACTGACCTTTGTCCTTAAGGTGCCTTCCATGCTAACTTTACATATAAACAAACTATATTTCGACACTTTGCTTTATAAATACGCTTTTCAGGGGGCAGGCTGTATTATTAACTTTATATTTTTTCTTTCACAGTTCAAACATAACTTTTAAAAGGACTGCACAGGAAAGGAATGTTTCTTTACCTCTAAAATACCTGGAAATTAGGCGATAGTGTATCCCACTATTACAGTATTACTATAACAACATACGATAGGGAAATATAGTTTGTTTTTCAGCAAAACTACCAAGAAATTTGGCAGTACTTAAAATTATTTACAGTATAATCATTTCTTTGTTTCCTGTAAAACTTGTAAAACTCTTTTTCTAGTTTACCTACCTTTAAGTGTTTGTAGGTAAATATATTTACGTTCTTATTTCACATAAAGTACATCGAAATGCCATTGAATTACAGGGTAATTATGCTTTTAGTTGGGGGCTGTATTATAAAGTGTTACAGCGTTACTCTCTGTACACTCCTCTTTTTCACAGGAAGCAGTGAATGAGTGAACCCCGCATTGCGAGAGAATGAGACGGACAGAAGATGAGTTGCAGTTGTTGGGATTTGATGACCTGACTTGTCTGGTCGTAGCCATCAGCGAAGGTCGTGTAATGGATTGGAGTCATGCACACAACAAAGTAGATTAAGACGAGGAGAAATCACCCTTGTTGAATATAAGGTCACTTAAGAGCCACAAATTAATCAACATAATGAACATGGACGTCAGTAAAGTAATATGGGATACATTATGCTGGGGAGATTATTTTAAAGCAAAGTTGTAAGATCAATCTGCTTCCTAGACTAATCTCAGGTCAAATATGTGACCTAAATAATGCATAAAAAGGCTCAATCAAAGGAAACTGTGGGGTGGGGGTTCAGACTGTTAAAGATGTACTCTTTTGTCTAGATTGCGCTCATAGCAACGCGCCCCTCCTCTGACAAGCAAAATGAGATCAAGCATGAAAGCAATGACATCTTTTACTGCATGTTCTAAATTTGTATGAAGCATCTAATTTGGGACAAACTTGGGGTTTGACCCAATTAGTCAAACAGAAATCATACCACAGTCATGAGGCATTTGCAAAAGACATCTTTGCATGTAAGAGACTGAGAACAAAAGCTTTATTGTCAGTTTGGTGATTAGAAGACAGTCAATTTTTTTCCCCCTTCCTAAAAGTTTTAATCTTTCGTGTCCTCAAATTGCAGCAGTTTTCTCACACATCTGCAACTCTTTATACAAACAAGCTGTTGGCAAAAAAAAGTGTTTGTATTTATTGTCTATCATATAGCAATATGCAAATAGTTAATCCAGAGTAATCATGTTATGTATCTGTTACAGTGCTTGCTCCTGAGAAAACAGAAGCCTGGAAGGGACTATTTTACATATGCAAGAGACTAAGGCTTCACAAATCACTGTGTTCGGAGATTTAATCCTCCTGACAGAGGAGGCCATGAAGACAGACGGTCTACAGTAATGTCTACAGTGTGGCATTATGTGAATTAATAAGACCCGAAAGCTGTGAAGACTTCTTGGTGGGGGATTCTGTAGGTGGGCATTTTATTCTGATTTAAAGACCCCAGAGTCTGTTTAGTTTGAAGTTTTGGAGCAATTTCCCTCGGCGCTTCTGTCGAATTGACTTTGAGAAAAATCAACATGGCCATAATTTTAAGTATCACCTACTCCATTTGTGTCACTACAGATACCCTCTCATTCAGGAGCACAGCAAGGTCAAAGGTCAGGGATTAAATTGACCTCTTATCAGTGGATCTTTAGAAATGGCCAGCAATTGAAAGCCGTTTGTGATGGGAAATCCATTTTTAATTGGACAGATGCAACTGCACTCCCTTTGTGAATCCTGGAAGTCAGGTCAGCAGGCTTTCGGAATCTGAGATCGTTTCTTTTATTTATTTATTTCTCCGATCAGGATTATTTGTGGAGAAGGTAATTTATAGATCTGATATGAACATTTAAGGTGCAAGCAGGTCATAGCTCTTCTTGAGCTGTGGTCACATAAAGAGATCCACTTCTTATCGCTCCCACTGTGTGTATTTCTCACTGCCCTTGAGGGAATATAAGCTTTCAAAAGACTCATGCGCATTCCCTCCTCCAATGGGGCCCAACCTTAGATCTGTGGACTATGTAGAGTCTACACTGAATGGAAAAGATAGCAATTGTGCTCTTTTAGTTTATGCATCAACATCAGTTGTGATGAAGGAATGGGATTTCATGCGAAAAAAAACAAAAAAGCTGTGAGGACTGTGAAGAAGCGGGTATGAGCTATAGAAATTAATTGTGCAGCAGTTTGGGAAATGCCAAGTTAAATGAGAAGTTCAGTGGCTGCACAGTAAATACGATGCTACAGCTGAGTTGGCTTAGTGGAGCAGGAAACACCTAGGTAAACTCCCTCCAAACATAATTCCCCTACCATCAAATGTGCTAAATTAAGCTTACAGATCTATCTTCAAGTGGCATCTGGCTTCTCAAGTCACACACAAACCATTTGAAAGTCCTGATGGCTTGAGATGAAAACACCGTCTTAAATCCCAGGATGTTTTTGAAGTAACGAGCGACCATTGCGTCAGATTTTGCGGTCAAGCTGTCTTAAATGAGCAAATATTGACCCACTCATTCCTCAAAATTTCCTTTTGTACAACCACCATGGCTTGACAGGCAGCGATCCATGACAGATTATGAGATGGATGAGCCATAAGCTGTTACCGGGTTTGTATTGTTCCCCAGCCTGCCACCACCTCTTCTGAAGTGCTGCGAAGCACTAATTCCTCTTCCAGGCCTGTGGGGATGGGGGTGGCGGTGGAGGATGGGACCCTGTGCCCTCAGACCAATCAGTCTCTCAGCAAGCACACAAAGGTCCTGCTGCTTCTACAACTGGAAACTTGGCTCGACGGTGAGGAGGGCATGCTGTTGGAAAGGAGTCAATTACATTTCTTTTCATTTAGAAAATTCAGTTGGGCATCATTTCAGCCCTAATGACAAATAAACAGATTATCCTATTTATGTCTAATTTAATTTATAACTTCAGCTAAACGGATCAAAGTTGGAGGGTGGCAGGAATTGTACTTGGAGTTCCTGCTTCTGAAACAGGTGGTGCTCAAAATTGGATGATGCCATGCTTGTTATATTGCTTCATCTACTCTGATTAGTTCCTCTCCCTTGTTCACCAGCAGAATTAACAGCAGGGTGGTTGGTGTGTGATGAAGAAGCTGAATCACTGCCATTATGTTACTTTGAAAACAAAATAATTTCACAAAAACTACCAGAGTCAAAATGATTAACTCCCCTGATGCTAACAGTCATTTGTGTATCCTTTTAGCTAGGAAACAGCCACAAGGATACGCGTGTGTGACAAAAGTCAGACACACATCTCCTGTGCAATCCCAGCCCGTTCTTATTTGCCAAATCTCTCAATCTCCTCCAAATTCAATGGTCTGGTATGAACCTGTGTCTTTGACAGTCCGGTCAATAACATTCACTTTGGTTTTCTGGTGGTAGCTCTTGACCAGGAGTGACACATGTTGGGGGTCACTGTCGTGTTGGAAGACAAAGTGACAACACAGACACAGTTTTGTTGTTGAAACTTGTGGTCACATATCCTTCTTTATTCATGATTCCTTTCACCTTGACGAGATTCCCAGTTCCAGATGCACTGAAACACCCCCGACATCATAATACCCCCACCATGTTTCGCTGTGGGGATGATGCTCTTGGCATTGTTCACCACTCCCTTTTTATTTCAAACACAAACAGCCTCTGTGGGAAAACAGCTCTAGTGTCGTCTCATCTGACCGAAGGATGAGCTTCCAGTACGCAAAATCTTTCTCCAGGTTGTCCTCCTCATACTTGTATTTTGAATTACGTTGAAGTTGCTTGAGGGGGTCTCTTCTGTAGAAGTTTTTCTTGGTATGCAACCTCACAGTTCCGTTCAGGGTTCTAGTGATTGTCTTCTTTGAGACCACAATTCTAGTGTCTTTGCAGTTGTTCTGGGGTAGCATTAGTTTTTTATTTGATCAAGGATCTTTGAAACCTTTTGCTTCTGTCTGGTTTTGTCTGTTCTTTGAATTTCTTGATGATACTTTTCTCCAGTTCTCGACCCCCCCACCCCCACTCACTAAAATAGTTTTGTGATTGTGTGGAAATAGAAATAAGTCACGCTTTCTAGAGAAAACTAGCATGTTTAGAAATGCTTTGAGAAAAAACACTTTACAGACACTTTAAAATCCGGATGATTTGCTGCTAGCACTTTCATCTGTTGCAGTTCACCGTGGCTCCGACTTCGTGTCAGGTTTACTATATAAAATGGATCACCTCGAGCATTTCCTCCACACATCGCATCATCTTTTGTGCACGAAAAACCAACAGCATATGATCTCATGGTGGTTATCTAAAGAGGCTTAGTAAAAACTGCATGCGCTTAATTGTGCAGCGTAGCAGCACAGAGCCCTTGTTTATGTGAACTTGGATGTCTGTTCTCATCCGAAGAAATGCCCCCGATCCCGAAGACAGAAGAAAAGGCCACCCACAGGGCAAGTAGCTGTCATCGTTGATTCACTGCAGGATGAATATAGTAAATTCTTAAGCAACCTCTCTTGAAAAAACACCTATTGAGAAACTTTACAAAAGAGGCCTCTTACATTCTCCGGGTGGGAGATTACTGGGAGGGTTGGTGCAATTATGCCTCCTCGTTCTGAATGAAGTGGAGCAGAGAGTTGTAGCTAATCTGCAACTCAAACAAGAGTAAATCTAAACTAATCAACGGAGAATTACAATGCCAGGCACAGGCGAAAACATAACAACTCGGGATGGGTGTGTGTGTGTGTGTGTGTTGGTGAGTCATGCTATGCTTTTCACGGTGAAATACGCCCCAGGGCAAGAAACAGCTTAGTCAAAGAGCCACTCAACACATTTGCAAGGAGGTAAACACGCAGCAGCTCAAGAGCAGGTAGAAATGTGCATGTCAGAAATATCAATCAGAGCCTGTCACAGCAGCACTTAATAACAGAGGTGTCAAAGACTTTATGTGTGCCTGAATATAAACTCAATAAATGATTTCACTGGTAGTTGTCTGAGCATGCAGGTCTGGAAGGCTCGCTGGAGATTTGGTGTTTTTCTTTTTTAAAGCAAGAGAAGATGTGCGACGAACCAGATCCAGGAGAAATTCTTACCTTTATCGTTCAATCAACTGAAGAAAAAAAAAAAAAAAGGTGATGACTTTGGGTAAAAATTTTTAAAAACTAGTTTAAAGTCATGTGGTGAGCTGGGAGCACAGACACAGGCCAGCTAATCTGTGGTGTTATGACTGAAAATACCCCTGCTTCCAAGGGTTTTCCTCCATGCGGGCATGTTGCTGCAGGTACGGCAGAGGAGATGAAATACCATCCGAGCAGCTGAATGAGTTGCCGAGTCTGAGGGCTTATCAGACGGCGGTTTAGGGTTGAGGAGGGACTCTGAAAGGTTATCGCGGCAGCAATAACTCTCTCTGTGTATTTAAAGACTGCGGGGGAAACAAAGTAACTGACACAATGCTCAAGTTTACAGTGCGTGGACCAGCCGTATATTTGATTAGTCTAATCAGTGTGTTGCTGGGTGATGTTAGATCACGCTGCAGGAACATGATCAATTTTTCTGCCTTTCCTCCTGCCGTGCCAATGAAACGGCTTCGTTGAAATTAATGAGAGGGCTCTGTGTATGTGTGTGTGTTTTTTTAACACTGCTATTGTTGGTCTAAATGAGGCTTTAGGTGTGAGAAGGGTAATGACAGGCTTGCTTCTGTCGAGAAGAGATGAACCGCATTTCTCCTGTGGTTATTATGCTCTCAACTAAAAATAAAGCTGAACTCATTTTTCCCCTGTCACCTCATTTAAACAGACAGGTTAATAAAAACATTAAAAAAAGAAAATGATCTCTTGCGCCCTGAGAAAATGGCATCATTGAAACATTTCAAAAGAGTCTTTTTCCATTTTGCCAAACGCGTTCTTTAATTGAAACAAGAAAGAAAATTATTTATGCATTCACAAAAGGTGTAATCGTACAATTTTGTATTCTATACAATTAACCAGGATTGATTCATTAAATACAAATACCAGGAATTCAAAACAAAGACCAAACTGATACTAATAATATGTCAGCTCTGGAAACTCCTGGCAAAAATAGCGGTGGGGGGGAAAAAGTTGCTTTTTTTGTCCTCTTCAGCTTCTCGTTTACCGTCAATCTGCAGCTGATGGGACCAGTCCCTTCTTGGCACCCTGGTGGTAGTGGCTCTCCAGTTTCCCTGTGAGAAAAAAATGGGGGTGAAAGGGAAGGGTGGGAGTGGAGAAAAGAGGAAGGGATGAATCAAAACACCATCAAAGGGACAGGGTGACCTTTCTGAGAGCTCAAGGCCTGCTGATTACAGGCGGACTCGGGTAGATGCACAAAGACAAGCCGAGAGAGAGACGGAGGCACTGAGATGATGAGGAAAAAAGACCAGGGAGACCTTTTATTCACTGACAAAGAGAGATTAGCCCACAGCCTTTTAATATACATATACAGCCCTGATTTGGATTCAGTATAATTCAACAGCAACTACGGCTAAACACACAAAGCTGATAAAAAGGAGTACGTGTATGGATCTAACACTACCTGAAATGTAAAGGAGTGTCGTATAATCCTCTCTTTCACCACCACAGTGGATTTAAAATGAACCAGTCACGCTTTAATTCAATTGGTTTAATATAAACATTGTAATAACTGTTTAGAATTAAAGCCACTTTGTATAGTCTCATAATTTTTAAAGGCTCATTGGACAGTTAACCCCTGTGTAGTTTAAAGATCAAGATCAGCCCTCTTGACAGAAATCGTCACTATGCTAAAAAACAAACAAACCAACAATTAAAAAAAACAAGCAGAAAACTTCTGGAGTTTCCAAACGATCAGGTGAACAGAAGAAGGTACTTTCAGCTCTGCTCCATTATTTTCCAAGGGGTCGCCATAGTGGATGGGCATCTGGATGCATAACAGAGATTTATTTTTTTAAGCACTGGATGTCTTTCCTGATGCAACCCTAACATTTATATGGTCTTGATCACACTAGCTTGTTTGTGTCTCCTCCTGGTCTCAAAGTGGGGATCTTTCGAATGTAAAGTGAAAAGTTGAGGCTCACTAGAGCGCAAAACCACTGGTGTACATGGTCATATTACTGGTTCCTCAGTTAAGAAAACCTCCTTCACATCACACGGCAGGAAGAGAAGAAGCTACCCGTATCATTGCCCTGGTGTACAATCATGAGGAGGCGTCAGGATGTAAATACTGAGGGTTTACCTCAATATGCACAGCTCTCAAGGACAGGAAGGACTGATTTGACTTTGCTAAATTACATAAAAAAAAGCCTGGCCAACTCTGGCACAAGATCTTTTCATCTGATGACTAATTCAGACTTCTTTGGGTAGTAACCTGATGTGCAAATCCCGAGTAACTACATGTCAGGTTGACACTGCCAGCAAAACTACTGTGGTTCACCTGTTCAGCATCGTCATTTCCTTCTGTGCATTTACGCCTTCACAGTTTTTGCATTTTTAGAGAGACAGTAAGAACCAGAAAGAAAAAGACCACAACTAGGAGTGGCCAATTAGCAAGGCTGCATCGTAGGCTCTACAACAGCTAAGTCAGGCCTAAGATAGCCCAAGAGGAGCTTAGAGGAAAATAACGGGATGAGCCTGGAGAACCACATCATCTGACAATTTTATGGAAATTTTCATTATCATGTTGTTGTTATGTAATTAGTTGAGCTGATCCTGTAGCACTAGCTTGGTTTAGCTGATTTTTTTCTACAACTCCTGTATCCTCACTGCCCTAACAGTCGACATAGAAACTGGATACTGCAGTGTGCAGAAAAATAAAAGTTATTTATGTGTGCAGTAAAAAGTATAACAAATAAATATTACAAATTTATGTCTGTGTCTATGTCTGTGTCTATGTCTTCCAATCTGCCAAGAATGCATCAGTGAAGGATTTCTTGGTAATCTTTTGGATTTGGTAGTTGAAGCAGCACCTGCACAAACTTGCTGATTAATGCTCTTCTATTTGTAAAACCATACACCGGCAGCCGCTTTTGTTGTGGATCCACGGTTACAACTCGTTGCTCACCAAACTCATGGGAACCTCTGCTGCGACTGTTTACACCGATGAAACAGCTGAGAATGTTGAAGAGGGATTTTATCGAGTTGCTATTTATACGAATGCCTGTAGCTATGGCGCGTAAACAAAAACCCTCGCAGCAATTGACCGGAGCTGACCTCCTAATCTATCGCGAGTGCAACTTGTTGTCTGTCAGAACGGCATTCCGGATTTTCATCACATTCAGAATTTCTCTAACACAGCCCGCGGTCTACTGCTCCGTCCCTATTCTGCACAGGACAACCTCTGCCGGTTTTCGATACCCCTTGTTGACCCCGTCTCTTACTGCGAAGCAAATAATAACTCGGCGTCTCTCAGCCTCACACAAGCCTCCTGTTTGTCAAACTACGACATTAACTGGCTGCTTCCCCCCCCACCCAGTGGCTGAGGCAGGGGGAAAAAATGATACAAGTGTGACAGGCAGGGGCGGTGGTTGTCACTTATGCTTTCTTTTCATGTTGTCATGTTATGGCTGAACTCTGTGGGTAGTAGCAGCATAAATAAGGTGTTAAGGAGAAGTGCTGTTTGCTCACCATTTCCAAACCTCTCTGAATGGCTGTCAGTGTGTGTCTGTTCTGCCAGGAGCGAGTGCTGCTTAGGTGTGGAAACACCCCTGGAATTTTGTTAGGTGAGTGCTGCCAAAAGGTTATCCAAGATTACTGTAATGATACATTCACCCACACAGAAACGCAGCCTAAGTTAAAAAGGCTTTTCTGAGCCATCCAGCAGACGAGGTCTAAGAGTGGTTATATTGTAGCATGTATTTTAGGAGGAAAATAAATATTAGATGTTAAGAGCGCAATGACTAAACCATAAAATATCGAGATGGCAGCTGAACTCCGAAGAGCTGAAGTCAGAGCGGTGTTGTGCCAGCGTAAGCAGACTTTATTTTCCCTGAAGGCTTCTCTAACACTTCAACTTCTCTGACTTGTTCAGCCTTTTAAAAAAAAAAAAAACAAAGTCACAAAAACTTCCTTTTAGTGCTGTGTGAGTGACAGCTGGGATCAAAATCGAGGAAAAATTGCCACTGGCAATTTGACACAGTGACATTTGTGTATATTTTTACTGAAACAAACATGATATCGAAAGAAGCACTTGAAGCATTTGTTAACTAGACTGTCCATGTTACTTTGTGTCGGTGACAATGGCAACCTGACGTAAAAACAAAGCCCCCACCCTGACACCCTCTAAAAGTGATAGGTCATAAAATCCTGTTAGTCATAATGAAAAACACATACAGTCCTCCAGGCTTTCTGAAAGTCTTTCAAATTGCTTCTTTGGACCAGTGTTGTGTCTTTACATGGCAGACAACTAAGCAAAAAGAATTTTATTTTATTTTTTAAAATTCAGATCAGAGAGAGGTACAACAGTAACAACGGTAAATAACGCTTGATGGAGGCTCTGTCATGGTTTAGGCTACATTTCAGCCAGTAGTGTTGGCGATCTTGTCAAAATGTATGTAATTTATGTAATTATGAATGCAGAATGGAAAGCATATGATTGACAAAAGCTTCATTTTTCAGTATGACAATGATGCCAAACACACTGCCATAGCATTACAAATTATACTTAGATAGAAAAACACACAGCGGAAGACTATCGGTCTTTTTGGATCGGCCTCCCCAGAGCCCAGACCTCAACTTTTTTGAAGCAGTGTGGGATCATCTTGACAGAGAGCACAACAAAAGGCAGCCAACATCCAACGAAGAGCTTTGAATGTCCTTCAAGAAGCCCGGAGAAATATCCCTGAACACTACTTAAAGAAAGCTAGCTTAAAAGAGTTCAGGCTGTCACCAAATACTGAATTTTGAGCTTGCTCTGTTTTTGTGTTATATGCTGCATTACCATGCATGTTTCCACATTTCAAAAAAAATAACTGCACCTCAATTACTTCCCATTTTCCTAGCAAAAAGTATAGAACGAGGGGTGACTCGAACCTTTTTCACAGTACTGCATAGTCATGCTAATTTCTCTCCTCTGCTGTCCAAAGACTTCAGTCTATGGCTGTCACTGTGTATGAGAGGGGGAGGGATGGAGCAGAGCACGTAGCACACTAACAGAAGAGACGAGGCACAGAGTTACTCAAGCTGATTAAAACTCTTTGCCTACAACAACAGTTTTCCAACCTGTGTTAATTCATCTAAAACCAAAGATGGAGCGATGCTGGCTGACTCCAAATATCTGGAAGCCTGATGAACACAAACCACCCAACCGCACCCCAAAGAGGTCAATCTGTGGGAAGCATTGGATTTCCTTATAAAATGACTAGTTATGCAATTTTAAGGACAGCCAGCGTGCTGCATTTTAATTCATTTTGTGAACAGTTGAGTAAACCAGTAGTAGGTCGAAGACGGCAGGTTATTCAAAAAAGCTCCAATACTCAGTTTAATTCAGAAAATGTGGGCTTCTTTACGTGACACTTAAGCTGCAGAGATCGTCTTAAGGTCTCAACTTCGGGAGGATCTATTAATGAATCTTTAAGCCACCTGGGTTCAGTGCAACAAGGTGACAACACGGCATTGACATATCACCTCCTGAAGGTGTTATGGTGAATGTGTTGGCAAACAGGTCCTATTCACACCTCACCTCCAGCAGACACGGAGAAGGATTAGCATTTACTACAAATAACAGGCACCTGGTCACTGTCAATTCAATCTTCACTTTGTTTTAGAGTCCATCCAGCCCTTTGGCCGATAAATGCTTTGCTATGTTCCACTTACCAAAGACAATTTCAGACCTGTACTGCAAACCTGTAAACAGCTTTAACCACCAAGCTCACAGTCTGCGATGTCAAATTGTGCTCATGTGAGAACACTTCACCTAACTAGACAGTTCGTGGTGAATGGGTGTATTTTGTGCTTCATCTTGCACACGCTGTGTACACAGTAGCCTCGGCTCACCCAAAAGGAGGATTCTCAGTAAGAATGAGTCTGAAGCAGCGCTGAAAATTTACTTTTAGAAATGTAATGCTGCGATTCTCCCAATATTGTCCAGAGTTTATGTGTGAAAATGGATGTGCCAAACAACTTACGTCTGTTTTCAAAAGCCTTTTCTCTGAGCACAGTAGAGTGCTGTGATAGAACCTCTGATAAGAGAAGGTGAGAGAAAACCAAAACTCTAAAGGAAAGATATCAAAGGAAAGCTCTGTAGAGCTGAGGAGAGCTCTTCATTTGATCTCGTGTTAATATAAATATATCCAAATATATTTATATTTATCCCAGCTACCTCAGGGCGAGAGGAAGGGTTCACCTTGGATAGGTTACCAGTAGGGATGGGTATCGAAAACCGGTTCTTGTTGAGAACCGGTTCCCACTGTTTCAATTCCTTGGAATTGTTTGCCATTTTTGCAAACGATTCCCTTATCGATTCCAGTCGCCCCGAATGACGTCACCACGTTGCGGAGCGTCATTTACCTGGCAGGAAACATGGCGCGTAAGCGGCTCAAACGCTCAAAACTTTGGTTATACTTTACGAGAACGGATGACAACAGGGCAACTTGCAATACTTGTAAAGTAGATATTTCATTTAAGGGAGGAAACACTACGAATATGCAAAAGCATTTGCTCACAAAACACACGATAACCTTAAATGAATGTCGTGTTTTTAATTCCGCTCCGGACTCGTGAATCTCAACCCAGCAGCAGCGGTAACGTTTGCACGTCCTCTCCCGTTAATGCGGCAGGTAAATAATCAACTAACAGTGCATATTATGTTAGCGCGATCTGCCTTATTACAAAACCTGCCATTACTGTGCGTTTAGGTGACCATGATGAGAGAGACAGACAGAGTCTGGCTCAGATGCTGGCAGTTCTCGCTGCAGTCTACCGGTAGCGTCTC
Source organism: Neolamprologus multifasciatus (assembly GCF_963576455.1). Lineage (NCBI taxonomy): Eukaryota > Metazoa > Chordata > Actinopteri > Cichliformes > Cichlidae > Neolamprologus > Neolamprologus multifasciatus. The sequence goes on from NC_140439.1 coordinate 10,786,995, forward strand.
CTTTCAGGCCAGGATAGACAAATGTCACCGAGCAGTGACTAAGTTTGTGGTCAAAGGCTTGCACCCATTTGCCACAGCAGATGGTTTTCAGTAAGTGAATGTGTTTAATTGTAGGCAGGGACATTACTGGATATTCTTGTGTAATTGCTACTGAATAATTTATGTTATACTTTGTTATTGCTACAGAAGAATATTTATTTTATTATTTTACATTTACAATTTTTTTTTCCTGGGGACCCAGTGACACCCCATTGAAGAGCCGCAGGCTGTGGATCTCTTAAGATCTCACTGTTGGGTTTGTAAGGCCATGTTACTCCTAAATTTCTATCTTGTTCAAAGAGAAGATATAAAACAAAGTTCTAAGCTAATCGACCTTAGTGTTCTCCTTTTTAAAAAAAAAAAGAATCGATAAGAGAATCGATAAAGAATCGAATCGTTAAACAGAATCGAAAATGGAATCGGAATCGTGAAAATCTTATCAATACCCATCCCTAGTTACCAGTCTGTCGCGGGGCTAACCCAGGTGATGCGTTCTAGATAAGTCGGAACTCAGATGTTGGGACTCAAGATGACGTCATTCCAGAGTTGGTGCTTTCCAGGACTTGTTTTGGTTCTTGGCAAGGTAGGGCCATGCACGTAACCCTAGCAACACAGCATAATACTTCTATTTTGTGCTTAAAAAAAACGCTTTTACGGATCGAGCCTGGTCAGTGTGTTCAGTGACTTATCAAGTCAGTCGAAAATACACAGCAGCGGCAGTACAGATCCAAAGATTACTGTTTACATTCAGTGTCAGCATCTTGGATTGCTAACTCAGGGTATGATGGTCTACTCGGATTTCCCACTCGACTTTCCGAGTTGAGTTCCACAAAAGATTTCCGACTGGGAACTCAGAATTTTCAACTTATTCAGGAATGCACCAAGACAGACACACAACCATTTACACCTATGCGCAATTAGGAACACCAATTCACCTCACCTCTTTGGACTGTGGGATGAAGCTGGGGTACCCGGAGAGAACCCACGCAGACACAGGGAGAACAGCTCTACACCTAGCATGGTGGTGGATTTGAACCCAGGGCCTTCAACAGTGCTAATCACCTTGCCCCCATGCTGTCCTACATAAATATAGTGATTTTAAAATCAGGAAAATGAAAGCTGTTTCTTTTGTTCAGTTCAGCCTTTTTAAAAAGTCATTTTTTTCATCAGTACCTTCAAGAGTTAATCTGAAGAATAAAGTATAAAAAAACTAAAAACTCTTTGACCCTTCGGTATTTACTTTGCTTTTAGACTAGCTGTTGGAAACCACTTGGTACTTAGTCTGAGAGTTTGAGAAGTGGCAATTTTGTAAACCTATTAAAATACACCCTGAAGCGAAATATGGAAAAATAACATCGTTTTATGCAACTGGGCACAGAAAACCAAGGACGGCAACAAGGAGCACAGACGCTGGGCTTCACAACAAGTTCGACTCTCATATTCAACAGGAAAGTCGGTCCGGTAATGTGACATGTTCCATGTGTGAAGGCGACTTTTGTTAATGGAGCTGCTGAGCTGTCGCATTTCAAAATAGGCGCAGCAGAGCTGAGAGAGCTAGAGGAAATGCAAGTGAGAGGGGGTGGGGGGTGGGTGGGGGTTGGGGGAGAGGGAGTGGGTGGAAAAAACAGAGACACAGCAAAAATGAGACAGAAGGGATGAGGAGGAGAAGTGTGGGGGGAGGGTGAGGGGGGGTGTACGGGGGAAAGGGGATACATACAGGAGGGACAGCAGGAGAGGTAGACAGAGGGAGGAACAGAAAGCCTGGCCCATCGATTGGCTGAGATAATTTCCCATTGATTGCTGCACTGTTTGGAGATTGCTGGAGAAAGGTTTATTGCCCACACGCTGCAGCTGGGGAGGAGGCCATAAAATAAGCACCGATTGTCTGCAGAGAACCAGCTCCATCATCAGCCCTGTAAAACATACTGTGCCAGAGAGACGGATACGCACCGCACTTGGATACTTTCCTTACGTATTAACAAATATGACTGCATGCATACTATTCCCATTACGCGCAATGGGAGAACCCGGCTCACCGTCGATGGAAAGCACTCTTGCATAACCCCCCTTGAAAATCCAGGGGCAGCAGTGCAAAGAGTATTTATTGGATTGAAATGGAGGTCCATTGACATCCTTCCTGACATCAATAACATGCAGGCCCATCCGCTCCCTTGCAATAATAATCGCAAGAATAATTGGCTGGTTGCTGTTTCTCTTTCTGTGAGAGTAACTGCCTACGCACTCAAAGATAGAAAAAAAAAGGCTGATTTTGGTATTCTTATTGTGTCTTTTTATTACACACAGATCCCAGTGCACCTGAATAATAAACCTTAGAACAGCTATGCATATACACATTAACCACATGTTGACACACCTTATGAAGACAGTTTGACAAGAGGAAATTACTTTATGCCTACAAACGATGACACCGCTGAAAGGAAAGTGGAAAACCATCAGTGCTGTGATTGACTATAACACCTTCAACAGTATCTCCTCCCCACTGGGATCTCACCATAACCAGTGCAGAGTCTATGACAGGCATTGTGCTTGGAGAGCGGGGCTGCGACGGTACACAGAAATCATGGTTGGATATTAATCTTGGTTTCTGAGTCACAGTTTTGTATGTTTTCAGCACAAAGGATAAAACAAAATTACAATTTTTAAACTGGATTTTTAAAAAAAAAATCTAGCTTCTTAGAGGACCATTTGAAGAGCTTAAATGTTGCTGAACTCGTTAGTAGTAACCCATTTGTTAAGTCACTTTATGCAAGATAAAAAGTCCCAGCCCTCTTTTTGAATGTTACCCTGGCACGAGACGTCAACAAAATAAACCAGACGACGCGGGAAGCCAGGAAAATCAAAAATAATCCAAAGGTTTGAGTAACTTTGAACTCTATGAAGTTTATCACTAGCCAGTTGATACCATTTTTGTAAGATGTTCCCACATAAAGTCATTTGCAGCCAAATGCAAGTTACAATAATAGATGGTTGGAGGAACCTTTTTATCTGCTGTTGCACCTAAAACATGGCTGCAGTATGAACTGACTGACCACTAGTTCCTCACTGAAAGCTGACTGGACTGTACTGACCGGGTTTCAGCCACAAACACAGAGCTAGAGCCTTGGGATGAAGGACTCTCTTGTGATCTATGTGATTGAATCCAGCTGCCTCGCAAGGTGATTTGAACATGTGCGAGGTACCAATGCGTTATCCAGGGTAAAGTCCAAAATTGTCCTTTATTACTTTATGTTATCAAAGATTTAAAAACTTCTAGACTAACATGACAAAAAAAGTCCTAATTTCTCTTTCAATTTTTAACTTGAAGATGTCAAACTGTGTCTTTGCACGCACCAGAAAGTGATCAATGAACTATATTTTTTTAATAGTTTTCAATCTGGTTGTTATAATTCCATCATTGCCTGGCTGTTTTTCTTTGACTGCATCTTTGGCTGATTTTTGGGTCCTGCATTACATATAAATGATTTGAGCTGGTTAACAAAGCTCAAATGTTTTAGGGAACTCAAAAATAGCAGTGGTGTTTCCCATATCTCAGTAAGTATGACGCTGGTCCAGTGGGTTTTGAAGAAGGAGAAAAAGGGCACCCAATTAATCACAAATCCTGTAGCCTTTTTCATGCTTCTCCAGTTCAGCAGATCTGCCCTTTTATCTTCTTTACCATATCTGGCCTCAGCTTATGCACCTCCAGCTCAAGTCATTCTGCATGTGAAACCAAGCTGACAGCCTGCAGCACTGCAGGAAAGTGGATGTGTACAAAGCCCTCAGTAGCCAGGGGAGAACAGCAAGAGAGGAGGGGAAAAACTGCCTGGATTCCCATCTTGCTGTTAGTCACACCTAATTTACATTCCCTTCCTGTGCTGCCGAGCTGGTGAATTTACAAGTGGATAGAGAAGGTGCTGTTTCAGACTTGTGTTGGCATGCTGTTTGCAAGGGGTTAGGGAGACGCATCAACCATGCTTCCCACTGCAGTGAAAACAGTCTCTCTCTATCTCTTGGTCTGTCCAAATCTCCTGCCTGAAGCTGTTTTCACAGAAACTGAGGGGCCGTAATGGCTGAGTGATTTCGCCAACCAACAGCGGGCTGCTGAGCCGGTTTAGTCACGCACATGACAGTTCGTCACAACTCGCTAGAGAACCCGTGTCTGACAAGGCAGGGACAGCAAAGGTGCTGCTGGTTGGTGGGAGAATGTAGAGCAGCGAGGACATGATGATAGCTCATTCATATCGGTGCTTCGAAAATCCCACACAAAACAGAGCTCAGACTCCGTTACTGCTTCATTTACCTTTTCTTCTTCAATGTCGTGCTGTAGTTTGAATTGTAAGAACAAGTATAAATAAAGAGTTTAAATAATTTAGCGATCTTGCTGTAATACAATTTTGTATGTCTTTAAAAACCCCAGTCTGGAATTCATAAGCACCATGTACATGTATAGAGTCTGGTTATGAGTAGACATACAGTACTGTGCAAAAAACAGAAGTGGGAGGCCTAAAAAAATACATCTATAGCAGAACAGTAAACAGTTTCTGAAAGTCATGTCCTTAAGAAAGCGGAAAGACCTGACAGACTTGAGAGGTACATCTGGCCCTTCATCTTATCCATCTAATCATCACAAAGGGTCTCAGGTTGGCTTTATAGAAGGGAAACAGGGAGAAAATACCCCGAATTACACAAGATCTGGGCCAAAAGAGACAATGGGGTCTTATGGGGTGATGAATCCAAATTTGATTTAAATCATCTTCAATATCCCTGAAGGTACAACAGTGAGTATATACAGCTATCTGTAAAACATGGTGGAGGCTCTGTAATGGTTTGGGTCTGCATTTCAGGCAGTGGTTTTGGGGATCTTATCAAACAGCCCCTTCATTTTTGTGGCAATGATCCACAGTGATCAGGAGTGTGTTCAGGCTTTGTTTCAAAATCAATGTACAAACTTTGCTTTTCCTTATATGCTGTACGTCCTTCAAGCAAAATATAAAGAAATGAATGGTGACTTAAGACTTTTGCACAGTACTGTAAATGTTCATTCATTTCATTCATAAGATTAGAGATGAAGTACACTTACTGATAGTACAACATATGTTTTCATATGAAACGCTGGACATTGATAAGCACTAAAAAGCTGCTCAAGCACCTACATGGCCCCAAACAGGGAGACTTAAAGTGCTGCCAGTTAATTTACAAACTTGCCAGTGGCCAGTCTTAGTCATCCACAATCACACAGCTCCATTAACATTTCAAGCAAAGCAAATAAATATTGAGCATTCCCTCATGTTAGAGCTCTTAAGTTTATATTAATTTTTAAAGCTGCAGGGTAAAAACTGATTGCCATTGTAAGGTGAGTCTAAATTCCAATTTCTTGCATTTGACAGAACAAAGACTGATGTCTGTGTACTACCAGCTGTGTCACTCTGATACAGAAACCTAAAGTAAAAAGATGAAGGGGGGAACCTGAATATCGCTGCACATCAGTCCTGGTTTTGTTCGGAAATTGTTTTCAATTTCAGTCTCACTTCTCCTGCTTCTTTTCTGAAAACAGAACAACGCAATCGCTGCCGGCACTGAAAAAAGTGTTACAGTTCACCTGCAAACATAAACAGTAGCAAAAGCAGCAATGTGAGGAATTTGGAGGAAAAAAAATAGAAACAGTTTGGAGCTCTGCCCATTTTTACTCAAACACAAACCTGGCTAGCTTCTGCGGAAAGCGAGCATGACTGTCAGTTTCTCAACGTTACAAACTGAGTGATGAAGACATCCTCTGACAAACTGAAAGTAGACGCTTGGAACGGCATCCGTCTGGCCCCACAGGTTAACAGTTCAAACTTCAAGATAAGCAGACAAAAACTGAAAGTGCTGAATCCTAACATCTTATTCGTTAAAGGGCTGCATCGGGAGATAAGACATCTGTCGACTCTCCTGGCCTTTGGAAAATGTCTTATAGCAGAATTTTGCTTCAAACAAACTACAACTCAGCAAAAATGAGCTAAACTAAATTGAGACAGAGGTGGAGTCTCTGCAGACGTCTACACAAACATCTGTAATAATGGCAAGTTTTAACCCACCCCCAAAACTGAACAATACAAAAGTGTCATTACTTTTAGGGAAAGAGGCCCATTGGGAGTAATCAGTCTAACAGTGTGAGCTTGAAGCAACATTGACACAATTGTGCCACACAGCCTACATATTGATTACACAACGGAGGCGATCCTGTGTGTGAAAACGAGACCATGGTTCAGTTTTCACAGCTTTCAGGGTTGTCCGACAAAGAGTACTCTGACCATCATCAGTGCTGCATATTTCACATTTCACTTTAACGTCTTTTCAAATTAAGGTGATGTCATAGTTAAAAACTTCACACTGAATTAAGCACAAAAACATCGCCTTTTCAATAGCAGCTGTTTTCTCCTCCAACAAGGAAAAAGTGAGGCCTCTTTTTTTAAAAAATACAGATCGCCAACACTGATATAATCACTAATAAAGACTTAATGATTTACTAATTTACAAGATCAAGTACAAATTTTGCAAGGCAACGTTTTATAAGACATTTACACAAAACCTCTTAAGAAGCTGTCCCTGGAAATGATTAGGAAAAGGGCAAATGACTGGATACGCATGTATCACAGGGTAACTTCAATCTGAGGAGTCTGAGGAGCTCTGAAAGCCAGTTACCTTTTTAGCACGTTAGCATACAATGAGTGCTATCTTTATAAGAAAACACTGCACATAAACAGCCTGCTAAATGTGTCTGCTTAGATCTTAGGAATACATTTATTAATTTTAACACATTCTTCTTCTTGTCCTTGCTTTAGACCCGTTAGCTCCAAAAGGTACATGTAACTGTTAGCAAGTAAAGAGAAATGCTCGGGAATGTGCGATTATGATATATGAATTATTGTAGAACAAAGGAATTGTTACTAAAGTTTTACTAATGGCAGAAATGAGTTACATTTTGTGAATGTATTTCTAATAATTTTACTTTACATCAAACTATCATCATCACTCTGGTCCAGTTGTGTTCTTGCTTGCTGTTGATGAGCCAATCAGCTGTTCGTGTGCTTTAAATCTCATTGATCTTCTCTCATTCTGCTTGTTAGTGTGTCATTCATACGACCTGGCTCCTCCTCATCCAAGTCGCTGTCTGCTTTTTTGTAATATGATATGTTTAATAGTTAGCCTGATGTGACGCAATAACTTCCCAATTTTGGGGATAAATAAAGTTCATCTTATCTTGATCTAATCTTATAACATGTTCCAACCTTTTCCAAGCTTCTCATTAGACGCATCCTTTATGTAATCGTGGTTCTAGTGATTGTTTTTCCTTCCCCGTTCGTCTACATTCACACAGCAAAGACAAATGATAAAGAGCATCCAAAATGTTGCTTAATCTTCTGATAAACTGGACAACCAGTAGAGCCGAGCTTAAATCCTGCCAGACAAAGAATTTCAAATTCCCTGCATCTATTCAAACCTCTGGAGACAGATGATAAAAGTTTCAGGAACTGCTTGGAGCCAAATTAGCTCAGGAAATTAACATTCACTAATTTTTTGCTTTTCCACATTTGATGAAAATAATGTTTAATTTGATGCCTTGCAGGTGATACTGCTGTGGAAAAAAATATATCTTCTCAAAGTTGAAAACTTCTATATCTGCCTGAGACTACTACACAGTCTTTTTACACTTAGCTGCATCCACACCATATACAAAAGGAAACAAAAAGTAAGTGAAGTGGCAAACACACATGAAAAACATAAAAACAACACTCGGGGCGTGTAAGCTAATTTGTTATCAGCTTCAAGGTGAGCGATTGAAGTGACTACCAATGACAGCGAAGGATATCACTGATTGACATATGACAAGGTAGTGTGGTACGTTACAGGGTTACCTAGGCAACTGGAGCCTGGAAAGTCCAGTGGGAGCTGACAGTCACCTTCAAAGCGATGCACGAGTAGCAAACTGTTCCCTGTGTGGACGTAGCTTAAATCAAAATAAAGAAATAGCTCAGGTGATGAATCTGGTGTGCTGGTATGACAATTTACGAACGTCTTCGATAAAAGATATAAAAGCTCTTCTTCATCTTTTACTGTCACAAAAGAGAACAAAAAAAAGTGACTGAAAAGGAATTTTGAGCAACCAAACATTTGTTGTAACAGCTTACGCATTAATGAAGTTCATCTTGTTCATTTTTCCTTTTACAAACTTTGCAACTGTCTTTCACACCAAATGGCAAATTGTTAAGAACAAGAAGAGATTCAGAGGAGTGTTTTTCTTTCTCCAGAATTTTACTGTTTTGTTTGGTATTTGCTCACACCTCATATCCTGCTGATAAAAGTGAATGAGCAGATGGATGTTCCTTCTGGAAGGCGTGCATTACATGTCCTACTTTGCCACAGCACTGCTGACGCCTGACCTGTCTAACTGACGCGTCGTTAGTTTAACGCCGCTGGTTTCAAAGAAATAATAATGCCGGCTTTTCAAGCACAATTACAGGGGAGCCTGTAATGAGGTTTGTCACTTTCTGAGAGCTGGCTGGCTAATGTGCCAAAAAAGATTGAGCAGGTTCCTCCAGAAAACACCATCAGACCGTCACAGATTAGCATGTGTGGGCAGTGTAAGTTTGTGCCTGCTGCAGAACTGTTTGTTATTGAGAATTACTTCACAATAACTTATTTCCTTTAATCACCAGTAGACAGAGGAGTCTGCAATCACAGCTCTGAATTTGGTAACAAAAGCTTTGGAAAAAACTTTAAAAAATCTAAATGGAATTGGTCAATCACTTCGTTTTGCCTGTTGGAGTGAGCTTTATTGAGGTTTTATGTGGTGCAAAATAAAGCATATGGGTTTATTATGTGTTCCTTTCAAGTAGATAATACTGTCAGGGCCACAGGGTTCTGATTCTCATTCCTAATAGGAAACAAAGAAAAGCAGCTGGAGACAACATGAGTGCCGCAGAAGAAAATAAAATGAATTCTGCAGACTGTGTCACTTCTTGTTTGAAGTATAAATAAATTGTAAGATCACTGACAGGGGCTCACTGTTTTATGGATCTATTTAGCATTCCCCCACAGAACTGTGTCTAAGCATTAATGTCTTCTTTAATCTTCGACTAAAATCCCAGAGAAAATTAAAGACCCTGAGATGCAGCTTAAACAAATTAGTTTCAAATTTACTCACTTGAACCAACTTTACCATTTTGGCTTTGTGCTTTACAAGAAAGAGCCACAGTTAGAATTTTATCGAAGCTGCTCATTATATATTTAAATTGACAGGCTGGTTCAACTGGTTAAATTAAAGTATTTTCCGTATTTTTCGGACCATAAGGCGTACCGGATTATAAGGCGCATTGTCTATGAACGGGTCTGCTATGCTAACATAGCTGTGTTGCTAGCGATCACGTAGCACTTCATTATATACCAGCTAGTCCAACTTCAGTAACCCTACAAAAATCACTGCTGTTTAGTTTTTTGTCTTCATTTATGTTGGAAGTGATAACAGAGCTGTACGTTTGAATTTTTTCAGAAATCTCTCAGTCAGAACATGCTATATCATGTTTAGGTGGAAACTAGCGAGCTAACTTCCTGCTAACTTCTAACTCCGTTAAATTTAATAAATTCTGTTTTCATGTAACTTAATTGTTACACCTGGTAAAGCAGCAACACTGATAATTGTATTAAAGATGAAAGAATTTAGACAGTTTTTAACTCTCAGTGATGCCGCTGTGTTCGTTTGACTTTGGGACCTGAAGCGGACGGAGTTTAGGACTCGGATTACTCCGCGAGGCTCCTGACTATGGTAGCTGTAATGCTCTGACAATCCATCAAGTGGTGCAGCTTCATAGCTTACCGAAGTCGTACTAAAACATTTTTTGACAAATTTGTGAGCGCCGCGTACCACATAAAATCGGTTTGAGGTCAGTAAGCACAACCAGAATTCATACATGAGGCACACTGTCGATTTCTGAGAAAATTAAAGGATTTTAAATGTGCCTTATAGTCTCAAAAATACGATACACCATGAGCTATACGAGATGTATTATGTGAAGATAATTATCCTCTGTTGTTTATTTCCATTTCCACTGTATCACTATACACTGTAGTCTATAAAAGTCATATTAGACCTAACGAAGAATTTAGAAGCCATATTGGACCACCCAGTTTTCTTATAGCTGAATTAAAAACCAAATCAGTTTCTTAAAGTTACAAACACCTTTTCAGATAATTCCAATTATAGGTTGTGAACGTTTCCACCTTTGATTAAGCCTTTGCATGTAGAAAGCTTAGCCCAGTTGCTGTTGACATGTGAAGGCTTACAGAAATACAAAAAAAATGCATTTCTGTACTAATAAAGTCAAAGAAGTCATATTGTAATACAGACTATATTATATATATATCATATTTAACCTGAAGACAGTGATCACGATTTCCAAACTTAAATAACAGAGTATCAAAGTGTAATGAAGTACTGAATAGGTAAAAACACTGCTGGTCATTACCTGCAAATGCCCCAATATGACATATTATTATTATTGTATTGCAGCTTCATAGTCATGTCCGCTACACCGGATAAGGACAGGTAATGAGTGGTCTGTCGCTTTAAGAAAGTAAAACAAAGTGTAATAGTGATTTGGAAAAATGACAGCACTTCAAAATTATGACTCACTAATAGACGAGAGCAGAAATTCCTCTTACCGTTTGTGCTGTTCAGAAGACACTCACATCACATTTCAACTGGTTCAAAACGAGCTGTGATGTGTGTCGAATAATTTTACTTTAAAGCCGAGAAGGATATTGCTGTTCATTTTTAAACATGACTTTTGTAATTAGAAATACAGTTAAGAAGGAAAACCACCAATCTTCTCCCGCAGCTGGTGAAAGCACCTATTGCCAGCTCAAAATGGAAATCAGGCTTGCCACCGTTGAGAGAGCATTTACAAGAGTGAAAATGAGGGCAGTCATCCAGAAGATGTTTTATTCTTTTCACATTAGCTTCTATCAAATTCTCTTGTTAGAGCAATGCGTTGTCACCAGAACACCAACACAGGCAGCTATATCCAAACACTCTGAAAGCCCTGTCACTGCGCGTTGTTTAAACAGCTGTCAAGTCTCAGCAAATTAGGAAGGACAATTTTCATATTAAAAGAGCTGCTAAAAAACACCTAAATGCTAACAGTGAAAGCAGGCCATTCTGATACAGTGACGAATGGATTCAGATATTTCTTTGAGGTTTTTCGTTTTAGCAAAAAAGGGAAACAATTTGTTGAATTACTGATTAGATCAACCCCAGTTTGTATTTTGATGACTCACTGGTTAAATGTTAAAGTTAGTTTTTTCGAATAATGTGAAAGAAAAAGTGAAGCTTGAACACTATTCGATTGGATTAGATACTCATTCACACCAATATCGATACAAACAGTGCTGTCTTTGCCTCTTCCAGCTGACACGCAACTTCACATGACACTGCTGCAGACAGAGAGCCACGCACCTCGCCTCGCTAATAAATTAAGTAGTTAATGTTCATAACACTGGCAGCACTGGAGGAGGAATTTCAGAGGTCAGTAAAGCTCCTGTTTCAACAACAATGAAGTATTGAAGAGTTTTCATCAGTGTTAACCTGGCCGGCACTCACATTAACATTAGCCATTTAACTTTTAGCAATTACCCCAGTAGCCACATTAGCTGTTGGTATAATCATCGCTAATGTTGGAGCAGGGCAGCAAATGTTATCAAGTCCTGCCCGTCTGCAACATTAACAGACAGTGTTAATTTAAGGATAACACAATTATGTGTTTAAAAGGCTCCATGTTTCTCTTAAAGCCCCAGACTGAAGCTGAGAAAAGACTGGGAGTTTATCTAACCTACACTATTTAAACTAATGTGAAAATACGGTGTCAAGTTACAGCACGACCTCAAACAAACCAAAAAATTGGGTTTTTGGGAGTTTCCCCCCCCAACTTTAAAAGATCTTATTATATCTGATGTATGTATAACTTAAAATAATGTTTTTTGGACAATTTGAACTAACTTGTAAGCAATGCAATCACTGATGTTAATCTGTATTTTTTTAAAAAAGCTGCTAAATATTTAGTCTTTTACCGCCGACTATGACTTAAGTGTACTATTTCTCGTTGTATACTTTCATGTGAGAAAGAAAAACTGTGGAAAATATGCAAACCTATTTTTCTCTTTTGTTTTTTGCAAAGGAGAAAATGCTATGTTTTGCTTTCATATAAAGATTTTTAACATTTAAACAACTTTTAATGGGTCAAGAAATGAAATTTAAAAATGAGCTTCCAGCAGATTACTAATGAAATCTTTAATTTCAGTTTAAATTTGTTGGCATTATTAGAAAGAAGAGTCAAGTACTTACTTAAATAAATAATATAACCGATTCTGCAGGGACTACAATTAAACGTTCTTTATGCCTAATTATGGACAAAATGGAGCCGATGTGTATAGTCTTATCATTTTATGCTTGTGCTGACACCACATCTCCATTTCTTACAATTCTTTTTATAATTCAAGCTCTAGAGACACGAAAACCTCTTGTCAGGCTACACACACTCATGTGCCAAGGGCTTTGAAAAGCTACTTAAATCCTCACTAGCCACAATGTCAAAGGGACAAAATATAAAGTGTAGCCTACTTTTCTACAACCGCAATGGGACTCTGAAAAGGTGAATACAGCCATGTTATTAAAGAGGGTCCTTATAAAGCAGCCTTGGCCACATCTAATTAGAATGTAAATGTAGTGCGGGATGGGGATGGATCACAGAGGATAGACATTGGCATTTAGATTATGCTGAGACTAGATTACTGATGACACTGTGTGTTGGTGAGATAGCCTTTTTGAGTGCGGCTTGGCAACTGACTAATTGTGTTTCACCACTTGCAATGTAGGCCACTGCTGTTATATTGCTGGTAATTAACTAAGCGAAAGAGAGGTAGATTGCTGCATGTGCACAACACTCACAGTCGTTAACGCTAAAACATACATATCCAAGCATGCATGCACAGGTGAGTATATATGTACTTAAATGCACACAATGAAGCAATCCGGCTCCTCTTGTTGTACTAGATTGAAAGAATGATGTGCTTCTTTGCGTCAAGCTTAGGCTGGAAGCTGCTCAGAATAAATCCTCCCTCAATTCCTCACTGAGGGCATATGCCATGAACAGAAGACCAAACAGAAAACCAAAGACAGAATGGAGACAGCTAGAAAGAGGAGGAGACGGGGAGAGAAAGAGACAGGGGCGAGAGCGGAGAGGGAAGGAGGGAGGGTGAGTGCAGAGAGAGCAGAATGGAATAAATTGAAGCTGATCTGGTGCTCTGCATTCTGAGGAGGCTGGATTTGCATATCTGTGCAGCGGTGCAGAGGGAGAAATGTGTCGGTGCTGACAGCAAGCTGAATATCTTAAACCTCCGCTGACACCCCTGCAGGCACTCTCTCCTCACGTACTCTGATACACAGTGGAAGGAACACAATCACACACACACACTAGATTTAAGGTCAGGAGATGGGAAGCTTTGTGCATTGCTTTGTTCCTGCACAGTGATGTACAGTAGTGCCTGTTGTTTAACAGTCAGTTCAAGTACAAGACTCATCTCTAGGGAAAGGAACCAGTGAGGCAGGCCATTCACTGCTGCCACTCAGAGACATAACTATTCATATATATACACCAATGTGTTTATATATATATGGTGTAAAGTAAATTGCATTTGTGGGTTGAGCAGCAGAGTTGAGTATGTGGGCTACACCCATGAAGAACTTGCCGTTGCCAAACAGTTTATTCTGCTACTACCTTTTGTTCTGAGCTCGGTATCTTGTCCACACTTTAACCCTGTGATCCAGCTGCTGTAGGCAGAATGTGGGCTCATCGCTAAAAAGTGCTAATCAGGCACCTGATTGTCTGCACCTGGGGTAACAGAGGCTCAACCCACAAATGCAATTTCCAGCACTGTATAAATAGACAGACGGAGCTATACTGTATACATATCGGTATATTAAGCCATTTTTGGGGGGCATGACGCTTGGCTTTCTTTCCAAGAGTTTGATGATAACACTGATGTCAATCTCATGCTTGTGCAGTATCTCTAAAATCAGCTTTGTGTAGAATAAAGGGATGAAGAGCTAGCCTTGCACTTAAAGAAAACAAGTTCTTCTAAGTTCATTAAACAATGTTTTTGCAGAACAAGTAATTAACTTTTCTAATTTTCATTACTTTTTCTCAGAGTAGGGTTAGGGTTCAGTCTTAATCTCCATAAATCTGCACCATTTATGAATCTTGTGTTTCTCTTCTGACTGAGGAGGATTTGACCAACAACAAGGAGCAAATGGACAGAGAGAACACAAGTACATTATTGATTTTGCTCGGATAATAGATATGTTAATGCGCTATACTAAATAATTTAGTAACATGTATACCATTATAGGTTTTTTTTTTTTTTTTTGCAATATGGGCAAATAGGCTGTGCATTAGCTGCTGAGCTTTACACCTAATATCCTAATGTTTTTTATTTTTGTAGTATCACACTATGTGTCTCCGGGGTCCTTTCACAGGATTATATGATATCTGCATAATGTTAGCATGAAGCTCTTTGCAGCACACTTGACGTCTTTCAAATACTTAAAATCCTCAGTGGGTGAGTGGAACAAAAACCTCTGCTTCAAATGTCTGAGACAAGACATTTGACGGGGATGAATTATTTCTTTTGACAGACAATTTCAAAGACCTAACACTTTGCCAGACTATCTTCATGCTGTTTATCAAAAAAAGCCCGGAGGGGATTTAATTTGGCAAGTTGTGCTCTTGCACTGCCATCAACAAGAATCAGGGGAACACATTTTATTTGCCTGACATTGTCTAACAGCCACCATCATTCTCTGATTAATCTTACACCGCTCGAGGATTTATCTATCTGTGTGCTCCATGTGGTGCTGCACGGCTCAAATGGGAGAAAGGAGCACAGGCGGTGCCAGGGTTGGTGCTTCACACTCCCACTGCACATAATTCTTACTACTTTGGACAAAAGCCTGCACCAACTGGTGCATGTGTGTGTTAATGTGTGGGTGAGAGAAGAAGTTCTGACAATAACAACAACAGTTGAGGCTTTAAATGCGACCAACCCTGTTAGTCGCATTTATCTACAAACGCTTTAGCGTCAAGTTTGAACTCATTTCACGACTGAGCTCGAGCGCCCATCTCTAATATCAGGAATCCCTCCAGTCTGGTTAAGCCGATCATTCAACTCAAGGTTACAGCTGAGTGTCTACGCAGCTGAG